>NW_028234412.1:28601959-28604459 GCF_977035675.1 Penaeus japonicus
TCCTTCCCTCTCTCGCCTCTTTCCATCCTAGCCTAAAAGTCCCTCCACCCCACCCCCACCCCCATCTCCCTCTTGTGGATCCACTAATGTTATTACTAACGACTGTGTGCCTTTTCTTGAACATGAGTTTTTGGAATTTGTGTTCCCCGTAGAGTCATTTATTTTTGGCTTTGTTTTTAAATATTTTTGGGATAGGTTTCATTGTCTGTTTTTTCTTTAATATGTGAAGAGAGCTATATTGATAGTTATGTAGAGATTTTTTTTATCGCTTACTTTATCAAATATAGTATTATCAACTATAGTAATACCGATAAGAAGAGAAATGAAAGCACAATAATATGATTATGATTATGAAAGGAATATTGATTGTCAAGATTCACTGAGATGAAACTAGCGCTCATTATGATAATGGGATGACAATGAAAAGAAATACACTGCTACTATTCCAATTATAATTACTAGTATTGCTATTACTGCTATTTTACTATTATTACCTTTTTTTACGACTGCTACTACTGCTTTTAACACTACTATTACCACTATCATTACTACAACTATTAATGATTTTACTATCACCATAACTATTACTCCCACTATTCCCAACTACTAGCACTCACAACAACCACACTAATAATAGCCATTACGACTACCACCATCTCTGCAACCAAAACTACCTTTTCAGAGTGCGTGGTTTTCCGCATTGCCAAGCCCTTGGAGTACAATTGGCTTGCCTCAGTAATTCTGTAAGAGTGCACACCTTTTCCCAATTCGCAAAAGTACGTAGTATTCTTAACCATGAAATTTCAAGATGTACTTACGTGTAAGTATGCAATTTACCTTCCGTGAGAGAGAGAGAAAGAAAGAGAGAGAGAGAGAGAGAGAGAGAGAGAGAGAGAGAGAGAGAGAGAGAGAGAGAGAGAGAGAGAGAGAGAGAGAGAGGGAGAGAGAGAGAAAGAAGGGGAGGGAGGAAGGAAGGGAGAAAGAAAGACGGATGCAAGAAGAGATAAATGGGCGAGAGCAAGAAGAGAAGAGGGAGAGGAAAAGAAAATAAAGTTGAGAATGAAACACTTCATTTAGCCATACCACTCACAGGGGTCCATGTACATTCTCCCACACTACCAAGTACACTCAGCCTTTTCAAAGTGTGAACCACCAGCTCGACTTGCGTATTCGAAGCACATACAGATCCGAGGAAGGAGGGTGTGTTTCGATACAGGATTCGGAGATTCGAAGTACATTTCTTGGCGACGCTGAGTGGTGGACATGACAGTGGAGGAGACTGTACATAGTTATGATATATTACGTGGATGAGCTTTTTTTTTTCTCTCTTTTTTTTTAAATTTATTATTATTTTTTTTTAACAAACAGCTCTCTTAAAACGACAACAAGGAAAAAGGAAGTACAAAGAATATGTACAGCACAAAGAAAGAAATATTACTGTAGTCAACACTATTAATGATACAACCTAAACCAAGTGACAGAGAGAACAACAGAACTGAATAAAGACACCGACACATAAAGGTACTATTTTAACAAATTTGAAAACATGTAAATAATCAACTTCAACTTTGGTTCACGTTCAGTAGTTGACCTGAGTATAACATATTCAGGGCGGTTGCTCCATACTTGACTCCTCTAAACCTTATATGAGATTTCTTCTGGGTAAAGGGACTGGTTGGAGCGAAGTTGCATCTATTAAATTGTGGTGACCTTTTATCATATGCACACGTATAGTACTGTTCGGGTTATGTGACATTTTGTAGACTAAAACATGGACGATAATCTGTTTTAGATACAATATCGAAGGGCATTTAATGATGCATATAAGCGATTCTGTGGTCAGGTTTTATTTTCAATCTTAATTTCCTTATAACATTCTTTAGAGATGAAAAAGAAATCTGAACAGTTGCCTCTCCTTCCCAATACTGTGTTGTAGTATGTGAGATGTATAGCAAGTAGTGACATAATTACTTCAGAGCGTCTTCAGTGAAATAAGCGTCGCAGTTAGACCATTATTCTACAATACCTAATTATTTCCCGAATTTCCTTCACATACATTGAGTCGTAGTCAATGGTTGGACACATAAGAATTTGGTGGAACATTCTCTATCCTCTCTCAATAGTTCTGTGTTGGATTTTCAGATATGGATAAGCATTATTACGTAACTATTGAATATTGTATATAAAATTCTAAAACGACCCTATTACATTAGTTATAAATATATTTCAATTCACTATTTGCTCTTTCTATTTTTGAGTTTTCAACATAGCAGGTTCTTTTAGAGGAATATTTGTATCGTTAGTCAATGGGGTAAACCTCGAGTTCACAAATGGTCTTACTATTGAAACTTGTGGAACTCAAAAATACTCCAGAAAGAGAGGAATTATTTTTCTTAAGGCGACTCATTTTTGTTGATAAGTTATGATGTAAAGAAATGATACATCTTATGATGGGTATCCTAGTTATAAAGTAGATAGACGTACTCGGAAGATCAAAGAA
>NW_028234412.1:28609459-28611959 GCF_977035675.1 Penaeus japonicus
CCCCTCCTCTCCCCCTCCTTCCTTAACCCTTCCCTTCCCCTCCCTCCTCTCCCCCTCCTTCCTTAACCCTTCCCTTCACCTCCCTCCTCTCCCCCCTCCACTCCCCCTCCTTCCTTAACCCTTCCCTTCACCTCCCTCCTCTCCCCCCACCACCACCCCCCTTCCTTAACCCTGTCACCTCTCTTCCCTTCTCTCTTTCCTTCTCCCTTCTTCCCTATCCTCCTTGCTCCCCTTTCCTCCCTCCTACCATTACCACTGTCCTTCTTCCTCTCATTCTCATTCTCCTCCCTCCTTCCTCAACCCTCCCCCCCCTTCATTCTCTTTCCTTCCTAAATTTTATTCCCCTATTGCCATTTCCTTCTCTTTCTTAATCTATTCTTGCCCTCTTATCTCTCTATTTTCCTCTCTTTTCTGTATTTTTCCCTTTATTTCCCCTTCCTTTCCCTCCCTCACTCCCCCTCTTTCCTCCCATTTCTTGACGTCTCCTCTTTGCATCATCTTTCCTCTCGTTTTCTCATCCCTTTCTTCATTTCCTAATTCCCCTTCCCCTTATTCTTTCTTCCCCTTCTTTCCCCTCGCCCTTTCCTCTTCCCCATCCCCTTCCCCTCTCTTCTCCTTCCCTTCCCAGCCATTCCCCATTCTACTCCCTCTTCCTAATCCTTGTCCCTCTGTTTTCCCCTCTCCTCTTCTATATCCTCTCCCTTACTCCCTCCTTTCACCTCCTCCTCCCTCCTCCCTCCTCTCCCCCCCTTCCTCCCTCCTCCCTCCTCTCCCCCCTCCATTCCCCTCCTTCCCCTTTCCCCCTCCATTCCCTCCTCCCTCTTCCTCCCTCCTTTCACCTCTTCCCTCCTCTCCCCTCCTCCCTCCTCTCCCCCCTCCATTCCCCTCCTCCCTCCTCTACCCCCTCCTCCCCCCTCCCCCCTTCCTCTCCCAGGGTTTTAGGCACTTGGGGATTTCTAACACAACTAACAAAGGCGCCTTGTGTGCTCGGCCCGCTGCTGAGTCTCACCAGTGCCTCCCCCCCCCCACCTCCCCTCCTTCTCGTGCCCTCCTCCCTCCTACTCTCTCCTCCACCTCCTCCTCCATACTCTTCCTTCCTCCCTCCTGCTCCGTCCTCTCTTCCTTCACTCCCTCCTACTCCCTCCTCCTCCTCCTCCCTCCCTCTTCCCTCCTCCTCCCTCCTTTCTCTCTCCCTCCTCCTCCCTCCTCCCCCCTCCTCCTTCCTTCTCCTCCCATATGTCATCCATCTGGCCTTTCCCACCTCCTCCCTTACCTCCTTTTAAGCCTTCCTCCACCTTCCTCTTCTCCGCCTGCCTCTCCTTCCTCCCCCTCTTTCTCCTTCCTAATCCTTTTCCTTCGTCTCCCTCCTGTTCCTTCCTCCCTAATCCCCTTTTTCGTCTTCCTCCTCTTCCTTCCTCCCCAATCCTCTTCTTTCATCTCCCTCCTCTTCCTTCCTTCCTAATCCTCTTCTTTCGTCTTCCTCTTCTTCCTTCCTCCCTAATCCTCTTCTTTCGTCTTCCTCCTCTTCCTTCCTCCCTAATCCTCTTCTATCGCTTCCCTCCTCCTCCCCATATCCTCATACATCTTCCTTCTCCCCAAGTCTCCGTTCTGGTTATCCTTTCTTCCCCCCTCCTCGTCTTCCCCTTTAAGTTTCACCCTTTTACCCTCTTACGTTCCTTTTTCTTTTCCCCTATCTACCCTCTCCCTCTCCCCCTACCCACTCTATCTCCCCCCCCTCTCCCCCCCCCCTTCTCTAGTCTTCCCCTCCCCCCCCCCCCCCCCACCCTCCCCCCCCCCCCCCCCCCCCCCCTCCCCCCCCCCCCCCCCCCCCCCCCCTCTAATCCCTTTCTTCCTTTTCTCCTTCTGTTCTTTACCCCTCCTCCCCACTCATCTCCCTCCCCCCTTTTTTACCTCCCCCTCTTTCCTTTCCCCCCCCTCTATCTCCCTCAACACTCCCCCCGAAATTGCATTCCTCCACCTGCTAAGCATCGCACCTCAGGCAGCTAATTCCGCGTTGGTGTTGCCATGCGGGGAGTCAAGGTTTATTCGGCCTAAGGACTTTAAAAAAAAATATGAAAAATATATGTTTTTTTGAAGTGTAATAAGAGAGAGATAAAAAAAGAGACAAGATTGAGTAACGAAGCTTCTGTTTGCATTATCATATAAATGTTAAAAGCAAATATGATTATCATGCCAATGCGTTTATGCAAGAAAACTTTTATTTTTGCGTTTAGTAGACGTTTTTCTGTGTATATATCCGCTGCCTCCCTGTTTACCTCTCCCTCTCCCTCTCTTTCTCTTTCTCTTTCTCTTTCACACACTCTCTCTCTCTATATATCTATCTATTTCTCACTCTCTCTCTCTCTATCTTTCTCTCTCTCTCTCTCTATCTTTCTCTCTCTCTCTCTCTCTTTCTCTTTCTCTCTCTCTCTCTCTATCTTTCTTTCTCTCTCTCTCTCTCTCTCTCTCTCTCTCTCTCTCTCTCTCTCTCTCTCTCTCT
>NW_028234412.1:28619459-28629459 GCF_977035675.1 Penaeus japonicus
CCCTCCCCGCTCTATACTCCCATCCCTCCCTTCTATATCCCTTATCATGATCCATTCTACCTCCCTCCCCTCCTCTCTTCCTCTCGACTCTCTCTCTCTCTCTCTCTCTCTCTCTCTCTCTCTCTCTTTCTTTCTCTCTCTCTTTCGCTCTCTCTCTCTCTCGATCCCTATCCCTTTCCTTCCTTCCTCCCTCCCTCTCTCTCTATCTCCCTCCCTCCCTCCCTCCCTCCTCCCTTCCTTCCTTCCTTCCTACCTCCCTCCCTTCCTACCTCCCTCCCTCCCTCCCTCCCTCCTTCCCTCCCTCACTCTCTCTCTATTTCCCTCCCTCCCTCCCTCTCTATCCCTCTCCCTCGTTCTCCTATCTCCCTCCCTCCCTCCCTCCCTCCCTCCCTTCCTTCCTCCCTCTCTTCCTCTCCAGTCCTCTCTCTCTCATTCTTTCTCTCCTCCCTCGTTCTCCTATCTCCTCCTTCCCTCACTCCTACCTCCCTCCCTCCCTTCTCTCTCCTCCTATATCCTCTCCCTCGGTTCGACTATCTCCCCTCCCTCTCCCTCCTCCCTCCTCTCTATCTCCTCTCCTCTTCCTCCTATCTCCCTCCCTCTCTATCCCTCTCCTCGTTCTTCCTATCGTATCCCTCCCTCTTCTCCCTCCCTCCTCTCTATCCTCCCTCCTCGTTCTCCTATCCCTTTCCCTCCCTTCTTCCCTCTCCCTCTCTCTTATCCCTCTCACCTCCCTTCGAATTCCTATCCCTCTCTATCCCGACTCTATCTCCTTCCCTCTCTTCCTCCCTCCCTCTCTTCCTCTCTTCCTCGTTCTCCTATCTCCCTCCCTCCCTCCCTCTCTATCTCCCTCCCTCTCTCTCTATCTCCCTCCTTCCCTCCCTCTCTTTCTTTCTCCCTCTCTTTCTTCCTCCCTCCCTCCCTCTCTTCCTTCCTCTCTATCCCTCTCTATCCCTCTCCCTCGTTCTCCCCTCGCCTAGCTAACAGCCCTCCTCTGTAAACTGCACTTTGTAACTTGGAACGAAGGGAGATACATTAGCCTCATACTCCAAGCTGGCTTCGTGGTTGTGTGTGTTTCCTGTTTGTTGTTGTTGTGTGTTTTGGTCGTGGTTTTATGAGGTGCTGTTGTTCCCTGCGGTTTCTGGCGATGGTAGTTATGGTTGTGTGATGGTTTATGGTGGTTGGGGTTTATGGTGAGGCTTGTTTGGTAGGTGGTGGTGCTATTTTGATGTTGATGCTGTCTTCGGGTGGTTTATTTTTTTGTTTGTTTGTTTGTTTGTTTGATGTTGCTGTTTTATGGTGGTTAAATCTACTGTTATATTATGGTGATGTTATTTCATGTTATTGTTCGGTGGTGTAGCTGTT
The DNA here is from genome assembly GCF_977035675.1 of Penaeus japonicus. NCBI lineage: Eukaryota > Metazoa > Arthropoda > Malacostraca > Decapoda > Penaeidae > Penaeus > Penaeus japonicus. The sequence goes on from NW_028234412.1 coordinate 28,620,822, forward strand.
TTATGGTGGTATATATGGTGGTGATATCATTTATTGGTTGTGGCTTATAGGGATCTTATTTACTGTTCTTTATGTTTTATGGTGTTGCATATTTTTTATGGTGATGTTATTTATAGTGGTTTGCCTTTAATGGTGATGGTTTTCTTGTTATTTGCCTTTTATGGTGATGTTATCTTCTCTTTTGTTCATGAGGATGTTCTTTGCTGTTCTTCGTCCTCTATGGTTATTTGCTATTCATTATTATACATGTTCTGAGGTGATGTTATTCATTATAATTTCCGTGTTATGATGATGATGATGATGCTCTTGTTATAGTGTTATCTTTTATTCTATCTATTTCAAGTAGGTGTTCCTGGTTACGGTCGTATTGTGTTTTATGGTTTTATCTAAAGTCACTTGTATTCTCCTGTGGTATTGTTACGTCATGTTCTTTGTACCTTATGGTGACGTTGCGTGATGGCGATGTTACTTATTATTGCTGTTCTTGTTCCTATTTTGTTTTAGGATGATGCTGTATTTGTCATTTATTTTTGTTAATAATTTATTTCAATTATTTAATAATCGGTTCTCTGATTAGCATTAACCTTATTTATAACTGATGTTGATATTGAGAAGGATGTGAATATTACTAATCTGATCATCTTTGATATTAATAATCATTAATATAGATATTCTCACTATAATAACCGTAAACAATAATCAAGATGGCAATTCACATTAGAATATTCATGTTAATTTCACCATTATTACCAGAAATGTCAATATTGTTATAATTTTTTTTATAATTATCACTATCTACTTCAGTTAAGACCATCATTATTTTCAATGCAATTGCAATGAAGATCCCTACTGTAATAAAGAGAAAAAAAAATATCAACATTAATACCAAAATCATCACAATTATTCTTTCCTTCCTCATCATTATGATAATCAATATCATCCTCATATAATTTTCCTCCATTTTCCTCCTTGTTTGCAATACGTTCGTGTGTCTCGTCTTGCAACTCGCGCTTTGTTGATGATGTTGATCGCGAGTTTGCCTTCCTATTATGCTTGCTTACGCGCTCGAACGCACATGCAAGGGCAGAATTACACGTACATGACTATGTGCTTACAGACATGTACACACATACATACACGTACATGCACACACACACATACATATTTCCACACACACACATATACACGTATATGCACACGCACACACATACATATATATATATATATATGTATGTGTGTGTGTGTTGTGTTGATGTGTGTGTGTGTGTGTGTGTGTGTGTGTGTGTGTGTGTGTATGTGTGTATACATGGAGAGAGAGAGAACGAGAGATAGAGAGAGATATAGAATTAGGAATTGAATTAAGAAGGAAGGAATGAAGAAAAGAAAAATGCTGGAAAAAAGGAAAGAAAGAGAGAGAGAGAGAGAGAGAGAGAGAGAGAGAGAGAGAGAGAGAGAGAGAGAGACGATGAGGATGGGAGAGGATTGAAATGAGGAAGGAGAGAGGAGGAGTGAGTGAGAGAGAGAGGAGAGGTGAGAGAAAGAGAGGAAGAGGGAGAGGAGGGGAGGAAGAGGAGAGAGAGAGAGTGAGAGAGAGAGTGGAGGAAGAGAGGAAAAGATAAGTAAGAAAGTGAGAGAGAGGAGAGAGAGAGAGAGAGAGAGAGAGAGAGTGAGGAGAATAAGATGGAGAAGAGAGAGAGTAGAGAGAGAGAGTGAGAGGGGAGAGAAGTAAGTAAGAATGAGAGGAGGAAATGAGAACGAGAAAGCAAAGAGAGAGAGAGAGAGAGGGAGAGAAAGAAAGTAAGAAAGAGAGAGAGAGAGAGAGAGAGAGAGAGAGAGAGAGAGAGAAAGAAAGAAAATAAGAGAGAGAGAGAGAGATCCCCGGATACTTAGTGAAGCCGCTAGGAAAATTCATTTCAACTTTCTACTCTCTCCTCTCTGCCTTCGTCCGTGCCGCCGCCGTACACTCGCATCCGTAGCTTCTTGAACTTTCCGTGTCACTCGCGGGGATGTGTGTTGGGGGGAGGGGGAGGGGAGGGGGAGGGGAGGGGGAGGGGAGGGGGAGGGGGAGGGAGGTACAAGACGGGGAGAAGTGTGGAGGTTAATGGAGGGAGAGAAAGAGGATGGCGAGGGGTGAGAAAGGAAGGGAGGAGGGGGTGGAGAGAGGGAGGGAAGGGGGTAAGGAAGGGTAGGATGTTAGGGGGTATGTGGGTAAGAAAAGAAAGAGAAGGGGAAAAAAAGAGAATATAATGATGAAAAAATAATGATACTGAAGAAGAAAACGTAGAAGAAATAGAAGAAAAAAAAAGTGATAACAATAACAAAAATAAAAACAAAAAGCTAAAAGAATCCTCGAAACTAATTGAAGCAGCATAAGAATCCAAAGACAAAAGCGCATCGGCGAGCGTGTCCAACCAGTGACAGGAGTATCGTCTCTGCCCGAATGCTCTTCCATCTCATACAGCCTCCCTGGAGTAGATGCAGGAGATTCGACACGTCAACTTCCGTCTCTGAGTGAATACTGAAGTAGGTTTTGATATGGCGGCCGACTTTGATCCTTTTAGGGAGTGCACCTTTCTCCAGGCGAGAGGAGGGCTTGCATCTTTTCAAAACTTCCTCCTCCGGCGGATGGGCTTTGCTAATGTCGTTTATTAATTCTTAAACTATTAAACGAACGGGAATAAATCTCAAATATATTTCATTTCGTTTGTCCCATTTCATATTTTAAAAAATGTATCATAATCGATTATGCAATCCAATCAGTCATTCTCAATCATCCTGGTAATTCCAAAATCGCTATTTTTTCTTGTAGTCTCCCCTCTGCGTGCACACACTTCAGATCTCTCTTCCCTACTCTCCTTGTATTTTTTTTCCTAATTTCCATCTCATAATATATATATATATATATATATATATATATATATATATATATATATATATATATATATATATTTTATCTAAAAATATATATAGATGAAGGATCGATAGATAGATAGATAGACATAGACGATGCATATATATTTAGTGATGGGATAGATACGATAGATTGATAGGACATATTTAAATATAATATATATATATATATATATATATATATATATATATATATATAGATATTTATATATGTATCATGTATGATTATATATATATATATATATATATTCTCCTCTCACCCTGCACACTCAGTCCCTCCCTTCATTTGCTTCCCTCTCTTGCCTCACCTCCTCCTCTTTTTCTTCACTTCGGACTTTCTCTCTCACTCTCTCTCTCTCTCTCTCTCTCTCCACTATCACTTCCCTTTCACACTCGCCCTCTCCCCTCTCTCCCCTCCCTCTCACCCCGCCCTCACTTCCCCTTTCACCCTCTCTCTCTCCCCTCTCTCCCCTCTCTCCCCATCCTCTCATCCCCCCCCCCCCCCTCATTTTCCTGTACCAATGATTGCAATTACTTCCATGGAGAACCAGCTCATGAACAGGAATTGCGGTTCGTACAAAGGAGATGGGCGAAAGGAGGGGTTGATCTCTGTTCATCTCTCTCTCTCTCTCTCTCTCTCTCTCTCTCTCTCTCTCTCTCTTTTCCTCTCCCTCCCCTTCTCCCTCTCCGTCTCCACCCTCCATCCCCCCTCTCCACCCCCTCTCCCTCTCCACCCTCCATCCCACTCTCCACCCTCCACCACCCCTCTCCACCCTCCACCACCCCTCTCCCTCTCCATCTCCCCTCTCTACCCTCCATCCCCCCTCTCCCTCTCCACCCTCCATCCCCACTCTCCCTCTCCCTCTCCCTCTCCCTCTCTCCCGATTCCTCTCCCTCTTCACTCTCCCTCTCCCTCTCCCTCTCTCCGGATTCCTCTTCCTCTCCACCCTCCATCCCCCCTCTCCCTCTCCACCCTCCATCCATCCCCTCTCTCCCTTTCCACCCTCCATCCTCTCTCTCCCTCTTCCACCCTCCATCCCCCCTCTCCCTCTCCACCCTCCATCCATCCCCTCTCCCTCTCCACCCTCCATCCATCCCCTCTCTCCATCTTCCACCCTCCATCCCCCTTCTCCCTTTCCACCCTCCATCCCCCCTCTCCCTCTCCACCCTCCATCTCCACTATCCCTCCTACTCTCCCTCTTCCACCTCCTCCTCTCAGCCTCTTCTCCCTTTCCACCTCCCATCCCTCCCTCTCCCTCTTCCACACGGTCTCCACCTCTCACCCCTCCACCCCCTCTCCTCCCCATCACTCTCTGCCTCTGCCACCCTCTCTCTACCTTCCTCTCTCCTCTCCCTCTCCCTTACCCTCTCTCCTCTTCCATCTCCTCCTCTCGGATTCCTTCTTCCTCTCTCACCCTCTCATCCCCCCTCTTTCCTCTCCACCCTCCATCCATCCCCTCTCTCCCTTTCCACCCTCATCTCTCTCTCCATTTTCCACCGCCATCCCCTTCTCCCTTTCCACCCTCCATCCCCCCATTTTCCCTCTCCACCCTCCACCCCCTTCTCCCTCTCCCTCTCCTTCTCCCCTCTCTGCCTCTCCACCCCTCCTCTCTCCCTCTCCCTCTCCTTCTCCCTCTCCCTCTCCCTCTCTCTTTCCCAATCCCAAAAATTGCCCCGTCGCGTATTCATGAATAGTAATGCGTTCGACCAACAACTTGTAAACCGCGACTCACGTTCTTCCGCGATCAGCTGTTAGCGTGAGTGCGATGGCTATCAGGGGCACAATCATTACGTTTCTGGGTACGATCTGGAAGGGGGAATAGAGGAGTGGGATGATAAAAAGGAAGGTATATAAAGGAGATTAGGAGAATTGCTAATGGAAAGAAAGAAGGAACGAGTTGTATCGGTGATAGGTATCGTGGATGGGAAGCGATATAAAACACGATGGCTGTTGTTCGTTTTAGTTTGTCTTGGTCGGGTTACTTTTTTTTTTTTTCCTTTATCCTTTTTTTCTTTAGAACTACGAAGAATGTTGTCTTTTTTTGTTTTTATCTGTTTTGAATGTTTATATTTCTAGTGTTTCTTCTTCTTTTCTTCTTTCTTTTTCTTATTTTTCTTTTCCTTCATCCTCATCTTCATCTTCGTTTACTTTTTTCTTCTTCTTCATCCTCATCTTCTTTCCTCTTCGCCTCCTCCTTCTTCTTCTTCTTCTACTTCGTCTTCGTCCTCGTTTTCTTCTTCGCCTTCGTCCACCTCCTCCTTCATCATCTTCTTTCTTAATTTCCTTCCCCTTCCCTTTTCCTCCTCTCCCCTCTTCATCACCATCTAATCACCCGCAACCCCCCCCATCCCTTCCCCTTACCCCCCCCCATCCCTTACCCCCTTACCCCCATCCCCTTACCCCCATCAAACCCATCCTTTCGACAATAACACAAACAAGTTATTTGTTTCGGCTTTACAAATGACGCAATAACACGATAGCCCGGCAGTGGCAGCTGATTTCGGGGCAATATTTCTCCTCTTGGTCAGAGAGATAAAAAAAAGATTTTAAAAGCTGGTGATTCTTTCTTGTAGAATTTTTGAACTGTTTGTTTATCCATTTATTGGTTTATTTTTATTTTGTGTGTGGGTGTGTGTGTGTTTGTTAGTTAGGTATTTATCTATTTGTGTATAGTTTGACATATTCTATTTATGTATGCATTAATATCTCTTAATATATTCATGTATAATATTATAATTATTAAATTGATTATCGTCCCAACAGAATTATTCAAAGAAACATATAAATACATATCTACTTACCATTTCTTATTCATCCAACCGTGTAATTATTAATTCATGTATTGCATGTGTGTATGTACCTACTTATAAATGCATAATCCCTTCCCCCTTTATCTTGTAATTCGGTACTTACCTTGATTGACTTCTTCATAAACAGTTATCAGAAATTTAACTAATTGCAGTCTATCTTTATCAGCAACTAACCTGAAAATAGAAGAACAAACACATTAATAAAAAGTTAGTTTATCATTCATTACTATCGTATTATTTCTAATAGTTTACTGCATATCATCAGTATTTTCGCTCCATTTCTCAATTAATCAATAATTAATTAATAATTAATTAATCAATTGACAATAATTCATCAATAGACTCAAATATTGGCAGATATTGTATATTTGTGTATCCAGGTCTATATCCATATTTATATATCTGTCTATAAAAGCAGATACATAGATAACCCAATGAATAATTTGTACATGAACACACAAAAGACAAAATGCACACACACAAAGACACACACACAAAGGATAAACATACACACACACACACACAAAAGACAAACACACACACACACATACATAAACACGCACACACACACACACACACACACAAGAACAAACCCATACACAAACACACACACAACAGCCAAACCTTTACACACACACACACACACACACAGTGAATCACTAGCTCACACATCTGGCCTCACGCACCTGTCGAAGCGAGTTCATTCGCACTTGACAGAAACCCCAAACAATATCCGAAACACATTAAAGGATGTTGATTCATACTCGAACGCCGGGGTTGCGACTGTAAACATTTTTTTTTTTTTTTTTGGGGGGGGGCTTCTTTCTCTTCTCTCTATGTCTCTTTATCTTCGGGTTTGGTCTTGTGTTCATTTTTTTTAACATTCGTTTTTTTTTTCTTTACTTAATTTTCTATCTATTTTTCGTTTCGTTTTCTCTTTCTTATCTTCCTTCTTCTTTCCTTCCTTATCTCCTTTATTCTTTCCCTCCGTGTTCTTCGTTTCGGTTTAATTTCATAATCACCCTCTCTCTCTCTCTCTCTCTCTCTCTCTCTCTCTCTCTCTCTCTCTCTCTCTCTCTCTCTCTCTTTCTCCCCCCTCTCTCTCTCTCTTATCCCTTTTCTCCCTCTCGCCTTCTCCTTCCCTATCTCTCTTTAATTTGTTTTATTCTTCAATTTTCTTTTTTCATCATTCGTTTCCTGATCTCGTCTTGCCTTCTTTTCCCCTCTCATCCCCTCTATCCTTCCCATCCCTCTCGTTCTTTTTCCTCCGTCTCCCCTTCCTCTCCTCTCCTTTCATTTCTTTCTCTCTCTCTCTCTCTCCTTACTGTCTCTTCACTTTCTCCCTCACCCACTCCCTCTATGCCTCCCTCCTTTCCTCATTCCCTCTCTCCTTCCGCTTCCTTGCTCCCTCACTTTCTCTCCCTCTTTCTCTCCTTTCCCTGTTTCCCTCCCTCCTTCCCTCCTCTTCCCACTTCTCTCTTCCTACCATTTTCTCTCTCCTCATTCTCTCTCTCTCTCTCTTTCTCTCTCTTTCTCTCTCTCTCTCTCTCTCTCTCTCTCTCTCTCTCTCTCATTCTCTCTCTCATCCTCTCTCTCTCCCTTGCCTCGCCCTCCTCCTCCTTGAAAAGCCCTGTTCTATAGAGTGTCTGTATCTCCCCACTGTTATATATTCATTGAACCGTCCAAGGAATTCTGTCTGATTTGGATTCATAGAATTTTTCTTCTTGTCTTTTTATTTTTTTTCTCTCTCTCTCTTTTACTCGTTTCTTTTTCTTCTGATTTTTGTTTTTAAGGCTCTTCTTTATTTATTTTCTTTATGCATTTTCTTCACACATTTTTATTCTTCTTTCACCCAATTCATCTTCTCTTTTTCTTCTTTTTTTCCTTTTGATACGCTTATTTCTGTTTCTTTATTTTACTTCTACTTATTTTCTTTTTTACTTCTTTCTGTCTTTTATCTCTGTTTGCTCTCATCTTCTCTTTTTCTTCTTTTTTTCCTTTTGATACGCTTATTTCTGTTTCTTTATTTTACTTCTACTTATTTTCTTTTTTACTTCTTTCTGTCTTTTATCTCTGTTTCTATCCTTTATTCTATTTACTACTATGCATTATCTTGTCCATTTCTTACCTCTTCTCTTTCTTTTCCCATATTTTCTTTCTTTCCCATCTTCCTCTTTCCTTATCCTTTTTCTTTTCTTATCTTTCTCATTCTTTCTTCTTTTTTTTCCTCTTTCCGAAATCTTTTCTCTTTTTCGTCCTTCTATTTCCGTTACTCTTAATTCTTTCTTTCTATTTTCCTCTTCACTCTCTCATTTTCCTTTTTCTTTCTCCTCTCCTGCTATTTCATCTTCTCTCCTCACTCCCCCCCCCCTCTTTCTCTTTTTTTCTTATTCCTTCGCGTCCTCTGATATTCTCTTTCTTCCCCTCCTCCTCTTCCCTATTCTCTCCTCTCTCTCTTCCTCGTTCTCTACCCCCCCTTCCCCTCCGCCTCCCTCCTTTTCCCTCTCCTCCTGCCCTCTTTCTCCATTTTCCTCATTCTTCTTCTCCTCCTCCTCTTTTCTCTTTCTCCCGCCCTCTCCCTCCTCTTTCCTTCCTCCCTCGACCAAGAGGAGCAGGAGTCCTCAAGATCCGAAGGAAGGAATTTCTTTTTCTCGCGTAAGGAACCGAGTCGCTCTTTTTTTTTTTTTTTTTTTTTTTTTTTTTACAAATAATAATAACAAAAAGGACGAAAACGAATGGAATATTTGTCCTGTTTTCGTGATGCATGTCGGTGTTTGGTGATTTATTTGTTCGTTACGTTGTTTTTTTACTTTTTTTATTCTTTATTTATTTATTTATTTATTTATTTTTAGAGAGAGAGAGAGGGAGAGGTGAGAAGGGCTTGGGGCTGGGGGCTGGGGGGCTGGGGGGCTGGGGG
>NW_028234412.1:28644459-28648849 GCF_977035675.1 Penaeus japonicus
GAGTAGGGACGTGGGATAGGGAGGGATCGAGGGGGGCGGGGACGAGGGCGAGGGAGTTGTGAGACCTGTAGCAGACGGCGATCACATCCCGACACATCACCAGAAAACGCCAGCACACACACCTGACCCCATCCCATTACGCTGACACACCGACCCGACCCTACATGACCCCACCGACCTGTTACATCAATTAGAAATACATTCAGTGAATACCACTAAACCAGAAAAAAATTCGGCCATTATGTTCCGAGCCGACAGACCTGTTGGAGGTGGGGGGGGGAGGTGAGGGGTGGTGAGGGTTTTTTTTTATTGGAATACTCAAACACACACACACACATTCAAATAGATAAGCAAACAAGATAACAAACAAGCACACGAAAGAACTAGGGAAAAAAGTGACATTGAGAAGAAAGAAAGAAGGTAAAAAAGAAAGTGAACCCAAAGAAAATGACATGAAAAGAAGAAGAAGAAAAAACGATGAAAAAAGGTTAGAGAAAGCAACAATAATAACATAGAAGAAAACAGAATCACAAAGAAAAGAAAAAAAAAAGAAAAAAAAGGAAAGACTAACAAAAATACCAAAAACTTCATAGCCATCCTTGTTTCGACCAAAAATGATTTTCGAAATGAACAACATATCTCAAATTTTAGAACAGGAATGGCAGTTTAAACAGAAAACGACTTTTCCAAATTAATCTTTGTTAACTTGAGCAGAACAGCAAGTGTTCTATTACGCTGCAGGTTCTGTTGAACTACAAAGGTTCTTGTTCCATTAGCATAGGATGTCTTTTTATCGTAATCAAACATTTGATGAATAACTAACGAACAATAGCATCGTTATTATTTGCATATTTGATGAATTGTTATTATTTTTAAGACACTTTTGATGTTAGTAGTTTTAAAATGAGATTTATTATCGTCTTAATAAAGTCTTCGTCGACATCATCCTTGTTCTTATCATCGGAATTAAAGTAATTATCATTCTCATTTATTACTTTTCGCTATATTGTTAATTCATGCATGACCCTGAAGTCCTACCAGGCACATTCTCATGATTTTTTTGTTACCAGTCACCTCTTACATACGTTTTTCCTGAGTTGATAACGAATTTTGTTATATATATATATATATATATATATATATATATATATATATATATATATATATATATATATATATATATATATATTCTCTCTCTCTCTCTCTCTCTCTTTCTCTCTCTCTCTCTCTCATCTTCTTCTTCTTTATTTATTCATTTATTCTTTTTTTTTCACTTTTTTTTATACTTTTTTACGTGTATTCCGCTGTTCCTCAGTTATTCAAGTTCAAATTTCTCTGCAGTTATTCACGTCTCGTCTCTCTTTATATAATTCATAAACTGCTGAATATCTTAACATTATCTTCTTATATATCATCTATCTTTAATATATACTCATATCATCAAAATATCCTCATACATCTATGATTTATCACATACTCTTCAATTATCAATTCCCAATACATAGAAAGAGAAAGGAAAAATGCAACATGCTATCAGTCGCTTTGACACGCTTGCATCTCATCAAATTCTCATGTGTTTTGATTCCTTTGACTTCCAGGTTTAGCTCGGGACCTCATGCAACTGTTTCCAAATCGATCTTTCTATATTTGTGATAGAGAAACTAACCAATAGTTAGTTTAATGTCAGATAGTTCTTAGGTTGATTATGACTCCAGGTGGTCTAAGGGACGAATAAAAATGCACTGGCCTATAGGTCGATATGACATGTTTTTCAAACTTATTTAGGTTTTTTTTTTTTTTTTTTTTTTTTTTTTTTTTGGGGGGGGGTTATGCTTTATTATAATTCTTTCATTTATCATTACAGCTTCTTTTTTTCTCTCTCTTTCTCTCAATTTCTCTCTCTCTCTCTCTCTCTCTCTTTATATATATATATATATATATATATATATATATATATATATATATATATATATATATATATATATATCCTATAATCATAACCCTAAGTTTCCTTACACTTTCAGTTTCACAAAATCATTTTCACTTTCATATCTCTCATCAGTAATTCTCTTTTAACGTATTATCATAATTACATTTATAAAAAAGAAAAGAAAAACAAATTATCGTAGATTTTTTTCTTTCTCTATATACATATATTTTTTTTTATTGTTTTATTATTAGATAGACAGATAGAGAGAGAGAGTGAGAGAGAGAGAGAGAGAAAGAGAGAGAGAGAGAGAGAGAGAGAGAGAGAGAGAGAGAGAGAGAGAGAGAGAGAGATTGGAAGGAGAGAAAATAAGCGGAAAAAAACATGATAAACCTAAAGCTAATATATCTAAAATCACCTTACATTTCTTAGCAAAAGTCTCCCTTAAAACAAAAAAGTCAACGTTCAACTATTTTTTTTTTTCCATTTCAATCCACGAAACCAGTAATTGCTTACTTTACTTTTTCATTTCCTTCTCCCACTTTCATTCATTTCTCTTCACCTCTTTTTCATTTTTAATTAAGAAAAAAAAGAGAAAAAAAAAGGTTAATCCTTTGCTTCTGTTTGACTGACGTTTGCATCTGTCTCTGCCAGATGGAGACAGATGGATTAACTTCTCTGGAGGGGAGATCAGATGGTCAATGCATACTTATGTCCAGGTGGTCTTTATGTTCTCTGTCTGTCTGTCTTTCTCTCTGTCTGTGTCTCTCTATCTCTTTCTCTTTCTCCTCCTCGTTTTTTTTTGTTTTTTTTTTTTTTTTCCTCTCTGTACCTCTTTCTCAATGTTAGCAGAGAAAGAGCGATGTTAGTAGCCGCTCGTTTCATTTTTTTTTCTCTCTTTCTATTTTTCTCTCTCTCTCTCTCTTGATTATCGCTTTTTTCTCTCTCTCTCTCTTGACTCTCGCTCTTTCTCTCTCTCTCTCTCTTGACTCTCGCTCTTTCTCTCTTGACTCTTGCTCTTTCTCTCTCTCTATCCTTCTTCGTGCTGTGACAGGCATTATCTCAAGAATAATCGGCGTTCTCCACCCCTCTCTGAATATCTCTCTTCTTTCTCTGCCATTGATCTCACTTTCACTTTTTCTTTGGTTCTCTTTCTCGCTCCTCTCTCTCTCTCTCTCTCTCTCTCTCTCTCTCTCTCTCTCTCTCTCTCTCTTTCTATCTCTATCTCTCACTCTCTATCTATTTTTTTTTCTGTCTCTCCCTCTTTCTCCCTCTCCCCAACCCTTCTCTCTCTCTCTTTCTCCCTCTTACCCTCCCTTCTCTCTCTCGCTCTCTCTCTCACTCTGTCTATCTATTTTTTTTTTCTCTCTCTACCCCTCCCTCTCACCTCTCTCTCTTCCTTCTCTCCCTCCCCTCCCTCTCTCTCTCCCTGCTCCTTGAAAATGCCCTTAGTAATCACCTCACGCCAGAATATATTATCTGGTCCTTTATCTCCCTCAGGTAAAGTGTGGAAAAAATAGAAATCGGTTTCTGTGCCTAAGGGGACGGGGAGGGAGGGGGAGAGGGACGGGGGGGGGGGGGCGAGGGGGGAGAGGGACATTGGGGGGGGAACTAGGGAGGGAAGGGGTGGGTGGGGTGGGGGGGGGGGGGGGGGGGGGGGGGGGGGAGGGGGGGGGGTGGGAAAGGGGGGGGCCCACGGGGGGGGGAGGGGGGGGGGGGGGGGGGGCGGGTAGGAGGGATGGAGACGGTGGGTGGAGGAAGGGAAGGGGGAATGAGGAGGGGGGGAGGTGGAGTGAAGGAGAGGGGGGTGGGAGGGAAGGGGAGACATAGCCGGAAGGGAGGGTCGAGGAGTAGGTAGGAGTTAGGGGGGAGGGGGGGTCTGGGTCGAGGGGAAGGGGTGTGGAATGAGGTAAAGGGGGTGAAGGGGTAGGGGGGGTGTAGGGGTAAGGGGGAGGCGGCCAAGAAGTGAATGTACTGATAAAGTCAAGGAACGTGATGGAGTCGCTGAGGAAAAGAAAGAAGAAGAGACTGAGAGAAAGACAGAAAGAGAGAGAGAGAAAGAAAAAGATAGAGAGAGAGACTGAGAGAAAGAAAGAGAGAGAGAAAGAAAGAGATAGAGAGAGAGAGAGAGAGAGAGAGAGAGAGAGAGAGAGAGAGAGAGAGAAAGAGAGAGAGAGAAAGAGAGAAAGAGAAAGAGAAAGAAAAAGAGAGAGAGAGAGAGAAAGAAAGAAAGTGAGAGAAAGAGAGAAAGAAAGAGAAAAAGAAAGAGAGAAAGAAAGAGAGAGAAGAGAGAGAACCAACACGACAAGCATCACACTAGCCATAAAAGAATACAGCATTTAACAACACATCGGATAATCTAGCAGAATCCTAGAGAAAAAAACAGTGCCGGATAATCGGTAGTGAAATTGCGAATATAAACATTGATGATAAGCTATTCAGATTTTCAAATGAATGACTCAT
>NW_028234412.1:28678949-28681449 GCF_977035675.1 Penaeus japonicus
GTGAGGTTGTTTACGGTAAACTGAAAATTCAAGAGAGTCATTGATATTATAGAAGAGAACAGCTAGAAAAGGTAATTTACCTGAAATTTCCCATTCCAACTTGATCTTAATGGTACGCAAGAGATTGATCAGCTTCGGTTAATAAAAATCGCTGAAATTTGTGCGATTCACAGACCACATAGAAGAAATATCTTCTACATATCTATACTAAATCTAGTTTGAAGGGAGGATGGACGGAAGCGGTTCTGTCTCAAATGTTTGCGTATATAGATTAACTAGAACCGGGATCAAATTATTTCCCGTCGCAATGCCATTACTCTGTCCGTACGACTTGCTGTCAAAAATAAATGCGTTATTTGTGATGACGATTGAGATCAACGAAAAGATTAACTGGTTAAATCATCCAGCACGTTTTCAAGGAGATTATACACACATACACATACACACAAGCCTACGCACGCACACTCACACATACACACACACACATAAACACACACACAACCATACACACACACATAAACACAACCACACATACACACACACGCGCAAACACACACATGCAAACACACACATAAACACACACACACACACACACACACACACACACACACACACACACACACACACACACACACACACACACACACACATATATATATATATATATATATATATAGATAGATAGATAGATAGATAGATAGATAGATAGATATAGATATATATATATATATATATATATATATATATATATATATATATATATATATATATATATACATATATATATATATATATATATATATATATATATATATATATATATATATATATATATATATATATATATATATATATACAAACACATGAGCATTTATCAGTCGGATTAAACCCACTCTCCTCTCTCATTCGAAAGCTTTAACCCGCGACGCAAAACTGTCCCGCTGTCAGGGGACAATGCTAAAACATGTTTGAAACGTGTTCAGTAGAAATAACAAGCACCACCTGAGCAGAGGCTTGTTGTAAATGCAAGCAGATATCGCGCTTCTTTGAGGCCTTTTAGTGCTTGCTAAACATTTCCAGATGCTATATCTACGCATGCACACATATTCACTTACTCAAAGAGATTTAGAAGAGAAACACCACACAGAATCGCACACTTATTACATGCAAATACGCCCACAGACATGCGCACGAACATTGTAATCAGTATCACTATCGTTATTATCATTTTCATTATTGTTATCATCATTATCAATATTATTACTATTATTGTTATGTTATTATTATTAGCGATGCTAATAAAAGTAATATCAATAATGCTGCTATTATTATCATCATCATTATTATTACTGTTATTATAATTGCTATTATCATTATTATCTATATCATCACCATAATTGCTATTATTATTACTATTATCTTTATTGTTATTATCATTCTTGTAATATTCTAATACTTCTTATCTTTATCATTATTGTTGTCACCATTATTATTGTTAACTATTATTATTATTACTATGGTTATCGTTATCATCATCATAATCATCATTACTATCATTGATAGTGTTATCTTTATGAGAATTGATATTATCAGTATCGTTATTGTTATTATTGTTATCATTAGCATTGTTATTATCACAATTAATATACTCCTTATTATGAACAGTATATTTTTTTTTGTTATTAATAGCATCATTATCAGTAATCATTATCATTATCATCACTATTGTTGTTGGTGGTGGTGGTGTTAATATATTTTTTACCATTGTCATTATCATCATCATCAATCATTTCCTCTCCTCTCCCTCTCTTTATTGTTTCCCTCCTTCCCCTTCCCACCCCCGTTCCTCCTACACTATTCATTTCCCACCAAATTCCCATTCTCTCCCTATCCCCCATTTATCACAGTTCCCTCTGATCCGATAATAACTGTCGGCTCCCTATTCGTAACCCTATAGATTTCCTCATCAGTCCCCCCTGGAATAATGCGTCACTTCCGTTTTCTATTCGTCCTTTATACGTCTCACTGCAATAGATTTCTTGGTATCATTTACACCATGGCCTTAATTAATTAAGATTGTTGAATGATTATATTCTACCGTTGGTTCTTAAACTGGTTGTTGCGAGATATCAAAGGGAAATAGATCAAATTTAGTTTAGTCTCTCCCTGTCTAATGATCCCCATGTTCACTATATGAAGTTACATAAATTCAAAACAAATTCTGGTCGTTTGATTTTTCTTGTTTATTTAGATTACCAGTTGATTTATTGAAGGAGATAACTGGCTTGTTTGTTATTAATTAAGTTAATTCCTACTTCACTACAGTTGTTATCATCATTATCATTATCGTGTTTTTCTTATTAATTTTATACATAGTTATTTTTTATTTTCATTATCATTATCATTTTCCTAATCATTTTCATCATTATTATTTTCCTAATCATTTTCATCATTGTTATTATCATTACTATTACTATCATTATTATTATCATTATTTCCA
>NW_028234412.1:28688949-28691449 GCF_977035675.1 Penaeus japonicus
ATCACCACCATCACCTTCACCATAAGCACCACCATTACCCTCACCATAAGCATCACCACCAGCACCCCCACCATAAGCACCACCATTACCCTCACCATAAGCATCACCACCATCACCCCCACCATCACCATTACCATAAGCACCACAATCACCATCACCCCCACCATAAGAATCACTATCACCATCACCACCACCATAAGCACCACCACCACCCACACCATCACCCCTACCATCACCACCATCACTCCTACCACCACCACCCCCGCTATCACCATCTTCCCCACCACCATCACCATCCTACCCCACACATCCCGCGCCAACAAAACGCATCCGGCACTGTTTGCGTCACATCGACCCGACATCTCGACTTCGATCGCTTTTCCCTCAGATAGAAGCCGATATCTTTTGACATCTGATCTTGGAATCTCATTAACAGATCCGGGGTTTAATGATGCCACTTTCCGCCTCGGTGATAAAGCTGGAGACGGGAATAAAAGAAGATGATTAGCGTCTTTAAGAAAGTGAATGAAGCTTATAAGGTACTCGTCGAGGATGAAACCGCGGCGACCAGTCAAGGTTCCTTTATCCTTCTTATCTGTTTATCTATTTTGCTATTTACTGGTTTATCGCTTTTGTTTCTGTGTTTATGGACTTGTTATATTTTTATTTTGTGTTTATTTTGTTTTGTTTTTTCTTTTATTTACTTATTTACGTTTTTTTTTTTTTTTTGTATCTTTTTTCCGATCTGTTGGTCTGTCTTGTTCTGTTTCCTTTTCTTTGTTTTCATCGTTCTACCTTTCCTCTTCTTCTTCCTTCTTATTTCTTTTTTCCTCTTCATATTCATCGTCTACCTCTCTCTCTCTCTCTCTTTCTCTCTCATTTTCTCTCTCTTTCTCTCTCTCTCTGTTTCACTCTCTCTATCTCTTTTTCTCTCTATTTGTCTCACTCTCTCTCTCTCTCTTTCTCTCTCCCCCCCCCCCCCCTCTCTCTCTCTCTCTTTTTCCTACCTCTAACTCTCTCGTTCCCTCTCGTTCTCTTTCCCTCCCTCTCTCTCTCTCTCTCTCGCTCTCTTTCTCATTCTCTCTCTCTCTCTCTCGCTCTCTTTCTCACTCTCTCTCTCTCTCTCTCTCTCTCTCTCTCTCTGTCTATCTCTCTCACTCACTCTCTCTCTTTCTCTCTCTCTCTCTCATTTTTTCCTTGTTAATCGCCATAAAAGCACTCGACTCTCGGATATTTGTTGTCGAGACCTTTAACGTGAGCGACAGCCACCCCCCCTCCCCCCCAATCCTCCCCGCCTCACCCTTCTATCATTACTCTTCCCCCTCCTCTCCTCCTCTTCCCCCTCCTCTCCTGCTCTTCCTCCTTCTTCTCCTCTCTTCCTCCTCCTCTCCTCCTCTTCCTCCTCCTCTCCTCCTCTTCCCCCTCCTCTCCTCCTCTTCCCCCTCCTCTCCTGCTCTTCCTCCTTCTTCTCCTCTCTTCCTCCTCCTCTCCTCCTCTTCCTCCTCCTCTCCTCCTCTTCCCCCTCCTCTCCTCCTCTTCCCCCTCCTCTCCTGCTCTTCCTCCTTCTTCTCCTCTCTTCCTCCTCCTCTCCTCCTCTTCCTCCTCCTTTCCTTCTCTTCCTCCTCCTCCTCCTTTCCTTCTCTTCCTCCTCCTCCTCCTTTCCTCCTTTCCTCCTCTCCTACTCCTCCTTTTCTCCTTTCGGAACCTCCTCCTCTTCTTCCTTCTCCTCCCTAATCCCTCCCCCTCCCTCTACCCCCATCCCTCCTACCCACTCCTACCGCTAACCCTTCCTCCACCCACCTTCCCACCTTCCTCTCCCCCACCTCCCCACCTATCCTCTCCTACCCCATCTCCCCACCTTCCTCTCCCCCACCTCCCCACCTTCCTCTCCCCCACCTCCCCACCTTCCTCTCCCCCACCTCCCCACCTTCCTCTCCCCCACCTCCCCACCTTCCTCTCCCCCACCTCCCCACCTTCCTCTCCCTCACCTCCCCACCTTCCTCTCCCCCACCTCCCCACCTTCCTCTCCCCCACCTCTCCACCGTCCTCTCCTCAACCTCCCCACCTTCCTCTCCCCCACCCCCCCATTCCTCTCCCCCATCTTCCCACCTTCCTCTCCCCCACCTCCTCACCTTCCTCTCCCCCCCTTCGTCTCCCCCATCTCCCAACCTTCCTCTCCCTCATCTCCCCACCTTCCTCTTCCCCACCTCCCCACCTTCCTCCACCCACCTCCCCACCTTCCTCCACCCACCTCCCCACCTTCCTCCACCCACCTCCCCACCTTCCTCCACCCACCTCCCCACCTTCCTCCACCCACCTCCCCACCTTCCTCCACCCACCTCCCCACCTTCCTCTCCCCTTCCTCCCCACCTTCCTCTCCCCCACCTTCCTCTCCCCCCTCCCCACCTTCCTCTCCCCCACCTCCCCATCTTCCTTTCCCCCACCTCCCCACCTTCCTCTCCCCCACTTCCCCACCTTCCTCTCCCTTACCTCCCCACCT
>NW_028234412.1:28701449-28703040 GCF_977035675.1 Penaeus japonicus
GAGGGGTCATTGTGGGGGATGGAGGGGGGGGGGGGTATTTCGGGGGTAGGGGTTGGGGGTGGTGGAGGGGGGAGGGGTAGGGGTGGGGTGTGTGGAGGGGGGAGGGATAGGGGTGGGGTGTGTGAAGGGGGGAGGGGTAGGGGTGGGGCGTGTGGAGGGGGGAGGGGTAGGGGTGGGGTGTGTGGAGGGGGGAGGGGTAGGGGTGGGGTGTGTGGAGGGGGGGGGGGGAGGGGTGTGAGAGGGGGAAGGGGGAGGGGTGAGGGGTGGTGGAGGGGGGAGGGGTAGGGGTGGGGTGTGTGGAGGGGGAAGGGGTAGGGGTGGGGTGTATGAAGGGGGGAAGGTGTATGTGGGGTAGGGGTGTTAGAGGGGGAAGGGGTAGGGGTGAGGGGTGGTGGAGGGGGGAGGGGTAGGGGTGGGGTGTGTGGAGGGGGAAGGGGTAGGGGTGGGGTGTGTGGAGGGGGGAGGGATAGGGGGGGGGTGTGTGAAGGGGGGAGGGGTAGGGGTGGGGCGTGTGGAGGGGGGAGGGGTAGGGGTGGGGTGTGTGGAGGGGGAAGGGGTAGGGGTGGGGTGTATGAAGGGGGGAAGGTGTATGTGGGGTAGGGGTGAGGTGTGTGGAGGGGGGAGGGGTAGGGGTGGGGTGTGTGGAGGGGAGGTTAGGGGGGTGTTTGGTGGGGAGGGGGTTATTTTTATTTTAGAGATAGGGTGGTGGTGTGGAGGGAGTCAGTATGTGAGGTTGGATGTATGGCAAGAGAAGGGAGGGAGGGAGGGATGGGGTACGGGAGTAGAGTGAAGGATCTACGGAGGGAAGGGAAAGGAGGGAGGGAGGGAGGGAGGGAGGGAAGGTGGAAGGGAAGTGCGGTCGATGACGAGGGTGTATGTGAGAGGTGCTGTGGGGTGGAGTGGGGGGGGGGAGGAGGTGGGGGAAGCGAGGGAGGTTAATGGAGTTTTAGCATGTGCTTGTGTATACGGATGTGTGTGTGTGTGTGTAATCTCTGTCTGTGTGTTTCTGTTGGCTCCTGTGTGTGTGTTTGAGTGTGTGCGTTGTCTGTCTGTGTCTGTGTTTGTGTTTGTCTTTCTGTGTGTGGCCTTTTATCTAATTTCTAATGTCTGCATGTGTGTTTTTGACTGTAATTTATTTCAAACATATTTTAAATTCATGTTTACAGTACAAAATTAAATATGTGAGTGAATTTAAGCTTGGCATATGCGTTGTTATGTAGAATTCCCCCGGCAACAGTTTGTGATATAGTTTACGCTCACATACATGCCCAAAAATGACACGCACACACACTGCGTATAAATCCATATATGCATACACACCTTCATACATAAATAGATTCAGCACATACATGCATAGATACGTGCAAGCATACTGCATATTCACCAAAGTACCACTCGCCGACCGTAGTACGTACTCTGACTGTATATATAAATACCAACAACCCACTATGCATATTTTGGAATTCCTTTGCATAAGCAAGAGTTAAATTATCAAATATAAACAAAAATAAAAATGCCGATGCACATTCCTCCCTCCTTAGGACATGGCATTACAACAGAAAACGGGATCCAGGAGTGTGCTTGCATGATC
>NW_028234412.1:28725640-28738140 GCF_977035675.1 Penaeus japonicus
CTAAATCTCACAACAATCTTGCTACTTTTTCTCACCGTGTCCCAATTTCCTCTGGTCCCCTGCTGGCCAACAGTACCAGAGGCGGTCGTTGTTAACCCGGGCCGCGACCGATCCTGTATGGTAACTTGATTATGATCTGCATCATTGATTTGACTAGGATTTACTGTCGGTTGTCCTTCCTGACGCAAATCCTCCCCATTTTTCGGGATTGGGACCGGCACCAGGAATACGCTTGCTTGTGAACCCCAGTGACTATGTTCTTCACAGTTAGATTAACAAAACCAATATAATCCAATAACATAAATCCCTTACGGCTCTCCCCACAATATCCCAAAGAATACAACATGAAACTACAATGCGGTAAAAAAAAAAAAAAAAAAAAAAAAATCCTCTCTCTCTCTCTCTTTACAAGAAACTGCAACAATGCATCCAAAAATAAATCCTTTCTCTAACTCTTTCTCTCTCTCTCTTCCTCAACAGCTGTATGGAGACGCCCTGACAATGCACTCGGATGACTGTCCAAATGCCGTTACTCAGACCTCGTCCATTCTCAAGAGCGAGATCCAAGTGCTGTGGACGGCCCCGCCAGCTGACTCCGGCTGCGTCACCTTCAGGTAAGTGTTATAAAAGGGGGTTGTGGTTATGGGAAGGTGGTGGTTGGGGTTCTTGGGTTGTTTTGATGGGAGGTACTGTGGTTGTAGGGGGCGTATTGTGGACAGCCCCCCTCCAACCCCTCCCATCCTCTCATCCTCTCCCCTCCTGTGTCCCACGAAGGTTTAAGCTGCGTCTCTTTCAGGTAAGTAGCGTGGTAGTGTTGTCCTTTTGGAGGGGGGGGGGGTGAAAAAGGGTTTAGAATTACATGGGGAGGACTGGGAATAGGATAGGTGGGGCAAATAGGGTGAAGTGAAGAAAATAATGGATCGAAGGATTAAGAATGTAGAGATAGGTAATAAATAGATTACATATAAGGGAAAGACCAAACAAAAAGATAAATAAAAGCATGTAAAATAAACAAGAGGAGGGAGGGAGAGCAGGAAACTAACACACAGAAACAGAAGACAATTGGATGTTTCCAATAGAAAAGATGCAGCGATATTGCCAACGAAGGAGGTTGGATTCGGTATGCACTCGTCACAAGTCAAACGAGGTCACACCGAATCCGAAAAAGAAGGAGGAATGTGAAGGGGGAGAGGAAGAGGAGACGAAGAGGGCACACGGCTTGATAAACGCTGTAGAAGAAGGACATCGCGCTTAAAGATGACGTAGAGAGACACAGAGAATAAGCGAAATGAAATGTAAGGGGAAGGGGAGAGGGGGAAGGGAGGAAGGACCTGTGGGGAGAGAGGGGAGGGGGAGGTAGAGGGGCAGGGATGAGGGTGAGAGGGGAGGGGAGGGAAGAGAGAGCTGGGGTGGGGGAGAGGGGAGCGGAAGGAAGAGGGACAGGGTTGGGGGAAAGTGGGGAGGGGAAGGAAGAAGGGCAGGGATGGGAGAGAGAGGGGAGGGGATGAAAGAGGGAGCAGGGGTGGGGAGAAAGGGGAGGGGGAGGTAGAGGGGCAAGGGTAGGGGTGGGGGAGAGAGGGGATGGGAAGGAAGAAAGAGCAGGGGAGGGGGAGAGGGGAGGGGGAGGAAGAGGGGAGGGGAGGAAAGAGGAAGCAGGGTTGGGGGAGAGAGGGGAGGGGAAGGAAGAGGGGTAGAGGTAGGGGAGGGGAAGGAGGAGGGAGCAGGGGTGGGTGAGAAAGGGGAGGGGAAGGAAGAGGGGCAGAGGTAGGGGAGAGAGGGGAGGGAGTAGGGGTAGGGGAGAAAGGGGAGGAGAAGGAAGAGGGAGCAGGGGTGGGGGAGAGAGTGGAGGGGAAGGAAGAGGGGCAGGGGTGTGGGTGACAGGTTAGGGGGGGGGAGAGAGCAGGGGTGGGGGAGAGAGGGGAAGGGGAAAGAGATCTTTTGTAGAGAGAGGGGAGGGGATTGGGTGAGAGAGAGTAGGCCAGGGGTTGGGGATATGTTTAAGAGGGTAGTGCTTGTGGGAAGAGAGGAGGAGGGGATAGGGGGGTGAGGAAAGTGGGTATGTGGGAGGAGTTACAGGGGAGGGGGGAGGGGGGACGGGAAATGAGAAGAGACCAGTTGCATCAGGCACAAAAGTACAAGCCATTTGCAAATGAAATTTTGAAATTAGCCACGAAAATGTTTCTTAGTTGTTTTTTCTTTTTTTTTTCTATTCTTTTCTCATTATTCATATGTTCTAGCTCTCATTAACATTTTTCTCTTTCTTTTTTCTTCTTCATCATTTTCCACCTATTCATATTTGGAATCCTTGTCTTCTACCATATATATTTTTTTTTCTTTCAAAATAACCTCACTCTTCTGTCAGAATGTTGCTGGAAATTATTTACCAACGCTTGGCTGACGGAGAGGATGCCTGCAGTCACCTCAATGTTGCAAGGCTTCCTCTCACTATACACACATGGTCACATTAACATGCACATACACATGCACACACACACACACACACACACACACACACACACACACACACACACACACACACGCCGTTATTATGTTAAGCTTGTGTTGATGTAAAGTGGCTCTCGCAATATTTGGCCTTATGTATACGATGGAGATCTTCATAATTATCAAAATAACAATTATGATGAAGACAAACAAATGATAATCACAATGATTATAATGACAATTTCAATGATAGTTATAATGATGATGATAATAGTGACAATAATGATAATATTGATAATGATAATAATGATAATAGTAATAGCTAATATGATAGAAATAAGGATAAAAATAATGATGAAAATAATGATAATGATAAATAGTAATAATGAGATTGGTGACAACGATAATTGACAATGCTAATGATGATGACAATAACAATAGTGATGGTGATAACAAGAATGATAATGATAAAGATGTCTGTCATTCATCAGCATCGTCATCTTCCCCATCATCATTAAGGTTTTGTTAATGTATTCATCTGTTTTCTCACTACGAGAAACAAACAAACAAACACACCATTCACATTCACTCTGTCACTATCAGCTGCGCTCAAATGCCATTTTTTTCAGAATTTATACATATTAAGAATTCATATCACGTCTGTAATGTCTCCATCACTTTTATTTAATTATTCTGTTTACGCTTTCATCACAAAGTCTCTCTATGTTGACTTTTCGTGTCTATTATCTGTGCATTTTGATGGTGAGGAGGGTTGTGGTGATCGAGATAATGATAACTATAGTCATTGCAGTGATGATGATGATGATGATGATGATAGTGATGACGATTATTATGATGATGGGGATGATGATGATGATGATAGATGAAATGAAAAGAGTAATGGTAATAATGACAATATATATAATAATGATATTGATAATGATGGTAATAATAACAGCATAATTATAATAACAGTAACAGATCTGGATTAAATATCTTGTAAATATGTGTGTGTAAATATATATATATATATATATATATATATATATATATATATAGAGAGAGAGAGAGAGAGAGAGAGAGAGAGAGAGAGAGAGAGAGAGAGAGAGAGAGAGAGAGAGAGAGAGAGAGAGAGATCTTATGATTTTAGGGGAAAGATTATGGTGATAAAATGCTGATGAAACAATTTTTCAGTGAGAAATGGGAATGAGGGCTAAGGTGAGCGATATTTTCTTTTCATTTCCTACGGAAGAGAAATCAAGATTAGGAATTTCGCTCTCTCTCTATTTATCTATCTATCTCTTTCTCTCTGTGTGTGTCTATCTTTCTATTTCTATTTTTCTCTCTCTCTTTCTTTGTCTCTCCATCTTCCTTTATTTATAAGTATCTCCTCTTTCTGCTTAATTATACCTACCTTTATATACATCCTTCTATCTAAGTCTCTCTCTCTCTCTCTCTCTCTCTCTCTCTCTCTCTCTCTCTCTCTCTCTCTCTCTCTCTCTCTCTCTCTCTCTCTCTCTCTCTCTTTCTCTCTCTCTCTCTCTCTCTCTCTCTCTCTCTTTTCCTTTTCTCCTTCTCCTCCGTCTCTCCTTACTCCCTTGTGTATTTGTATTCGAGAGTGAGAGAAAGGAAAAGAAAAGGAGAGAGAGAAAGAAAGAGAGAGAGAGAAAGAAAGAGAGAGAGAGAAAGAAAGAGAGAGAGAGGGAGAGAGAGAGAGAAAGAGAGAGAGAGAGAGAGAGAGAGAGAGAGAGAGGAAGAGAGGACAAACTGACAAACAAACAAAAGGGAGAGAAGTAAAATAGAAAATAGTAAGGGATAAGAAGAACATATGAAAATTGTTAGAAAACGAAGGAAAGGAGAATAAGTGAAATGAATAAATAAAACACTAAAACGAAAGGAAAGAGCAAGAATATATGAAAAAGACCAATGTTTCGAGTAACCAAAAATAAGCCTTGTCTGCCCTTCACTGTCTGTTTAAAAGAAAAGAAAAGAAAAGAAAAAAAAAATGATGACCCATTTTTTTTCAATTTTTGTTTTAAGTTTCTCCTTTTTCTTTACACAAGCGAAGAGAGACTTTTCAAGGTTGCAGACTTAGGGCTTCAGAATGACCGGCGTTGCCTCGTTGTCTGGACTTCAATGCACGAAAGTAGTTTTGCAACTCGTGAAAGGTGTTGCGTGATTGCTAATGTTGTTGGTGTAGAGGTGAAGTCTCTCCACCTATGGCTTCCCTTTCTCCCTTCTTCTTTGCTAGTTCTGTTTCTTTTAATCATTTTTTTTCTCTTTTTCTTCTCTTTCCTTCCATCTCCTTCCGTTTTTTCTTTTATTTCTCCTCCCCTCTCCTTCCTTCTCCTTCCGTTTTTCTTTTATTTCTCCTCCCCTCTCCTTCCTTCTCCTTCCGTTTTTCTTTTATTTCTCCTTCCCTCTCCTTCCTTCTCCTTCCGGTTTTCTTTTATTTCTCCTTCCCTCTCCTTCCTTCTCCTTCCGGTTTTCTTTTATTTCTCCTCCCCTCTCCTTCCTTCTCCTTCCATTTTTCTTTTATTTCTCCTCCCCTCTCCTTCCTTCTCCTTCCATTTTTCTTTTATTTCTCCTCCCCTCTCCTCCCTCCTCCTTCTATTTCTTCGCCTTTTTTTCACATCCTCCTCTCCTTCCCTCCCTCCCTCCCTCTCCCCTCCTCCTTCTTCTCTTCATCATTTTGTTTCCCCTCCTCCTCTCCGTCTTTTTCTTCTATTCCTCCCTTCTCCGCTTCCTCTCCTTCCGTTTCCTTTCCCTTTTTTTCATCTCTTCTTCCTTATTTTATAATAACTTATCCTTCCCTCACTGCCTTTCTTCTCCCAACACTATCCCTCTTCCTTTCCATCTCCGCGTTCTGCATAAAAAGAGGGAGAGAGATGAAGAGAAACAACAGAGAGAGAGGGAGAGAGAGAGAGAGAGAGAGAGAGAGAGAGAGGGGGAAGCAGACGGAGAGAGAGAGAGAGAGAGAGAGAGAGAGAGAGAGAGAGAGAGAGAGAGAGAGAGAGAGAGAAAGAAAGAAAGAAAGAGAGAACAAAAGAAAAAAAAGAAAGAGACAGACAGACAAACCGAGACAAAGTGAAAAACACAACAAACAAAAAACAAACAAACAAAAAAACAAATCCACACACGCAAACAACAACAACAACAACAACAACAACAAGCGAACAAGTAGCATCCCCAAATACAGCCCAAGTAAAGTTCTGAAGAAGACGAACGACGCAACACATCAAGTGAAAAGACCTTCGGAGGTGTGCAACATATTTCAAGCCTAATGCGCCCATTTCATTCAGATGATTACAAAACCACAAGGACATAAATAAATGTAATGTGAATTTGATGGATAATGAGGCGAAGGAAGATTGATGTGATGGTGATGAGTTTGTGGGTTATTTTTGATGCGTATGTGTGATGTTTTGTGTGGTGACGAGGATTGTGAAGTTGGTCGTATGTGTACTAATATTGCTAATATTATTTATATCAATACTACTCATTGATATACCTATTAAGATTATCATTATCATTGGCATTACTATTATCACAATCGTGATTGTCGTCATTATTATCATTATCATCATTATCATTTTTATTATTATCTATCATTTTTTTCATCAATATTATTCTTATTAGTACTGTTTTAATTGGTATCATTACTATTTCTTTCACCCTCATTTTTATTTCCATAATTGTCCACACTCTCTTACCATTATACTTATTGCTTTCATTATTATCATTATCACAATAATCAATATCAGCATTAACGTTATTGCTGTTATCATAATTGTCAATATTATTACTATTACTCTTATGTTAATTACCTTTTATCTCTATTGTTATTATTATTAATACTATTCTATCAGCATTCTAATTGTCATTATTACTGTTGGCCTTATTGTCATTATTGTTATCACTACTGCTGTCATTATTATCATTATCATTATCCTTTGTAGTAGTAGTAGCATCATTATTTTTATTATCATCATCATTATCATCATCGTTATCATCATTATCATATTCACACACACACACATATGTACATGTGTGTGTGTGTGTGTGTATTTGTGTGTGTGTGTGAAAGATGGTAGAATGCAGTAATACATTTTAATATAGAAATATATTTTTCTGTATAAACTGGCTATCACTGTTCTGCTAATAGTATATAGGTAACTTCCGTGGTGGTTGTAAGGCATCTGGTTAGGTAAACCGTTCAGTGGGTCGTTGTGGTTAGGAGCCGGGTTCTCACTCAGAGGTCCCAAGTTCGATTCACTGACAGGGAGGGGAAAATTGTGTGTGTGTGTGTATATATATATATATATATATATATATATATATATATATATAATATAGTTATATAATATATATATACATATATATACGCATAAACATACATAAATATACATACGCTCCGTTTTAAACTTTTGCCCTGAATAACCCTCGCTCGAAAGAAGAAGAAAAAAAATCTGTCCCAGAGAACATGCAAGATGACTTTGTCGCCTGTGATCAGTGCATGATGAAAAGTTTGAAAAATGTAATATGATGTGACGCGTCCGGGGGGCAGATGGGAGTGCGGGGGGGGGATAGAGGGGGGAGAGGTGTGAGGGATGGAAAGCGGAAATGAGGAGGGGGGGCATAGGGAGAGGAAGGGATGGAAAGAGAGAGGGAGAGAGAAATGTAGAGAAAGAAGAAGAGAGAGTTGAATTTGTAAAAAGAGAGAGAGAGTAAAAGAGAGATAGGGTAGATGGATAAACTGGATATGGAGAGAAAGTTAGATTGAAGAGATATACACAGAGTTAGATATCGAGTGAAAATAAGAGAGATAGAGAGAGAGCGAGAATGAGTGAGTCAGAGAGAGAGAAAGAGAGAACAACAACAAACACACACACACACACAAATAGTGTTAGAGGAAAGGAAAGTATTGATAAAGGTAAGTCAAAGATAAGGGGAGGAGCAGGACGAGAGGGAGGAAGCGAAGAGCGGAAAAAGGAAGGAAGGAAGACAAGGGAAGACAAGGCCGTCTTGAGGGGAAGTTTTTCACGTTTGAGAATTCGGTCGAAAAATTATGAAGTCGACGTTTAAGACTTGATTTTGGCGTAGGGGGAGGGAGGGGGAGGGGGGGGTTGGAAAAGGTCAGGGAGGGGGTTAAAGAGAGGGAAAAAATGGAGGGAATGAGTGCTTTGAGTCTGATAGCTGTGGTTTCCATTACTTACGGATAAAGTGATGCTATTATTTTCCTGATTGTTTGGGTTGGAGGTTGGAGGAAGGGCAATTTCTCTCTCTCTCTCTCTCTCTCTCTCTCTCTCTCTCTCTCTCTCTCTCTCTCTCTCTCTCTCTCTCTCTCTCTCTCTCTCTCTCTCTCTCTCTCTCTCTCTCTCTCTCTCTCTCTCTCTCTCTCTCTCTCTCTTCTTTTTCTGATCTATTTTTCTTTTTTACTTATTATGTATTTGTCATATCCGTTGATATGTTCATCCACATTATCATTATCATTATTGCTTTATTATCATTGTTATTGTAAAATTATCACTATCATTTTCATTAATATCATTGCAACCATTATGATTGTTATAATGTTATTGTAATTTTATCATTGCTATTATTATCATTTCTGTTATCATTATTTCTACTGTTGTTGTTAGCATCCTTATTATTACTATCAATATCATTATATGTTATGTTATGTTATGTGAGTTGTTGTTCTTGTTAATATTGTTATTTTTATCATCATTATAATTTTTATTAATATTACTAATGTAATTATCATTATGAATATAATCATCATTATTACTTTTACTACTACAATCATTATGAAAATAGATATCATAGCAATTAACACTCTCATTATCATCATTACCATTCTCTTTATCGCCAAATCGCTCCTCTTCAAAAACAAACAAGAACGCATCGTGTAACAAAAGGCGAAGGATATAATTATGTTAGTGTAAACAGCTTGCCTGCGCTGTGTTAAAGAGCAAACATGGCTTTGTGATGAAGTGAAATGTGGCTCAGTTCGCCCTATCTTTTCTTCTCGCTCTTTCTCTTCTCTTCTTTTGATTCTTCTTCGTCCCCCTCCTTTTTTGTTGATTTGTCTGTTGTCTGTTGTCTGTTGTTGTTATTTACTTATCTTCGTTTTTCCTGTTTCTTCATTTTTTTTTCTCTCTCTCCCTGCCTTGCCTTACTTCTGTGCTATCTCCCCTCTTTCCTTCATTTCCCTCCCTCCTCCTCTTTCCCCCTCCCTTCACATCTTCTTCCGATACCTCCCAACTCTCCTTTTCCCTCCCTCTTCTTCCTCCCCTACCCCCTTCACCCCTTCTTCCATTCCCTCCTTTCCCTCCCTTTCCTATTCATTCCCCATCACTTTCCCTCCTTTCATTCCCCTTTCTCATCAGCCTCTCCTGCCTTCCTCTTCCCTTCCTTCCATCCCTCTTTCCTTCCCTTCCCCTCCCATCCCATCCCTTCCCCTTCCTCCACCCCCTTCTCTCACCCCTTTCCCTCCCTCTTACCTCCCTTCCTCCACCCCCTTCTCTCAACCCTCTCCCTCCCTCTTACCTCCCTTCCTCCACCCCCTTCTCTCACCCCCTTCCCTCCCTGTCCCTCCCTCCCTCCCTACACCACGACGACAGGGGAACACAAAGGCAAAAATGCCCACAGCCCGGAAGAATGAGCAGAATCTCCTATGCCTCACGTTTTATGCTGTTTGAGGGAAAGAGGTGGATGGGGGAAAGTGGGAGAAGGGAAGAAAGGGGAGACGGAGGTGGAGGGGGAGCAAGAGAAGAGGAGAGAGGAGAAAAAAAAATGAAAGGAGAGGGGGATGATGTAGAGAGGAAGGGAGAGCGGGAGGGAAGGGTAAGGAAGAGAGGGGGAGGGGTAAGGAGAGGAAAAGAGGAGGGGGAAAAGGGGAAAAGGAGAAAGACAGAGGGAGAGGGAGAGGGCTAGAGAAAGAAAAAGAAAGGAGAAGGAGATGAAAAGAGAGAGAGAGAGAGAGGGAAAGGGAGAGGAGTAGGGAGAAAGAAAGTGAAAGAGAGGCAAAAAGGGAGAGAGTAAAGAGGGGAACCAATCCAAGCAATCTTGGGAGCAAAGCGAGAGTCGAGAGACCATTGACGATCGCGCCGCAAGTCGATCGCAAAGGAGCTGTAATTAGCTCCTGTTAAAAGGATTGGCGAGGGACGCTGATGAAGGCGAGAGAAAACGGCGTGGCGGGGAAAAAATAGATATAGAAGAAATGAAGAAGAAAAAAAAAAAAAGATAATAAAAGAGTTCTCCAGATGAGGAGGAGAAGGGGGGGAGGGAGAAAGAGACAGACGAATAAAGAGAGGGAGAGGGAGAAGATTAAGAGATAGAGAAGGTTGAAAAATAGAGAGACAGAGAGAGAGAGAGAAAAAACACTAAAAGAATAGAAAAAAACGATCAAAAGAGAGAATGAGAGAAAGAACAAAGAAGAGAAAGAACAAATAAGAGAAAGAGAGGATATTTGATTCATAAGCACACGTCGCAGAGAGACAGAGATAACAGAGAATAGATGATGTGTATTTATTTTTCGAATTATCTAAGAGCTTCGCCAAAGGGATTCGATCTTCTCAGCTGATCGGTGTGTTTCGCTTCATCAACGTCTGAGGTATGTGAACGAGCGCTTACGCAAGAGGAGGAATTCATGAATGGATTTCGGAAATCAATGGTTCACATGCGTGTTGATGTCCTCCAATAGGTGAGGATAATGATGGTGTTGATGATGATATTGTTGATGATAAGGATGATAACAGTGAGGAGAATATTGACAGTAATAATGATGATAATGATGAAGAGCGGTGAGGGGGGAGGGGGGCGTGTCTGTTTACTGGAGTGTGTGTGTGTGTGTGTGTGTGTGTGTGAGTGTTTTGTGTGCGTGTGTGTTTGATATAGTGTAATTGTTTTTTGTCTACATGTGTCTTTTCATATATTTTTGAACTTGTGTTTGTGGAATATATGTGCGCACACTTTTTCAGTAAAGCTGTAAGAAATGCGATTTTCTCATTTACCATGTCAACTCAAGCTTGTAATTTAATCTTCTCAAAGAATGTACGTACTTGCATTGGACCTCTCATCACACACACACATGCGAGCGTGTGTGTATGTGTGATGAGATATATATATGTGTGTGTGTGTGTGTGCATGATGTGTATATATATATATATATATATATATATATAATATATAAATATATATATATATATATATATATATATATATATATATATATATTTATATATATATATATAATATATATATATATATATATATATATATATATTATAATATATATATATATATATATATATATATATATATATATATATATATATATATATATATATATTATATATATATATATATATATATATATATATATATATATATATATATATATATATATATATATATATATTATATAATATATATATATATATATATATATATATCTTGTAATAACCTTTCCTTTCGTTTCATCGCATCCACATGTTTTCCAGCTATTGCCACTTTTAGCGTAGTTATGACACGAGTTTTTCCCCGCTCTCCGTACCCGAGCCACTTGGGCGCACGTGTGACCGGCCCGAAAGACTTACGGGAGCTCGGGCTCTTGACGGTAATGCAGTGATTAGGAAATGATTGCGGAAGGCGGCGTAATTCTCGCGCTGTTGCATTTAGGGCGCTTGTTGTGCGACTTGTTCTCCTCTTTCTCTCTCTCTCTTTCTTGCTATATATGTCTTCTTCTTCTTCTTTTTTTCTCATGTCATTATTCTTTTTTTTTTCTTCTTCTCTTATTTTTGCCTACTTATATACCTCTCTCTCTACCTCTGTTAACTTCTTTTTCACCCTCTTTCTCTTTCTCTCTCTCTCTCTCTCTCTTTGTCTCTCTCTCTCTCTCTCTCTCTCTCTCTCTCTCTCTCTCTCTCTCTCTCTCTCTCTCTCTCTCTCTCTCTCTCTCTCTCTCTCTCTCTCTCTCTCTCTCTCTCTCTCTCTCTCTCTCTCTTTTATTCTCCCTCTTTATTCCGTGCCGTTTCCTCGTCCACTATATCACAGGCAAACTAGATCAATACCATCCAATCAGGAAGTCCCATGACGATGACGTAAACAGACGACACAGCCAATGGGAGCGCATCACGTCGTCCTCCATGGCGGCAACAACGAAACTCCCATATTTCGAATCTCAGCCATTTTCGATGCGTTTCCCGCAGCAACGCGGCGTTCGATTTCGTTTTATCGCTTTGCTGCTTGGGCATTTCGGCGCTGGAATGGGGGCGGCTTCGATTAAAACGAACGTATCCTTGCAAATCTCCCCCCCCCCACCCCCCGCCCTCTCTATCCCTCCCCCTCGGTTCCCCTTTCCTAATCCTCTCCCCTCTGCCTGATCTGGTAGTCATTCTCCTGACCTTTGAAACTCTTTCTACCTTACCCCTTCCTCGGCTCCTTTCCATTCCTCTTCCCCTTCTCCTTTTCCTTCTCCTTTCTCCTTCCCCTTCTTATTCCCCAATTCTTCTTTAAGAAGGACTCCCTCCTCTCTCTCTCTTACCTCACCTAGGACTTCTCTCCTTCTTCTCCTCCTCATATTTTTCCCCCTTCCCCTTCCCTCTCCTTCTTTTTCCCTTCTACAGAATCCTTTCTCCCCTCCTCTTCACCTTCCATTCCCCTTTTAATCTATGATAAGGATGACAACAACAACAACAGCAAGAATATAAACAATACAGATATTAATAACAAATACAACAATAATAACAATAACAAAAATAATGAAAAGCACACAATGGAACTGGTACCAATAATATATGCAATGATGATATCAAATCTTACGGGACATGGAAAGTAGATTAAAGTTTTCTTAAGACTAACACGACAGGAATATTAGATGGTAGATCTTCAGTCGACGAGAAGGTAGTCTTAACTTTATAACACGGGGCTTTGGACACTGAAAGATATGATCTTGCTGTTATTGTTCTTCTTTGTTTTGTTTTGTTCTGTCTTTTTTGTCTTTCTGTGTGTGTGTGTGTGTGTGTGTGTGTGTGTGTGTGTTTGCTTGTCTG
>NW_028234412.1:28745640-28748140 GCF_977035675.1 Penaeus japonicus
TCCTCCCCTTCCACCCTTCCCAAACACCCTTCGCACATGCACACATTCTTATAGGCACTCTTGCATGCACCCCCTCACCCTACCTCCACCCCTACACCCCCCTACCCCAACACCTTCACCCCCCCCCCCCCCCCCCACGACGCGTGTTGCGATCTTTATGGAATTAAT
This sequence comes from Penaeus japonicus, assembly GCF_977035675.1. Classification (NCBI taxonomy): domain Eukaryota; kingdom Metazoa; phylum Arthropoda; class Malacostraca; order Decapoda; family Penaeidae; genus Penaeus; species Penaeus japonicus. The sequence continues at coordinate 28,745,809 of NW_028234412.1, forward strand.
CTCGGAAAAATCTGGGCAGAGAGAAGCAAAAAAGAAAACGAATCCATAAACATCAGCAGAACGCCGTCTGTTGAGGAGGAAAAAAAACAAAATTTTATATTTGCGTGGGAGGAATAAGGGGGAGGGAAACGGGGAAGGGGAAGGAGGGGAAGAGAGGATAAGGGGAAGAAAAGAGAGGGGGGGGGGGTAAAATGTGCAAAATAGTCCTTGTAGGACCTGGATATGCAAAGGAAAAGGGGGGCGGGGAATGAAGAGGACTATGAGGAGAAAGGAAGGAGGATAAGCCGGGAAAAGTGGGGTAGGAGAGGGGGGGGGAGGTGAAGAAGGAGTGTATATGTATATGTTATGTATAAATATTTACATTCATTTATATACATGTATATAGATAGATAGATGTGTGTGTGTGTGTGCTCGTATGTATGTGTTTGTGTGTGTGTGTGTGTGTGCGTGTTTGTGTGTGTGTGTGTGTGTGTGAGTGAGTGTGTGTGTGTATGTGTGTGTGCTCGTATGTGTGTGTTTGTGTGTGTGTGTATGTATTTGTGTGTGTGCGAGTGTGTGTTTATGTGGTGTAAGTACGTATGAAAGAAATCTAGAGAAGGACAAAGAGACAGCTAGAAAGACAGAAATTTCGGAAGAGGAAAGTGAACAAAGGGGTAAAACAAAGACCAAGACAAAGCCACACGGACAGAATCAGACAATCAGACCGACTGCCTTGTTGTCTCTCTGCCATTGTACAATCAGGCATTTATATCCCAGTCTGTCGGGCGTCTTGCAAACTTCCATAATTTACCACTATTGATAAGATTGACCTTGTATGATTGCATATAGATATTCATTTATATTTACATGTAAAGAGCGTGATTTTATATTTCATATTTGTTAATCTATTCACGTTTTGCTCCATTAAATTAGGAATGCATTTGTTATCATTAAATATACACAAAGTAGTACACTATGACTGGAGTGAAGCGTAAGAAATTTAGATATTTTCTGGGATATGAAATCAAGAAATATTTGATTAGAAATCGATTCCAAATCCTATTTATATCAAATGATCTTTTCTCTTTACTCGTTCTTTCAAAAGCCCCATGATTTTATTGATTAGGAGTAATCCTTCATGTATTAATTAACAGAAATCCTTCATCTAGCTATTAACTTCTTTGCTAATTAGGCTGTCAGGAAACATTACGCGTTGATGAATATATAATGGCCTAATAGAAGTTAAAAGGATAAAAGGTTATTTAATTAATTTTTGCTTGCTATATGTAAATTCATGCATCCATCACTTCAAACGTATGATTTGAATAATTAAATCATATCAAAACGCACAGAGCTAATAAACCAGCTGTCTAAATCAGATACAAATCTAGATTACTCTTCTCTCCTTCCGGACAAGTGAACAGTTAGTGTGTATATTGACGCCAAGCCTCCCTGGTTCCTCTCATACGCCCCCCCCCCCTTCTTCCTGTTCTTCGCCCCCCTCCCTCCCCTCCCTCGCCTCCTCTCCCTCCCTTCCTTAGCCTCCCTTCCCTTGCCTCTTCTCCCTCCCTTCCTTAGCCCCTCCCCTCCCTTCTTCATTCCCACCACACTCTGCTGCACCACCCAAACACCCATCCCCCTCCTATACCTTGTACCAATTACCTATCCTCTCCCCTCTACTCCCCTCCACTCCCCTCCACTCCCAATACCCCTTTCCTTCCTCTAGCTACTCCTCCTGCCCTTCTTCCACACATTTACAACCACTTCAGTCCTCCATTTCCCTTCCCCTCTCTCTTCCCTTCCTTCTTCTCCTCCCGGACACTTTATGTCTTACCCCTTTCTCTCCTTCTTATAACGTTTTCCTACATCACCCTCCCCCCAACTCATTACACCCTCACCAACACCCTGGAGTCTTTTACACTCCCTGACGCCACCCTACCTCTCGTCTCTCACATACCCTCCAACACCCTCGATATTCTCAATATTCTCACTTTTTCCATTTCCTCCCCTGCCCTCTCCTCCCTCATTACCAACACCTACTCCAACTTACCCTGCTACACCCTACTCGCCTCCCCTCATCCCCCCCCCTCATCTCCCCCATACCAACACTCTCTGCTACACCCACTGTCCCCCCCTCCCCACACACAGACGGTCTCTGGACACAAGAGATAGTAAAACTCAAACGGCCAGATAAAAGCAATTGCGAATTCACTCTGATGGCCCAACCGTTTGTTTTCATCGGTCTTTCCCTCCCGCTGGTGTGTGTGTGTGGGGGGGGGGGGAGGATAGAGGGAAGGAGGGAAGGAGGGCGGGAGATAGATAGGGAGGGAAGGAGAGAAAGGGAGAAAGGGAT
>NW_028234412.1:28753140-28755640 GCF_977035675.1 Penaeus japonicus
CAGACATCCAAATGAGCAGCCAATGAAAGGTTAACTCATCCAACAGACATCCAACTAAATATTCAAGTATGTTAATTGCCTCTCGCCTGTACTAAATTCTTGTCAGTGATGCCATAGCTTTTCACCCTCTAACGTGGTCTCTGTAACGTTTATTTGTCCATTAGGATGATAACAGAGACGCTTCACTAAATTTATAGCATGATATCAACAAATATGTTTTCTAGGTCCCTGCCTTATCACCGAGAAAATTCTGTATACGAAACAAATATATGAGTAAGATGAAAAGAAATAGGATTTTTCCTTTTTTCTTCTAAGTTTGGAGTTCCCATGGCGACTGATAAGACTTCTTTCCCTTCTCTTTATCTTTGTTAAGTTAACATGGATTCCCATAAAGCGTTTGCCAACACACATTCGCAAAGTTTAAAGTCTAGTTTTTATTTATTTAGTCTTTACACCCGCTCTCAACCCCCTCCCCTCCTTCTCTTCCCTCTTCCCCCACCCTTCCTCCCCCTATACTCCTGCCTCTTCTCTTCTTCTTCCTTCTATTGCTCCTTCCTCTCTTCTCCTTGTTTGTTTGTTTTTTTCTCCTCCTCCTCCTCCTCCTTTCTTCTCCTTCTTGCCTCCCACCGCCCTCCTCCTTACCCTCCTCCTCCTCCTCCTCCTCCTCCTCCTCCTCCTCCTTTCTTCTCCTTCTTGCCTCCCACCGCCCTCCTCCTTACCCTCCTCCGCCTCCTCCTCCTCCTCCTCCTTTCTTCTCCTTCTTGCCTCCCACCACCCTCCTCATTCCCCTCCTCCTCCATTTCTTTTTCCCCCTCCTTCTTTGATCCCTCTTCCTACCTTCCCCCATCCTTTGTGTTTCCTCCTCCATCAACCCTTCTCCTTCCTCCCTCCTCCTCTCTCTCTCCTCCCTCTCTCCTCACCCCCTCCCCCTCCCCTCACCCTCTCACACCCCCACAACAACAACATAGGAAACCAAAAAAAAAAAAAAAACAAAAATTAACAAAAACAAAATAGCAATTTTTTCAAATCTTCTATCCAAAAACTCAGAGGCAAGTTTCGAAATTCTGAAAAAAAAAAATAAAAAAAAAAACCGAACCCAAACCCAAATTCTTTTAATTTTCTGTCGAAAAAATTGATAGTCAATATATTCAAGATATTCCTTGTAAGTCTTGTCTCTGTAGAAAGAAGAAGAAGAAGAAAAAGAGTAGAAAAAAAAAAAAAGTTTGCAATTAATTAAATCTGTAGAGTTAATTAAGTTGAAAAGTATCGTTGTGTTGAGGAATTAATTAGTGGGATGATTGGAGGAGGTTATACTGGATGCGTTGAGGAAGATAGGACGATTATTGGATTTGATATATAAAGGAAATGTTATTGTCATGGTTAGTTGTTGCTATTATTGCTCTTATCATTATAATTTTTGCTGACATTATTGTTATTATAATTATTATTATCTTATTATTATTGTTTTCAACATTATTATCATTGTTGTTGTTATTACCATGGTTATTCCCTTGTAAATTCTATGATCACTATCATCATAATCATTGTTGTTATTATCAAATCGATGTTATACTCAAAGAGGCCAGGCTGATATCACTTGTTATATTAACTGTGGTTGCGAATGATACGCGGCGTTCATAAGCGGCTTTATTAATGTAAGGCCACTGGAGTTCAAGCGCCATTATTTTTACAAATAAGTATAATTCACTTTCGCCACGTGTAACGCGTCGCGCCCACCCGAGACGCCCCTTCCCCTTCGCCAGATCAGTTCTTACTGCCCATCTCTCGTGTTTCCCCCTAAATGCCCCAAACCTCTCCTCATGGGCACGGCCATTCTGATTGGTCCTCTTCCAGGCACGGCCATTCTGATTGGTCCTCTTCCAGACACGGCCATTCTGATTGGTCCTCTTCCAGGCACGTCCATTCTGATTGGTCCTCTTCCAGGCACGGCCATTCTGATTGGTCCTCTTCCAGGCACGGCCATTCTGATTGGTCCTCTTCCAGGCACGGCCATTCTGATTGGTCCTCTTCCAGGCACTCCTCTTCCAGGCACGGCCATTCTGATTGGTCCTCTTCCAGACACAGCCATTCTGATTGGTCCTCTTCCAGGCACGGCCATTCTGATTGGTCCTCTTCCAGGCACGGCCATTCTGATTGGTCCTCTTCCAGGCACGGCCATTCTGATTGGTCCTCTTCCAGGCACGGCCATTCTGATTGGTCCTCTTCCAGGCACGGCCATTCTGATTGGTCCTCTTCCAGGCACGGCCATTCTGATTGGTCCTCTTCCAGGCACGGCCATTCTGATTGGTCCTCTTCCAGGCACGGCCATTCTGATTGGTCCTCTTCCAGGCACGGCCATTCTGATTGGCCCTCTTCCAGGCACGGCCATTCTGATTGGCCCTCTTCCAGGCACGGCCATTCTGATTGGCCCTCTTCCAGGCACGGCCATTCTGATTGGCCCTCTTCCAGGCACGGCCATTCTGATTGGTCCTCTTCCAGG
>NW_028234412.1:28778309-28783309 GCF_977035675.1 Penaeus japonicus
CCGCTGTTAATAGTGTATAAGATACCTGGCCACCATGTTGGATCTTAGTTATATTTCGTGTTTTAGCTGTACCTGAGATGGAAAGGAATTTGTTTTATTTAAAAAAAATATATATACATAAAAAATAACTTTGTAAACAAACACTATTTGGATAATATATCTTGCTTAGCCATCCCCGCTGTGTACCATATGTGGAAATGGTATAGTACGCTACATATACATATACAGTATACAGTAAGGTGCTCTTTTCCCGGTACATCTTAACGGGCCGTTTCTCTTACCTGTTTAAATTGCCTTTTCGACTTTACGGCTTCGTTATTTAAATAGGGACATTACTCTCCGTAACAATGGTCAGTGCTTACATAAAGTTGATGGATACCATTGTTTTCCTTCGTTATCTGATGATGCTCTTCAAAGCGGCGATGTCAAAAGGAAATAGTAAATCGAATTGTTTATTGTAGTTCCTTTCGTAAATCTCGAATTCAGATTTTTTTTGTAATCTATTCAGAATCAAATTCAGATTTTTTTTTGTTATCTATTCCGAATCAAATTCAGATCTTTTATGTAATCTATTCAGAATCAAATTCAGTTTTTTTTTGTTTTGTTTTTTTGTTATCTATTCAGAATCAGATTCAGATCTTTTATGTAATCTATTCAAATCAAATTCAGTTTTTTTATATAATCTATTCAGAAACACATCTTCGTATATGTAGACAACGGCAAATAACAAATTACTAACAGGGAAGAATCTAAATTATTCACTTCAAGAATAGACTATATTGGTAAAATACAACATATTCACTCCATAATACATCATACATCTTGTCAATCCTAGCCTTAGTATATCAAGTGAAAAATCATTATGTTATAAGACATGCTAATGATCCCTATAGTTTACATAAATAGTGTTAAAGTCAAAGTGTCACAAGATTAATATAATTATCTTTCTTTTTTTAGAATGTAAAGTATTAGTATTGGCCCCACCATGTATATTAGCACCACACAATGAACTTTTTTGCCCCTTTGGAATTGATAATGAACTTGCCTTGAAAAATAGAAATAAAGAGTAGAAAGAAAGGATAGATAGTAGGATTATTATGAATTGGATTATTTTGATTGAGATAAGAATTGGAGAGGAAAAAGGAGGGGAAAATGTTTTTGGATTGAGATAATTAATTAATGCTAAGTTTAGTTACGTCTTAAATACCAGTATCATTTTTATGACTTTAATCAAATACAATTAAGATCTAGCAGTCACTTCTTTCTTCACCAAACAATTAATTATTTCATAAAGAATCCATGATTAGTCTGGTGGTGAAATGTATAGCAGGATATCCTCAGGTGTGGGGGGGGGGGTCTTCTTCTTTTCCCTCTTCTTCTTTTTCTTTGTATGTGTGGAAGAGCTTTCTTTATCTTCCTTTTCTTCTATATCTTTCGTATTCTTCTTCTTTTACTTCTTCGTCTCTACTTTTATCTCCATTTTTCTTTCTTCCCTTTTCTTTCACTGTTCTCCTTCTTTACTCTCTGTCTTTTGTCTTTTTTTTATTTATTTCTCTTACCCTGGTGTCGTATAATAAGATGTATAATCTTTACTGTTATTGTCCCTGTTCCTATATTGTTATTGTTATTGTTATTGTCAACACTTTATATTATTTCCGTCGCTTCACATATGATCTTCATTTCAGACACACAATATGCATAATTGCTTTGACTCAAATGCAATAATCATAATTATGTTCACGAAATTTGATATGAAAGACAAACAAGAAAAGTCACCCTGTTATTTTTCTGTCTCTCTCTCCTTTTATTCTTCCTTACAAAATAAAACTTTGGAGTACCTCTCACTGTACTTTTGTAGAGTTTCTGTAATGTAAGATTCATTCTTATCTTGAGATGTACCACAAGGAGTTCTCAAAGTTATAGATTTTTTTTTTTTTAGTTTGAGAGTAACACTTAACTTCTTATAAAAGTTAGAAAAAGAGTGATTCTATATGTGGGTTACTGTTTGTTTGGGTTTATGTGTTTGTGTGGGGAGGGTTTCTGTTTATGATTGTGTTTGTGTGAGTGTGTGTGAATGGGGATTTGTATTTGAGTGCGTTTGTTTCTGTATGTGCATACATATATGTATATATATCATATATATATATATCTATAGTATATATATTTTTATATATATATGAGTAATAGATATAGATATAGATATAGATTATATATATATATATATATATATTATTATTTTTGAATATAAATATGAATATTATATATATATATATAACTATATAATATATATATATCTTAAATATATGAATATATTATGAATATATATTATTATATATTATACTATTATATATGATTATATATATATAATATATATATAAATATGTCATATATGTATTTTACATATATACATATATAACCATATCATACATATATACCATTATTATATTATGTGTTTGATTCTGTGTGTGTGTTGTGATGGTGGTGTGTGTGTGTGTGTGTGTGTGTGTGTGTGTGTGTGTGTATTATATAATTTCCCTTCATTCTCTTATCTCTCCTAGTTCCTTGTCTCTCCATCAGTCTCCTTTCCTTCCACCCATCCCTCTCACCTGACAGTCTGAAAGGAAGAACAGCTGTGACTCCTCTCTCAACTGCCACCCCTATCCACTGGCGTCCCAATTTCGGGCACGGTAGGAATGGCAGACAACCCCGGGGAGATAGCACGATCGGACGCGTTATTACGGCTAGACAGGCGGGAAGGAACGCGGAAATCGTATATGTTCTGACAGACTTCACATCACATACCGCCATTGTTTGGAGCGGTTCCCAGATTAGACACCCGTTTTCTATGGTGTGCGGGAATAGGAGATTATCCGTTTTCTGTGGTGCGGGACTAACAGGGGATTACCCGTTTTCTGTTGTTTGTCTTGTATAGCAGGTAATCCGTTTTTGTTTCCTAGAGGGGAATTATCCTCTGTATTGTGGCGATGTAATAAACTTTTCATTTTTATGTTGTGGGGGTTTATCATTATTATCATTGCTATTACTGTAAGTATTATCATCATCATCGTCATTATTATCATTACTATTATTATCAATAGTATTCATTATCATTTTGATAATTGTCATTTTCATCATGGTTTATATTGCAATTGTTGTTGTTATTTCTATCATCATTACTACAATGATCATTATCATTATCATTATCTTTAGTAATATTACAATCATCATTGTTGTTTTTGTTGTTGTTATTATCATTACTTCCATTATCATTACAGTTATCATTTATCATTTCCAATACCATTATCATCATTAACACCATCCACTCTTTAAGTAGAATCTGTAGATGAATAATAATAATAATAATGATAATAATAATAATAATAATAATAATAATAATAATAATAATAATAATAATAATAATAATAATAATAATAATAAAAAGAAAAAGAAAATCAAATTCAGACAGAAATCTACCACGAGCAACGAAAGCAAAAAATCCGCTAAAAGTAATCTCCACATTAGTGTTTCGGCCCAGCCTCCCTCATATCATTACGTGCATGTATATGGGCGCGCGTGTGTACTATTTGCATGGCATGATGGCGAGGGGCGTACTTAGGGCGTGTAATGATAGCACAATAGATGGTACGAGGGCGAGGGCGAGACTCTGAACTCGGGGTGAAGAGGGAAAGTTATGGAAGGACTCGACACGAGGGAAAGGATGGGAAGAGATTTGGGAAAATATGTGTATGTGTGTGTGTGTGTATACACACACACACATACACACACACACATATAGATAGATAGATATAGATAATATGTAGATAGATAGAAAGATAGATAGAGAGATAGATGGATAGAGAGATAGAGAGATAGATAGATAGATATATAGATAGATAGATAGATAGATAGAGAGATAGATGGATAGAGAGATAGATAGATAGATATATAGATAGATAGATAGATAGATGCATTGATGATTAGGAGGGGATATTTTATATGATTTTGAGTGGCAAATATAATGAGAATATATTGGTAGATAGATGGATGTAAACGATATGTAGGTCGATATAGATATATAGATTGATGGATAGATAGATATATTGATTGACCGATCGATAAATAGATAGATAGAGTTAGATCATTCGATTGATAGATAGGTCGACTGATAGATAGATATATAGATATATAGATAGATAGATAGGTCGACTGATAGATAGATGTCTAGATATATAGATAGATACATCAATACATCGATCGATAGATAGATAGACAGATACATACATACATAAATACATACATAGATCGATAGATATATAATAGATAGACAGATAGATAGACATATGTGTGTGTGCGAATAAAACCTTAGGCAGTCCCTCTGCAAAGTCTCTGTGCATTAAACAGGAAAAGTTCCAAATTTCTGGTTCGTTCGCCTCACGAGCCGGTGTGTACCTGAACCTTCGTTTCTGGATCTCCGAAGTTAGTGACCGTGCGAGAGAAAGGGAGAGGGGGGTGGGGTGAGGAAGGGTGAGGGAAAGAGTGAGTGAGAGAGAGAGGTGGGGGGAAGGGAGGAAGAGTGAGAGAGAGAGAGAGAAAGAGAAAGAGAGAGAGAGAGAGAGAGAGAGAGAGAGAGAGAGAGAGGGGGCGGAGAGGGGCGGCAGGGGGACAGAGAGATAAGAAAATCTGAACAAGAGAAAGGGAGACAAACGCTGAGATAGAGAGAGAGAGAGGCAGATAAGCAGACAGAGAGCGAGCAAGAGAGAGGAACAAAGCTAGCAGTCGAGAGAAAAAGAAGAAAATTCTAGAAAATGATCTTGGGTTCTCCACCTTTAATCTCTCTGAGGAAAGTAAAACTATTGTTGAAACGAAAAGGCTTCTCGAAGTTTCTTAGGCAAAGGTTAGATTAATCCTTTCAAATGCCTCTTGTCGATCAAGCGAAGGAAAACGCAGCTACATTCGCACACACATATACCTTGCATCACATACGCCCACATGCACACATA
>NW_028234412.1:28785809-28793309 GCF_977035675.1 Penaeus japonicus
GTGTGTGTGTGTGTGTGTGTATGTATGTATGTATGTATTTATTGTGTGTGAGAGAGAGAGAGAGAGACAGAGGGAGAAAGAGAGAAGGAAAGAAAAAAAAGAAAAAGAAAGAGATAGAGGACGAAGACGGAGATAACAGAATGGCATAATGCGGCTGCTATACTGACAACATATCGAGATGTCCCCCTGCCGATTCATCAGCATTATGGCACCGCCCTGTAAGGCATCCCTCAGCTGAGTGAGACTGGCATAAGCGAGTGCCATAATATAAAGCTGTCTGGCACCCACTGCCACTTGCGGGATTTCCCTTGGATTTATGTCGCACCTCCGAAGAAGTGCCACACTGCCTTGGCACACTGCTGTAGAGTGCCACTTCAGCTCAAGGGCTGCTAGGTGTCATGTAGGTGCAGTGGCGACCGAGGTTTCTATGTAATCTTTTATTTATCTTATTATTATCATTATCGTCATTCTTATTATTCTACCATTATTGTTATTATTGTTATTAGCATTATTGTTTATATCTTTATTAATGACACTACTACTATGATTATCATTATCATTATTATTATCATTATAATTATTATTATTATCATTATCATTATCATCTTTCTTGTATATATTGATCTTTCTTTTCTTTGTTTTTATTGACGTTCTTGATTCTATAATTGTATTTTTGTTTTTGTTTTTTGTTTCTTTATATGTTTTAGATTTATATTGCCTGTTTTCTTTGAATCATTATTCGTAAACTCTGGCCTAGCTTCCTCATGTGTGACGTCATCTGTTTGACCTTATTTTCTAATCTTTTCCGACTTCTGCTTCGAAACCTTTTTCTCTGAGAAGTTAAAAAGGGAAGAGAGAGAAAGAAAAAAAAAAATTCTCTCCTCGTGTCGTAACGTCAAATCCACCCCCTCCCCCTACCCCCTCCTTTCCTACCCCTCCTCCCATATCCCCCTCCTTCCTCCCTTCCCTCCCCCCTCCTCCAACATCCCCCTCCTCCAATATCCCCCTCTCCTTATCTCCTCCTCCCCCCCTCCCTCCCCTCCTCCCATATACGTAATTCAGGCACGTAAGAATAAGATGTGGGGAGGGGGGGGGTGATGGGGAGGTGGTGGAGCCGGGGAGGGGGTGGGAAGAAGGGAGGCGGAGAGACAGAGAGAGAGAAGGGAAGGGAGGAGCAGAGAGCGGTATAGTGAAGAGGGGTAGTGGGAGAAGAAGAGATAGGAAGTACGGAAAACGGATAAAAAGGGTAGGACGCGAAAGAAGGGAAGCAAGAGAAGGAGAAAGAGAGATGGAATGGAAGAGGAAAGGAAAGGAACGGACGAGGAGGGAGGGGGAAGGGAGGAGACGGAGAGAAGAAACGAAGAGAGAAAAGAATGTAAGGAATGTAGATAAAAGGAGAGAGAGGGAAAATAAGGGTAGAAAAGGGGGAAAGTGGAGAATGAGAGGGGAAGGAAGAGGAGGGAGAAGGGGAGGAAAAGGGAGAGGAGGGGAGGAAAGGGGGGGGAGACACGATGACTAGACGAAAATGAGGTCAATGTCATAGTCTAGGGGAAGGGGAGGAGGGGAGGGGAGGGCTTAGAGAGGCGATTATGCATATGTGGAACGAGGGAGAGAGAGAAAGAGACGCAGAGAGAGAGGGGGGGGGGGAAGAAAAAAAGAAAGTAAATGTAAGAGAGATTATGATAATGTTGATAATAAGGAAAAGGAAAACGATAACGATGATGATATGACAACAAAAAGAAGATAAACATAACAATTCTATTCTTAAAATCAGAGGAAAGGAACAATAGAACTAAATCTGTTCATAAAAACAAAAACAAAAACCGACTTTCTAAGAAATCAATTGTCAATAACAAAGTTTTTAAAACTCTTTATCATTTTTTTTTTTTCGTTCTAATCACCCTTCCTTTCTTTCTTCAAAAAAAAAAGAAAAAAAAAGTGTAGATTGGAATTAGCTGAACGAATACGAAAGGCAAAGGACGAAAGAAGAATAAGAGAAAGGGCAGAGAAAGAATGGCGACCGATAAGACCGAGTAATGCGAATGGGAGGAGAGGAAAGTATGCGAAGAACGGGGATGAGTTGGAAGAATGGGTTGGAAGGGTATTGGGCAGAATAAGGGAGAGAGAGAGAGAGAAAGAGAGAGAGAGAGAGAGAGAGAGAGAGAGAGAGAGAGAGAGAGAGAGAGAGAGAGAGAGAGAGAGAGAGAGAGAGAGAGAGAGAGAGAGAGAGAGAGAGGAGAGAGGGAGAGGGGGGAGGGAGAGAGAGAGGGGGGGGGGAAGAGAGAGAGAGAGGAGAGAGAGGAGAGAGAGAGAGAGAGAGAGAGGAAGAGAGAGAGAGAGAGAGAGAGAGGGAGAGAGAGAGACAGAGAGAAGAGAGAGAGAGAGAGAGAGAGAGAGAGAGAGAGATAGATAGATAGAGGAGAGAGTGAGAGAGAGCGAGAGAGAGAGGAGAGAGAAGATAGAGAGAGGAGAAAGAAAACAGGAGGAACAGAGGAAGAGAGAGAGAGGTGAAAAGAGAAGAGAGAGAGAGAGAGAGAGAGAGAGAGAGAGAGAGAGAGAGAGAGAGATAGGCAGACAGAGAGAGAGAGAGAGAGAGAGAGAGAGAGAGAGAGAGAGAGAGAGAGAGAGAGAGAGAGAGAGAGAGAGAGAGAGATAGGCAGACAGATAGTGAGAGAGAGAGTGAGAGAGAGAGAGAGAGAGAAAGAGAGAAAGAGAGAGAGAGATTGAATCGCAAAACGGCGCCAGAGCGATGATTGCCGGAGCAAAAAGGGCTTCCTGCAGCCCCCCCCCCCCGCCCCCCCCCCCCCCCCCCCCCCCCCCCCCCCCGCCGTCTACCCCCACCCCACCCCCCCCGCCCCCCCACCCCCCCCCCCCCCCCCCCTTGATAAGATTTGTAAGGCGTTATTATGAAAAGTGGCCGAAGGAAGGAAGGGAGAAGCTGGATGGGAGAGCGAGAGGCGCCGAAGGAGAGGGAGGAAGAGTAGGCGGGGGGGAGGGGAAGGAAGAGTGAGGGGGGGAGGGGAAGGAAGAGGGAGGGGGAGGGGAAGGAAGAGGGAGCTGGAGGGGAAGGAAGAGGGAGGGGGAGAGAGGGAGTTGGAAAGGGGGAAGAAAGAGAGAGAGTGGGATGAGAGGGAGAATGAGTGAATGAGGGAGAGGGAGGGAGGGAGGGAAGGAGAGAGAAAGAGAGAGAGAGAGTGAGAGAGATTGAGGAATGAGATAAAAGGCGGAGTATGAGGAGAAGGAAGGAAAGGGAAGAAGAAAAGAAAAGAAAAGGTAGAATGGGAGGAAAAAGATATTGAAGGGAGAAGAGAAAGAGGAGGAAGGAGGAGGAGGAAGAAGGAGGAAGGGAATGAGGGAGGGGATGGGGGTGGCACCAAGGGCGGGTTGTAGAGGAGGTGTCATAAGGCTTCTCCAGTGCCAAATGAAGACGACACTCGTTCAAGCGCTCAGTGTGTAGCTCGTAAGGTACAAAAGAACAGCGGGAGCGCAGTGTTAACACTTTTTTTCGGTGTTGGTCTATTTCCTTCCCACTTCCCTCCCATTTCTCCCCCACGTTCTCCCACCCACGTTTTCCCCCCTCTTTCTCTCTCTCCTCCGTCTTTTCAGCCTCCCCCCCTTCACTCCTCGACACTCCTCCTTCTCTAAAAGGCCTTTTTTCATTATTTCCAAGAACTGCAGCCGTGCATATTACCGCTGTGCCTCCGACCCCGACGCGGTCTACGATGTCAGGATATTGAAAAGGGCCTTTTTTCATTATTTCCAAGAACTGCAGCCGTGCATATTACCGCTGTGCCTCCGACCCCGACGCGGTCTTACTGGGATATTAACTTACCTGGAAATTACTACAGTTAGAGGCGGGTGTGAAATGTGCCTTGCTGTTTCCCCGAACTGCCTGCTGTTCATGTACGTACGTACGGGCGCGCACGCTCTCGGGTCCTCTGGTCGTGGGAAACCGCGTGGTGTTGTGTTTTCGTGTGTTGGCTGTGCATCTCGACAGGTAGAATGTGTGAGCGTTCGTTTGTGTGTTGTGTGTGCGTGTTTATGTATTATGTGTGTGTGTTATATGTGTGTGTGTGTGTGTTATTTCTGTGTGTGTGTCGTTTGTGTGTATGTTTGAGTGTGTGTGCTTGCATGTTTCGATGTACAATGTATAGTTTTGCGTTTGTGTATTTCGATGAATAAAGTGTGTATGTATATGTTTCGATGTATACTACGGTTATGTGAGTGTGTGTTTTTCTTGTTTCAGCTTCACACGCACGTATAGGCATAAAACGTTCAGTTACGTGTACATTTATATGCACACAAACACACACACACACACACACACACACACACACACACACATCACTATAAATATATTATTCTATAATATATATATAGAATAATATAAACTAGATATACATATATAAAATATTATATTATTATACAGAGAGAGAGAGAGAAGAGAGAAAGAGAAAGCTAGAGAAAGAGAGAGAGAGCGAGTGGAAGCGAGAGAGAGAAAGAGAGAAAGAGAGAGAAAGAGAGAGGAGAGAGAAAAAGAGAAGTGAGAGAGAGAAAAGAAAGAGAGAGAAGAGAGAGGAGAGAAGCGAGAGAGAGAGAGAGAGAGAGAGAGATAGATAGAGAGAGAGAGAGAGAGAAAGAGAGAGAGAGAGAGAGAGAGAGAAAGAGAGAGAGAGAGAGTGAGATGAGAGAGGGAGGGAACCAGAGGTAATGAAGCCATCAATTTATCACGAAAGAAATTGCACAGCAAGTTTGAGATAATGCCAAAATAGCCAAGGATATATATAGAGCCATCAGCAATTCCATTCTATGTGTAATCTTCAGCAGATACGTCACCCCGCCCCATCCTACCCCCCCCCCCCCACCAACACGTAATATCCCATCTCCTCTCCCCTCTTCTTCCTCCTCATGGTGCGCACTTCCCCTCACATGTCTTGTCTTGTTTTTTTTTTTTGTTTTTTTTTTTTCACCTCTCTCCCCCTTTTTTTTTTTTTTTTTTTTTTTTTTCGGCCTTGTTTTCCTCCTTCCCTCTTCTCGTTCCTGTCTCATCCCCTCTCTTCCGTTCTTTTTTTCTCTCCTCATCTCATCATCCGTCCCCTCTCCCTCCTCTCCTCTCCCCTCCTCTCCCTCCCCTTATCACACTCCGGACTGTCCTCTCTCATTTCCCCTCGCCTTTCTTTCTCCCTCTCTCGCTCGCCTCTCCCTCTCGCTCCTTCCCTATTCTTCTGTTCCCTCTCTCTCCTCTCCTCCCCTCCTCTCCTCCCTTATCTCTCTCTCCTCTCCCCTCTTTCTCTCTCCTCGCCTCTCATTCCCCCTCCCTCTCTCCCTCATCCTCTCAAATCTCTTCTCTCCTTCCTCCCTCACCTCTCCTTCTCCTGCTCAGCCATCCTCCCCCTTCCTCTTCTCCTCTCTTCGCACTTCCTTCCCTCCTCACTTCCCCTCTCCCTTCTCCATGTCTCACTCTCCTTCTCCTCCTCGCTTCTCCGTCTCCTCTTTCCTTTCTCTTCTCCTCTCCTCCTCTCTCCTTCCCCTCTTCTCTCACCTCACTACCCCGTCCTCCTGCTTTCCCTTCCCTGTTCTATCCTCTCCTCTCCGTTCCATTTTCTTCTCCTCTCAGCTTGTACTCTCCCTCCTCTGTCCGTCTCCCTTCTTCCTCCTCCCCTTCCTCCTTCCTCCTTCTTCCTTCCTGATCCTACTCTCTCCCCTTCGCCTTTCACTCTTTTCACTCTCCTCCTTTCCTCCCCTCTCTTCCGCCTTCTACTTCCTTCCCTCCTCTGGTCGCTCTCCTATCCTTCCCCCTCCTGTTCTCTCCCTCTTCTCCCTTCTGCTCCTTCCCCTCTTCCCCCTCATCCTTTCCCCCTTCTCTCCATGCGCGTTCTTCTTCTTCTCTCTTTTTCTCCTCTCCTCCTTCCTTCCGTGATCTCTCCTCCCCCTCCTCCTTCCTCCTCCCCGTCACCCTTTGCCTCTTCTCTCCTCTCCTTCTCCCCTTTCTTCTCCGTCCTTCCCCTTACTTTTCCCTCCTGTCCTTCCTCTCCCATCCCCTCTACTTCTCCGATCCACACTCATCCTCCTCTCTCCCCGATCCTCAGTCCGTCCTTCCCCATTATTTGTTATTTGTGTGTTTGGTGGTGATGATTGTTGATGTATTATGATTATTGTTTAAATTATTATGAATTATTTGTTGCTTATATTATTATGATTTGATTTTATATTTTATGTATTATTATTTGATTTAAGATCTCTCTCCTCAGCCGTCATTCCTCCCCATTTCCCCTTCCCCTCTTTCGTCCTCTCCTCTCCTCTCCTCTCTTATCTCTCTCTCTCTCTCTCTCCTCTCTCATTCCCCTCCCTCTCTCCTCTCCTCTCCTCTCCTCCCTTATCTCTCTCCTCTCTCATTCCCCTCCCTCTCTCCTCTCCTCTCCTCTCCTCCCCTCTCATCCTCTCCTCCTCTCCCCCTCTCTCCCTCTCCTCTCTCCTCTCTCATTCCCCTCGCCTCCCTCTCTCGCTCGCCTCCCTCTCTCCTCCCTTATCTCTCTCCTCTCCTCTCCTCTCCTCTCTTATCTCTCTCTCTCTCTCCTCTCTCATTCCCCTCCCTCTCTCCTCTCCTCTCCTCTCCTCCCTTATCTCTCTCTCTCTCCTCTCTCATCCCCCTCCCTCTCTCCTCTCCTCTCCTCTCCTATCTCTTTCTCCTCACTCATTCCCCTCGCCTCTCTCCCTCTCTCGCTCGCCTCCCCTTTTGCAGCGGCACATGCCGGGGTCTGCAACATTAACCTCCGCCGTGTGTGCGCGTTATCGGGAAATTTCTCGCTCAACATTGCAATCGACTGCAGCATCAGGAAACTTGTCAAGGGCGACGTTTGCTACACCAGTATTGCGTTCTATGACTGCCTGTGTTGCGTCACCTATTTCCTCTTCTTCTCATTCTCTTTCTTCTTCTTTTCTTTCTTCTTCTTCTTATTCTTCTCCTTCTCTTTCTTATTCTTCTTATTCTTCTCCTTCTCTTTCTTCTTCTTTTCCTTCTTCTTCTTCTCCTTCTTCTTCTCCTTCTCCTTTTTCTCATGTTTTTTTTTAACATCTCGAAGTGTACATATCCATTCATCCCCTTGCAAGACATGTTGTGCAATAAATTGAGCCGCACTTGTGAATCTATGATGGATTTTCTTTTCTTTTTTTCTTCTTCTTCTTTCTTGTATTCTCTTTTTTCTCTCCCTTTTCTTGTTATTTTATTATTATTCTTTCCTTCTTCTTTATTTTCTTTTTTCCTTGCTTCTTCTTTTTTCTCCTTTTATTATCCATATTTTTCTTTTCTTTTCTTCTTTTCATTTCCATCTTCGCCATCTTCTTTTCTCATTTCTCTCCTTCTACTTCTACTTCTTTTCTCACTTCATTTGCTTCTTCTTCTTTTTCTCCTTTCCTTCTTCTACTTCTTCTTCTCCTCCTCTTATTCCTTTATGTCAAAGGTTTGTCTGTCACGAGATGTTTCTTTGGGTGATTCTTCGT
>NW_028234412.1:28818309-28820809 GCF_977035675.1 Penaeus japonicus
TTTCCCTCCCCTCTTCCCTCTCCTCCCTCCCCTCTTCCTCCCTCCTCCCTCCCCTCTTCCCCCTTCTCCCTCCCCTCTTCCCCCTTCTCCCTCCTCCCTCCCCTCTTCCTCCCTCCTCCCTCCCCTCTTCCCCCTTCTCCCTCCTCCCTCCCCTCTTCCTCCCTCCTCACTCCTCCCTCCCCTCTTCCTCCCTCCTCCCTCCTCCCTTCCCTCTTCCCCCGTCCTCCCTCCTCCCTCCCCTCTTCCTCCCTCCTCCCTCCTCCCTCCCCTCTTCCTCCCTCCCCTCTTCCTCCCTCCTCCCTCCCCTCTTCCTCCCTCCTCCCTCCCCTCTTCCCCCTCCTCCCTCCTCCTTCCTCCCCTCTTCCTCCTCCCTCCCCTCTTCCTCCCTCCTCCCTCCCCTCTTCCTCCCTCCTCCCTCCCCTCTTCCCCTTTCTCCCTCCTCCCTCCCCTCTTCCTCCCTCCTCCCTCCCCTCTTCCCCCTTCTCCCTCCTCCCTCTCCTCTTCCTCCCTCCTCACTCCTCCCTCCCCTCTTCCTCCCTCCTCACTCCTCCCTTCCCTCTTCCCCCCTCCTCCCTCCCTCCTCCCTTCTCCCTCCTCCCCCTCCCTCCCCTCCTCCTCCCTCCTCCCTCCCCTCTTCCTCCCTCCTCCCTCCTCCCTCCCCTCTTCCTCCCCTCCACCCCCCCCTCTCTCCTCCTCCCTCCGCCCTCCCCTCTTCCCTCCCTCTTCCCTCCCCTCTTCCCTCCCTCCTCCCTCCCCTCTTCCACCCGTCTTCCCTCCCCTCTTCCCTCCCCTCTTCCCTCCCTCTTCCCTCCCCTCTTCCCTCCCTCTTCCCTCCCCTCTTCCTTCCTCCTCCCCCTCCTCCCTCCTCCTCCTCCCCTCTTCCCCTCTTCCTCCCATCCTCCCTCCCCTCTTTCCGTCCACCTTTCTCCTTCCCATCCTCCCTTCCCCCCCCCCCCCCCCCCCCCCCCCTTTCCTTTCCTCCCTCCTTCCCTCCCCTCTTCCTCCCTCCTTCCCTCCCCTCTTCTCCGTCCTCCCTCCTCCCTCTTCCCTCCCTCTCCCCCCCCTCTCCTCCTCACTCCTCCCCTCTTCCTCCCTCCCTGCTATTCTCTTTCTTCTCCCAATCCCTAATCCTCCAATCTTACTTTTATACCTCCCTCCTCCCTCCCCTCTTCCTCCCTCCCCTCTTCCCCCTTTCCTCCCTCCTCCTCTTCTCCCGCCTCCCGCACCTATTCCTTCCCCTCCCTCCTTCCCCGCTTCCCACCCACTTCTCCCGCCTCTCCTCCTCCCGTCCCCTCCCTTCCCTTCCCTCCTCCCGCTCCCCTCTTCACCCTCTCCTTCTTCCTCCCTCCTCCCTTCTCTCCCTCTTCTCATCCTCTTCTCTTCTCCTCCCCCTTCTCTTTTCCTCCTCTACACTCCCTTCCTCCCTCCCACTCTTCCCCCGTCCTACCCTCCTCCCTACTTCTATCCCCCCATCCTCTTTCCTCCCTCCCCTCTCCCTCCATCCTCTTCCTCCCTCCTCCCTCCCCTCTCCCCTTTTTTTTTTTGTTTGTTTGTGTGGTTTTTTTTTCCCCCTTCTCCCTCCTCCCTCCCCTCTTCCACCCTCCCCTCTTCCTCCCTCCTCCCTCCCCTCTTCCTCCCTCCTCCCTCCTCCCTCCCCTCTTCTCAATTGGTAAGAGATCTGGAGTCCTCTACAGCGCAGTAGAATCTCGACAGAATCTCAAAAGGATCTCAGAAGGATCTCCAAAGTCCTCGATGTTCTTGTTCTTAATCTCAAGGAGTCAACATTTGTGTTTGTGCTTTGCGCTTGCCTTCGTCTTCGCTTATTAACTCTGCTTCTTAAGCGGAGGAGGTGAGAAGGCAAGGGAGGCCGCGCCGCTTGGACTGCGTGTATGTTCGTGCATGTATATATGTATATATATAATATATATATATAATATAATTATATATAGTTATATATATATATAATATATATATATATATAGTATAGTATATATATATATATATATATTATATATATAGATATATTTAATATATATATAAATATAATATATAGAGAGAGAGAGAGAGAGAGAGAGAGAGTGAGAGAGAGAGGAGATATTATATATATTATATATATATATAATATATAGTATATAATATATATATATTATATATATTTTCCACACACACACCCCCAAACATAAACACACACACACACACACACAAACACACACACACGCAACGCACGCACGCAACGTCACGCACGCACCGCACGCACGCACACACACACACACACACACACACACACACACAACACACCACACACAACATAACACACACCTCACACACAAACACACAACGACAAACAACACACACACACACATATATATATATCTATATATAGTATATATATATATATATATATATATATACATATAATATATATATATAATATATATATATATATATATATATATATTCACACACACACACATCACAGCAAACACACACACACACACAC
>NW_028234412.1:28873309-28875809 GCF_977035675.1 Penaeus japonicus
TGACCCGTGTGTTTGAGCGCAGGAAAAAAGTGCTATAATCATATCTTCTCCTTGAAGAGATATTGGAATGTTTTTTATAGAGACTGTATTCTCTTATATTTTTGTTTGTCTCTTCCGCAACATTAATAGACGTTTTAAGATAATTAGCATCAGTTTGATTTAAATTAGTAAGATTAATGCCAGTGATGTAAAATTGCTCCGAGCTGCCCGTTCATAAGGCCGGTTTTGGAATCTGTTTCGTGGCAATATATAGTTATTCTTGTATTCTCCCGTCTGTACTAATGCATTATATGAGTGATATATCTAGGGTTCATCAGTGATATCAATGTCATATTTTATAATACATACTAATCTCAGCACTGCCTAAAGTTACTTCAGTGACACATGATAGATATATGCAACAACCTGAGTTCACTTCCAGAGAAATTTTTCTTTTGTGGAAAGCGCTAACAAGATGGTAATTCTTAGTGTTTTTTTGTTGTTTGTTTGTTTGTCTGTTTCTCATCTATGAATTTAGCCCAAATTTTATTTTCGACTTTGTTTCCTAAATTGGCAAACTGATCCCTTTGGAATATATAGAAATGGATGTTGTGTATGTATAGTGTTAATATTAATAGCATGCGTGCATGACACTGTATTAAATACATAAGTATAGCTTCTTCTAATGTTACGTAATATCTTAATTTCTGTTCCTCATGTAGATGACCATCACGTGAGGGACACTTGTAATCTAAGTTGAATGAGTACATGATATGATTTTTATACAATTATGGATTTTTACAAATAAAAAACTTTGTATGAAATCAAATACACAAACAGTCACTCAAAACTCTAGTTGTGTTGTTGTTTTTTAAATCTTTGGATGCAGATTCCTCTTTGGTTTTTCAGTCTCTTTGAGATAATATCAAAAACAAACATTTGTACATTCTCAGATTGGTAAAAATGATTTTTTTTCAAGACACAACCCGATAGAAACCTACAGCTGAGAGAAACCTAGATTCGGAAAATAGAATAAACAGAGAGGAAAAAAATATATATTCAAGAGTGTTCTAAACCAACTTCAAAAGATACCAATAATAAGCGAATAATGGAGATGAAATAACAAAATAATCAATGAAGATCACGTGACTTATCAGGTTTGTAGTTCAGGAGTAACTTTAATGTAGTAGATTGTCAACGTGTCGACGTAAAAATAAAGATTGACGTCGCCTTTCTTGTAAAGTACATATCTTGCCATATCAAAATAAAGAATTGTATCTTTACTTTATGCTTGTGTCTTTTGAATCCCCTTATGATGAAGATGAAGGGTGGAAGTAGCAGGAAAAGAAGAAGAAGAGATAAACGATGAGAGAGAGAGAGAGAGGAAGGGAGGGAGAATGAGAGAGAGAGAGAGAAGGAGGGAGAGAGAGAGAGAGAGAGAGAGAGAGAGAGAGAGAGAGAGAGAGAGAGAGAGAGAGAGAGAGAGAGAGAGAGAGAGAGAGAGAGAGAGAGAGAGAGAGAGAGAGAGAGAGAGAGAGAGAGAGAGAGAGAGAGAGAGAGAGAGAGAGAGAGAGAGAGAGAGAGAGAGAGAGAGAGAGAGAGAGAGAAGATGATAGAGAGCAAAAGACCTTGAAGCAAATATACAGACAAAAAATATAACATTATACAAATGAAATAGTTTCCCCTCATCCCAATCTACACCGTTTTCTCAGATGCAGCCGCCACTGCGCTATCAGTGACGCCACGGAATAAATATTTCACAAAAATATTCACAAATATTGAATGAAAATAACAATGTTCTCTGATCAATATTTGCTTTATAGCACTTCATAAATCTATCACCTGATATAAGTAACAAGGAGTGAAACAGGGAGTGAAAAAAATGAATAATTAAATGCATATAGACGAAATATATACGTAGACAGACACACCACTGAAAGTGTGTGTGTGTGTGTGTGTGTGTGTGTGTGTGTGTGTGTGTGTGTGTGTGTGTGTGTGTGTGTGCGTGTGCGTGCGTGTGTGTGTGTGTGTGTGTGTGTGTGTGAATCTAGCCATCAAACCGAATTTGATTCCCTGTTACCGAATGCAAAACATAAAACGAAGGAGAAATTATCCTGAAAATCAAATAACGAAAACGACATGAACAGAAATCAGATTAGGAGAGAGAAGAAGAAAAAAAATTGTAGTAAGATAAGAAATTAACGATTAAACAAACGCCAAAAAATAAAAGATAAAAATCCCAACAGAGACCTCACGACCGTGTCACAAAAGCCGCAACGAATTATTTTCCTCTCCGTTGATTTTTCTTCTATTTCTGACTTCTCCATTCAACTAGATTTTGAAACCAAAGCCATTTTATTTTCTTCTTTTGAGATTTTCCAAGAGATGATAAGCTTCAAAAAATGGTGTTCAGAGAAACTATGAAAGAGAAAAGTAAGATTAGACAAGAATTATATTGATAACTAGTAATGGTAATTCCATGATCTTCAAACTAGTAATCGTAATTGCAATGAGAATTTCA
>NW_028234412.1:28898309-28900809 GCF_977035675.1 Penaeus japonicus
CTCACACACACACACCACACACAACACAATATATTATATATTTATTATAAACCACACACACTCACACACACCACAACACCACCCACACACCACACACACACCACCACACACCACACACACCACCATACACCACACACACACACACACACACACACAACACACAAAAAACAAAATAACACTAACACAATCACAACACACTCCTTCCACTCTATATTATCCAATAACCAGTATCTCAGACGCGAATGAACCGTTTCAGGCGAGGATGATTCGACTCCTGAGCTTCTTGGTCGCGACTTCGATGGTCGTGGCCATCCCGCCGCCGCCGCCGCCCGGTGAGTCTCGTTACTTTTTTCGAGTGACTGGTTTACTTTCATTCCATTATTAGTTTTCTATCTATCTACGTTTTTTTTTTTTTTTTCATCCAGTTGTCTAGGTATATCTATTCATCTCTTTTTTTTTTTTTTTTTTTTTTTTGTCTATTCTGTTTGTCTATTTTTCTTTATTTCTTCTTTTTTGTTTTGTTTTGTTTTGTTTACCCATCTTTTTAGTTCTCTTTATCTGTCCTGTTTTGTTTCAGTTCCTAGTTTAGTCTCTTTTTTTTCATCTTCTTCTTTTCTTTTCCTTTTCTCCTTTTTATACTTCTCGTAAAATTTTATCCTTGTTACTACATATCACGAGTAAAAAACAGTTTGTTGTTCTTTCTTTGCCTGTCCGTTTGTCAGTCTGTCTGGCTCTCTCTCTCTCTCTCTCTCTCTCTCTCTCTCTCTCTCTCTCTCTCTCTCTCTCTCTCTCTCTCTCTCTCTCTCTCTCTCTCTCTCTGAGTGAAAATTATCCAAAGAAATTATTTTAAGTGTTAACTAACTTCTTCTCCTCTACCCCCACCCCTCCCTCTCCACTCCACCCACTTCTTCGCCTTCCCCTCCTTCCACTTACCACCTCCTCCCGCCCCTCCACCCTCCCCTCCCACTCCTTCATCCATCCCTCCAACCATCCCATCATCCCGCTCCAACCACCCACTATTTATCCACCCACTTTACCTATCTTCCCACTCCTCCACCCTTCCACTTATCCTTCTCCACACACCCCACTGTCCTCCCACCCATCCCTCACCCCTCCACCACGCCCATCGTCCCACTCTATCCTCCCCTCCAACTACACCCCTCCTCCACCCATCTCCCCAACCATTCACCCACTCCATCCTCCCTTCCCATCCCTCCACCTCTACTCTCCCCTCCCCTCCCCTCCCCTGCCCTCCCCTCCCCACCCCTCCTCTCCCCTTCCCTCCTCTCCCCTCTCCCCACCCTTTCCCTCCCCCCTCCCCACCCCTCCTCTCCCCTCCCCTTCATAACTCTCCCCTCCTTACCCCTCCCCTTCCCTCCCCTTCCCTCTCCTCCCCACCCCTCCCCACCTCTCCCCACCCTTTCCCTCCCCCCTCCCCACCCCTCCTCTCCCCTCCCCTCCCCTCCCCTTCATAACTCTCCCCTCCCCACCCCTCCCCTTCCCTCCCCTTCCCTCTCCTCCCCACCCCTCCCCACCTCTCCCCACCCTTTCCCTCCCCCCTCCCCACCCCTCCTCCCCCCTACCCTACCTTCCTCACCCATCCCCTCCCCCTCCCCTCCCCCCTCCCCTCCCCTCCTCCCCCTCCCCCTCTGCCCCCACCCGCAGACGCCAGCGTGAACATCGATTGGCCCGGGGACGTGCACGTGAAGGCGCGGGGCAAGACGCTGGTCGTCCTCCTCGGCGAAGACAACGAGAACATCAAGGTTAACATCAACGCCACCCTCGTCGACGGCGACTCCGGCCTCGTCGCGCACACGCCCGCGCCCACGGCACCGCCCACGGCTCTTCCCCCTCCGCCCGTGCCTTCCATCTCCGAGCAGTGAGGAGGGGTTGTTTTCGTGTGCGAGAGTGAGATGGATGGGGTTGGGTGGGGGACAGGTGGATGGATGGGGTTGGATGGGGGACAGGTGGATGGATGGGGTTGGGTGGGGGACAGGTGGATGGATGGGGTTGGGTGGGGGACAGGTGGATGGATAAGAGGATGGATGGAAGGAGGGAGAAAGAATAGGGACAGGGTTCAGGGGAGGAGAGAGGGCGGGGGAAGACAGATGCAGAGAGAGAGAGAGAGATACGTAGAGAGAGATGGGGGGGAGAGATGAAGGGAGAGAGAGAGAGAGGGAGAAAGAGAGAGAGAGAGAGAGAGAGAGAGAGAGACTGTCCAATTAATGATTTTAAGACAGAGAGAGAGGAAGAGAAAGAAAGAAAGAGAGACAGAGACTGAGATGAATGTCATTAGTTCAATAGTTAAACAAGCTGATGTACAAGTATGTGGCAAAGGAACAACTCATTTCTGAAATGATTATTCATCCATTAATAAAAGCTGGTAGTGATTAACATCAAATCATGAAGAAAAGGGAAAAATGGGATGCGTAGCTATAATTCTCTTCTAAGAAGATGATTATCATTTGATGAAGTTAGATAGATACTGTCCATTCACTGC
>NW_028234412.1:28920809-28928309 GCF_977035675.1 Penaeus japonicus
AATCTTGCCTGACTGCCAATCATAAGCATTTCACAAATTGCACAGTAGTTCTGACTAAGATTTCACCGTCAAACCTCAGCTATATAGGTGAGGATTCACCAGGACGGCACTCAAAACAATGGTTACTTCGGCAGTGGTATGGAATAGGTCCTTGCTCTAAATAGTTTTGTATCAGTTTGAATTTTCTTTTCTTCTTGTTTTCTACTTTGTTAACTTTAAAAATTGGTCATGGAACATCATCACTGGAAAAGGAGGAAAATACGAGTTAATTTTCTTATTTTTACCTTATCTGTGCCTGAAATACCTTAACATCTAAACAAAGGTGGAATTTTTATTCTTCCTCTTCTCTTATTGAATAAGTTACTTTTTTTTTTAGGTATTTTCACTCCAGGTACTTGGATTAAACCTAGTCTAAATTCCTTTAAATCATCTCTCTAGTCCATTCTGCCATATAATGTATACCTATTTGTTCCTTTGTTTGTACTCATTATGATCACATCTTGCAAATCACCGGGCAACATAAAGGTAAAGAACGGAAAAAGAGAGAGAAAAAAAATACACTAAAGACATGTCAGTCTTGTGTGTTCACCCGAAATTGTTTCTCTGTTCCAGGATCAGACTTCCTCATGTGTCAAGATCTTGAAACTTTTTTTTTTTTCTTTTTCTCTTTTATATGGTAAATATCTGCACCTTCAGAAAAGTTCTCTAAGGTGGGAACAGTTTCCTTTACATATCACATGTACAGAGAAACAAATGCACCAGCATCCATCTTACATTCACACTGACGTCTGAACCATCAAAACTTGCGACTGGTGGGGATCTTGACTAAATCACAAGAAAATATATATATATATATTACTGTACCCTCAGATGTGATAACAAATGAATAGAAGTGATATCCTCCCTAAGGTTTGGTTCCTACTGATTCTCACATTACAAACCTTTGAGCTAGTCTCAAAATGGAAATAAGAAAATTCAATAGAAAAAAAAATAAATAAAAAAGGGAGACTGAAAAAAAAAAAAAGAGTACACGGCACTGATAATTCACATCCATATAAAAGCACATTTATCATATTTCTCCTAATATCTACAGCTCATCTTTCCCATCTAAAGGAGGATGCCTCATGAAGTCAATAATATCGGTGGCTTTGCGACTACGATTGTACTCCGTGACAAGCTGGCCCCTTCTAAAGAACTTGAGCGTCGGGAAGCCTCGGATCTGAAAGCGGGATGCGAGGCTGCGCTCCACTGTGGCATCCACTGTTGCCAGAACTCCATTCAGACCTTCCGCTGCGAGTTCTACTGCTGCCTGGCCGTAATCGCCCTTCATGGCCTTGCAGTGCCCACACCCTGGGGAAGGAACGGGAAGAGAATTAGGTTCCTCGAGGATGGTGCTCAGCATGCTTTATAGTGTCAAAATATCTTCTGATAAAAGGCCACTAACAATATGGTTACACAAGTATCTTATCACTAACCAATATCCAATAATGTGTAGGTAATTGTTCACTAATGATGGTATGGTTATTATTCAGAAAGCATATAGTAAAAAGAAGAAGCACTGAAGATACAGTGCCTCCAAGAAGCAGCAGCTATGAGTACTATGTATTATGAATAATGAGTGAGAAATAATAATTGCAATCATAATTACTACAACTGCCCTTATATTAAGCAAAATGGGTTTAACCTAATATCCAAAACCTAGATGGCACCACTTTCTCTTAGCACCAGCAGGAGAAGGAGCTCTGAATGGCACCCATCCATGGTCTCTAGCAAGCACTATCTTTATAGTACAATGATACAGCAAGTTGCCGACTTCTTGCTCTAAAGTATCGCCGATGAAGGGCATACAGGCAGAATGAGAACAGGAAGGTGACTCAAACCATCCCCAGTGTCTAAAATGTGCCCCTGTGCCAGTAGAGATGCCTTTAATTTTAGCACTCACAGTCATAAGCAATGGTTTCCTTCCCTTTCCCTACCTCTTCATGTTATTTTCATTGTGGATAGTTATATTTTTTGTATTAATTTACAACAGTGCACAAATACGAAGAAATTAAGTAGCTTTTTGTCCTCCCACAAAAAGACACACTTCAATCACGCTGAATAAAAATAAAATATTGAGCTGATATGGACCCTATACTACAATTTTTTTCAACTGCAAGATTGATAGAGCCTATCATATGACACATAGAAGGCTGAGAGAGCAATTTACACAATAGCTTCTTCCATAAAATACAATTTTTTTCCACAGCATGCTTTCCCCTCCCCCTAAATCAAAGTCCCATCTTGCTAAGCCAAAAGGTCAACTCACATGGGGCATAGAACATAACCAGCGCCTCCTTGTCCTTGATAAAAGCGTCGAAAGTGGCCTCCGTCAAGTGGTGCAATAGCTCCGAGCCCTCCACGGAAGCCCATTCCTCCTGCGGCGAGGGGGGCGGGGGAGGAGACCCACTCAGAGGGTTCTCCGGATCCTCCATGAATTTCACGAAGTCAATCTCCTGCAAGGGTAAGATTTAATTATTAATAAATTAACAGATTCACTAGGTGACTTTAATTATTGTCATCATTCAGAAAGTGTATTCATTGTCTAAATATTAACAATATCATTCTACTCTACAAATTTTCCCATATTTTCAATATTCAGATTTGCTTCTTGGAACACAAGTGTTTTGTAAAAATTAACATTATTATTATTTATAAATAAACATTGCATAATTTGAATGAGGGTTCTAGATCCAAACTGCACCTCGTCCCTCTCAGCTGTTTTGCCAGATTTCCAGAAAAGTCTGTATTTTTCCAGATTTTTTGCTTAATGTCAAATTTTCAGTTGTAATGAAGAGCTGGTTAATCTCTATATTTTAATCCAAGACCCACCCGCATTCAAAATCAATCATTCCATAATGTTGATGAAATATATATCTGGACCCTTACCTGTAGAGTAATAAGTAAAGCTTCAGCTAAAAGTAATAGCAATAATAATCTCAACAAAAACATAACTGGTAACGGTAAGTGTTGTCAACAAAACAAGCAGGTCAGATCTACCTGTAACCATACACAACATACTCCATGACAGGTACTTACCGTCCGTCCCCCATTGTAGGGTTTAGTATTCTTGTAATAATTAAAGTATTTGAAAGTTGGATAGCCGCTGACATCATTGACACCGCAAAGGGTCTGATGCGCAGTGCAATCCACTGCAGCAAATTCCACCTTAGGGTCGTCAACAAACTTGTCTGCTGCTGCTGTGAACTCTGGCTTAGCTTTTTTGCAATGGCCGCACCCTGTTATGAAAAAAATAATAAATATAGATAAATATTTAAGACAATTTAAGACAATTTTAGACAACAATATCTGATACATTTTCTTTTTTTTCTTAATTACACTTCTGACTTCCGATTGGAAAACAACTTTTGTGATACTTTAATAAACTGAAATCCTTCTAAATAAAAATGTCTATTTAGATAAAAAACAAAGCTTTATGAATCTCTTTCTGAATCAAAGCTAAATGAAGATTTAAAAATAAAAAGTACAGAAAATAGAATAAAAAAAAAAGAATTCTAAAATATCAATAATGTGGACCCAATGGATACGGGGCTTCCTCTTCCTTATCTGAGCACAAAACAGGAACCCAGTGTGACCTGCACAGCACTCCAAATAGGTTCTATTTCAGAGGGTAGGAGCACTTGTGACATAAGTAGGACTTTCTCTCCACTTCACTGACTCATTACAATACCAGAGTATTTTAATGTGTTCATCCGCTTTTGTTTTATTATATAATGAGGCTTCCTCAAAACTGTAATTGACTATAATTGTAACAAAGAGTTCATATCAGCTCATTATGATCTTTGCAACTTAAAGAATTTTAGTTCTATGGGAAGACAAAAAGCAACTTTTTTTTTTTTTTTTTTGATAACAAATATGAAAAAAATAATCATGCCATAGTAGCACAGGGTCATATTGCAGCCAGCCTACTTTGGCTGGTTTTACGTTTCTCTTCCCATTATGCTTGCACAGCCGTTGCTTTAGAGCCAGGGGTCCACATATTGCTGTCTGTTATCACTCGCTAAAGTTAGTGTTTGGTAAAGACCATAGATGGGTGGGTGCCATTCAAGGCTTTATTTCCTACTGGTGCCAAGAGAGAGTGGCGTCATCTATTTTGGGATTCTCAATTTAAGTCAACTAGTATTCATAAAGATGACTTCCATCATCTGCCACTAAATATAACTTTTATCCTTGGTAAGATTGTAAAAAAAAACAATAATAGAAAGAGATATGATTGGAAAAATTAAAGATTCACCGGTGTCAGCATGTTCACATCACCTCGACCTTCGTATAATTTTTTACGGTCAGGTCATTCACATCATTCGTATCCAATGGGTTAACACAAACAAAAAAAGCTAAACGCTTAACAGAAAACTCAATATAAGAAAAAAGAAGACATTCCTCTTCTGAGAAAAACACAGGCCCACTCACAAGGTGCATAAAACATGACAAGAACATGTTTCTTCTTCTTGAGGAAAGGTTTGAAGTTCTCATCTGTGAGGTGGATGACTGAGGACTCCACTTCTGACCAGGGCTTCTCTGGCGGAGGTGGAGGCGGTGGCTCCTGGATTGCAAAAATGTCAATGGCCAAACATGAATATGAGGTCAAAAAGGAAAAACAAAAGAAGTTATTAATCCATTCAAGCCAGGGCTTATTTCTGTGTAATCCTGATCCCACTGGCTAGATAACTATTGCACACTGTGTCTAAGCGCAAGATCTCTCCCGGCACAAAGTCATGTTGTGCTTCTTAGCATTTTTTACCCGTCTGCTTCAAAGGGGTGATAATGGGAGGTTTTTGTATCTCTTTTGCATTATTTTCACAAGTGAATAAAAATGGAACTCCTGTTATTATGTGCATATGTAAGACTGTAAAAAGTATGTCTTGAGGGAGAGATCATGACATTATTGGATATCATCCAGTGGAAACAAAATATTCCCATGATTTGATATTACATCACCCTTCGCAAATGGGTTTAAATTAAGGACATATAATTCAACAATAAATACTCCAAAACAAATGAAAAAATAAAAGCAATTTCAGAAGAACAAAACATTTCTGGGGAAAATACTCTTGCCACATATTCCCAGCAATAATTCACCTTTGGATCCGACATGAACTCAATGATCTTGTCCTTTTCTCGTGCTGATGAGACATCAAAGGCAAATTCCCCGTCCTTGAAGTACTTGATAGTTGGGTATCCCTTGACAGAGAACTCTGCGCCCAGTTTGGTCTCCTTGGTGGCATCAACAGCTGCTAGCTTGCCTGGAATCTGCAATGTAGAGTAAGACAATTTTCAGTACATAATTAATTTTCCAAGGATGAAAAGAAGAGTAACTATCTAAGCTCTTCCTAGTATGTCTGATACGTCTTTATTTGCACATTGGAAATAAAACATTCACATTTAGTGATAGCTCAATCTCACCCCTTTCTCTTTAAGTACTGTTGCAGCTGCAGTATATTCAGGCTTCATTCGCTTGCAGTGCCCACACCATGGGGCATAGAACATCACCAATACTGAAGCTTCACCCTGAAAAAATATATATATCTATAGAAATATATACATTATAAGAAAGGGGTAATAATAGTTTCCAGGAGTATTTGTGGAGTATAACTTCCCATCAATAAATAATATGTAACAGGAAATAAAACAAGGTGTGATTCTTACAATTAATTCATACAAGGTCTTCCCTCTACGCACTGATTACTACTGTCCTGAAAAGTTTTACCTGAGCAAATAAAATAATTCACAAACCTAGTTTTTCTTCTTCACTTCTCAAGTGTACAAAGCCTTTATAATTTTGAAATTGGACATTATTTTTTACTCATAAAATAATCAAATAAATGGCAATTTGCTTGCATTCAGAACTTTAAATATCATCCTACTGGAGTAAGGTTACAATAAATATATGTATATATATATATATATATATATATATATATATATATATATATATATATATAAATCTTTTTATTCTGTTGACCCATCAATGACGATGCAGTTTTGGCTACATTTGGACATTTTGCTGGGCTTTCAAAAATGCAAGCCTAGTGCCATGGTCTATTTGTATGCTGGGCAACAGCAAGCTACTTCGTGCCTAATCACCCAGTGAGAAAGCCAAACACGGCCATGACAAGGCATTCACATCACATGGTGGCAAGATAAACTGAGCCATTTAAATTATTCAAATTTTGAATCACAATAATAGTAGCTGAATATATCAAGTCTTCATTTTGGTAAAAATGACCTTATGACACTTTACAATGTAGTGATATGTAGAAGTAATAAAAAGTATATAAGCAAAGTACATTGCTGCTGCAATGACAATAGTAAAAAGAATCTGGCAACAGAGCCCTTCTTTTCATATTCATGGAAGCTTGCTTTAATCTTATAAGCTTAATCTTTTTTAATGAAAAGAATAAATACACACATGGATTTATAGAGAATAACAACAAAAAAAAATATATATATACCTTAATGAATTCATGGAATGTGGTGTCTGTGAGGTGAGAAACGTCACTAGGTGTCTCTGACCAAACCTCCTCCTTTGGCTTCTCAGGGGCCTTCCCAGGGTTCTTCATGAACGACACAATGCCTGCCTTGTTGTTCTCTCCTTCGTAGGTGTATTTGGGTGCTCCACCCCTGATAATGATCAAGTTATTCTAAAATACACTGAGGAGTTGACATCTGTGTGAAAGTCTTCACCAGTAAGAGTAACAATATTATGTACTAAAATATTTTTAGAATAAATTGATTTTTTTGTGCGGATATTCTAATTTGATAACCTCAAACACATACCAGAAATTTAATAAATTAATAAATTTTCCCATCCCTACCCTACCCCAATGCTCAAAATCCTCAAACTTACTCAAAATAAACAAGAGTTGGAAAGCCGGTGATATTGTACTTTATCCTGGCAGCCGAATTTTCAGGCTTATTGACATCCATAGCCACCAGTGTGTGTGTGTCCTTAAGCTCCGCAGCAGCTGCAGAGTAGTCCGGTTTCAGCCGCTTGCAGAAGCCACACCAAGGGGCGTAGAACATCATCATGAATGCTTTCTCCTTCTTGAGCAATTTGTTTAGGGCCTGGAAATCCAAAGAAAGATTGAATTGTATTTTTAGGTGTATACCAAAATCTATCCATCATACCTGTGTATATATCTACTTGAATAATCTTTTAAAAATGTAAATATAAAAATTCAACCTTCCATCCATCCCAATAAAAATATAAGGACAAAATAAACTGTCACATCAAGGAAGAATCATAAAGAATGGAAAAAAAAATAATTATAAATATGTATTATATATATATAGATACATATATATATAGATACATATATATATATCTAATTTATATTTATATATATGCATGCATATATATTTATATATATTTATAAATATATAAATATAATATATAAAATATATATATATAAATATAAATATATATTATATACATATATA
>NW_028234412.1:28938309-28943309 GCF_977035675.1 Penaeus japonicus
TCCCATATATTTAGTGATGATCAGCCAAATGAGAGAGAGAGTGAGAGAGAGAGGGAGAGGGAGATCTGAGGGAAACTTGAGAGATTTCTATATTCCTTTTACAATGATTATGAATGTAACTATTACTGCATAATTCAATCATGGAAGTTCTTGCAACCTTGTGTTATCATATATCATTCCATCTTGCAATAATGAACTGAAAGATATTTGCTAAGGCCAGTCATGCTTTGGCCTCTGCACTTCATTCTTTCTCAAAGGTAAACAAAACTCTGACATGTATATGCTGATAAGACAGCTTAGCTTCTTCATCTTCTTAGGGAGTTATCATAAAGGGAATTTGTGTGTGAAGCAGTCATGTCATTGCTTCACCTAGTCTCATTCTGATAGATTCCCAAATTTACATTAAAAAAGGTTTGCCATTACGTTCCAAATCAATTGAATACCCAACTCTAACAATCATTGCTTGTACATCATCATCATCTGACATTAAATTATACTCAAAAATAGGTTTTGCATTAACACTTACATATAATAATCATCTTATAACACTGACAAATCTCAAGAATGCATCAATATTCCTGGCCCCTTTCTCAAGCCATTATTCTTGAATACTTAGGGAGTGGAAAAGGTTGAAAAATCTGAAGATATAATCCATTTCATCTGAACTTTTATCATAAACTTATGAGCAATAATATACAAGAAAACAAGTCTACACAGAGAGGGACTACATTCATTGATGCATTAGGAAATCATAGAAATCAGAACTTAATATCAGATATTGTAGTGATCTTTTAATCAAACAAAAAAAAAAGACCAAGATTGATAGACAAATGGATATACATTGCATTAGTTTTTAAGTAGTTAATCTTAAGCAGTTAATCTCTGGCATTTATATCTAAATATGCAATTTAATCATTTCAAACAAAATAGAAAAAACAGGCTACCACCCCACATCCAGCTAAGGAAAACAAAAATATTCACAAGTGTAAACGTCAATGAATTTTCCAAAATCAACAGAAATTAATTTAGAATCAAAATAGGAATGAAATACTCATCAAACAGCTGCATAAGAACTTAATAATAATAAGGTTTAAGTCCTCATAAAAACTTAATTGAATAGAAGCCCCATAAAAGTACAGGAGCACTGAGCTGCCCAGTTCACATGTGTGCTGAAGTAACCTATAAACCCTTATCTCATTCCCTTTCCTATTCATGCTAATTAAAAATTTGGTGAATCATCATATGTTGGCTTTCATGGCATTACCATACAACTCAAATTTTATATTTACTCATAAAAAGTTGTACATATGTGAATAAATATCCATTTAATTAACATAATCTTAACAATAAAGGTAAAACAAAATATAAAAAGTAATCAAGATGAATAAATCAATAATAAATCAATCCTAGACAATATAAATCATACAATTGTTAAGTATGAAAATGATAAATAAATTGAAAGTGTGAACCCGTTCCCAAATAGGCCTATAACATCGTCAGGTGGTTCCTCACACCCGGTCTCTTTATACAACCCCTTCTTCACGCTTTTTACCCAAATTAAAACACTTCTATGTAAATTTGACAGTTCTAATCAACCCAGTAAACATCCCAGGAGGACAAATGTGTTGATATTTACTTACAGGAAATAAGAATTCGTTTTTTACTAATATAATGCAAATCCATGGTTGGGTTTTTGTACTAAGTGCCGAAACGTGATTCCTCTCTAAAGCCTGAGGTAAAAATAAGTTTTGCCCCATTTAGCATGAGAATCGGTGTTAATTAGCTTACTAATTAAAGATCTGAAATAATTTATGCAAAAGTAATCCTATTTTACTCACAAATGCCAATAATAAGACGGAGCGCCGCATCGCGTCCTCACACAGCCACGTCTAACCCAGGCTGATTGGAAAATGAAGAGTTTTGGCACATTGCGATCAAACTAAATCTTATGATATTCTATTGAATTATTTTTATTTTTCGATTAATAAATTTTCACACGCTAAGATTTTGTAATATGGTTAAAGAATGGTATTTGCAATCCAAAAGTATTTGCGAATTCATATGGTTTGAGAGCATTCTAGGGAATTTCCCCTCATCATTATTCACCCGGACCTTTAAATTACAGGTGTTTAGGAACAGGTTTCCAGATAGTTTATATACTTGTTTTCAAGGATAAGGCTTGACTCAGTCAAATATTCATATTCCTTAAGAAGTTTATAAATGTAGGATGCAGAGATTTCCGTTTTATCAACGAATTTGCAACAAAGCTCTTGCTCTTATTTATTCGTTACGTATGCAAATAATATGAAAAAATACCACCATTATTATTGTCTTTACAAGTTTGCTTTCAAAGAAAAAAATAACTATCAAAACATTTTTTACTACAAACAAGATGTCTTAACGTCTCCTAAAAACCCTCCCTAGAGCCCCTCGGGAGACAAAAAAAAATCCTAGATACCCCCTAAATAGACCACTTGAAATCCCCCTAGATCTGGCCCGAATCTCCCCCAGAGAGCAGCCGAATTTCCCCCGCACCTCCAGTGTTTACTTGTGTCACAGAAACAGCTGGAGGCAGTGAACGACAACACGGCGAATGCGATTTCTGCGGATTTTCTCGTCGTTGATTCTTATTCTCCGTTTATAATCCCGGGGATTTACATGGCCACGTGACTGGGCTTTGTTATCTGTCTTTGATTCACAAGAGGAGGGAGGAATCCGGCTAAAAATGGAGCCTGTTATGGTCCTGTCGCTCCTGTCCTTTGCCATGTTGGTCGGGTGTTACACAGCGGGTTCCATCCCTCTGGTCATGACTATGTCCGAGGTAAGTTATTTTTGGCTTTTAATGGAGGCTTTAGCCCTCTTTTGCATGGTGAGGTGTATGGTGCACGTAATATGATTGTGTGTCAGTGTGTCGTTGGTGGGGAATTGAAGGGTTTATGTTGACACATTTATCATGCTTTGTAATCTCACTTCTCATGGCTCAAGGTCGATATATACGATGTGTTGTGAAGACATTTATGTTATTTTCATTATCAATTGCTGATTGTATTTTAGCTTGAGATTAATCAATAGTTTAAGTTCCTTCTTTGCAAATGAAACAAGTGATGGGCAATTATTTAGGAAAATATTGGACCAATACAAGTGACAATTATCCAGTCGTCCAGTTAGGTCATTAACCCTGTTTGTTAGACTATTGCTCAGATAGGTTATGGTATAACATGTGATTTCTATTTAATAACTATGTCCGACATGATAAGAGATAGATCTTTATTTCAATATATTCAGTGTTTGGATATAGGAGTTGCTTCTGTGACATCACGGTTTACTTCAAGTAGTGCAGAAGTGAAAGTTTTTTATTGTAAAACTGTATGGAATTAGCATCATGATAAGTCTGGCAATTCTTTGCAATTTAAATGATTTCCTGGATTGAATAACTTGGCAGTTAGGTATGAATCTACTGAAGGTGTATATCTCTCCTAAAACAACACATTTTACACACTACTAGAATGAAGCCTCTAAGTGACCTTGCAAGAACCTTTAAATCTAAAGAGACAATGCTATGTGAATAGAAACTCAGAGAATGTATGAAATATATTGCAGATATCAATGGATAGCTTATGTTTCAATGAAGGATGCTAAGAGAGAAGGGTTAAATAATTTGCTTTATTGAAGACCTGGGCTATGTCTTTATTATCAGGAAGACTTTTTAAACCATTCACAACGGGACGTATTTCCACCTACTCCTGCCTACACCAGGAAGATAACAAGCATACGACACTTCGTTCCGGGGTGTATTGCTGTTGTACGGGGCTGCGCTAAACCTCTCAGTGAATTTTTCACCCACCCTGTTCTTATGGTTTTCATGAATGCGTCTAGAATTTAAAGGCACGTAAAAATATTGCCATATTCAGAAGAGTTTTAGTCAAAAAAACATGTTACAGCAAGGCTTTTGTAGTGTTAGTTTATTGAACTTTCCTTATATTCCTTATGAGTGGAAGCAATCTCTTAGTGGGGTATCAAAAAACTTGTTTTATACTTCATTTTTTGGCCAGTCACATTTGATTTTACAATAGTTTTTCAACTCAGATCATTTTATTCAGCCGATCAAGAAGAAGAAATTACCATGATGTCATCAATATCACGTAGTTTTCTGTAACGTCTTTTTTCTTACGTTATATCACATTTTATGACATTTAAACACCTAAATTAAAGTTACAGAGTCTAAGGAGTTATAAAAAAAGATTATATTTAAGAACAATCTAGTGTTCTATTGCTGACGTTTTAGCAACAGCCTTGCCTGGAACTCAGCGAGAAGATGCATGACATCTCAGGACATCACCCGTGTCTAGGGATAATTTAACCCATTCGTGCCGGTTGACATGCTGACACATTTTGTGGTTTTTGCATCACACACTGGGGCAAGATATCAGGGCAAGGCTGGCGCTCGGGATGAGCGACCGGGCAGCCCAGGCTTGCGGTTTGTGCGTCTGAGAATCTCGACACGTTAGACTTATGTATTCGAAAACCCCGGCATTGCGACTATGCAAAGCCGGAACCGCCCCGGCGTGAATGGGTTAAACCAATCAGGCTGCGGCTACTTACTGATTATGCCTTTGCCATATGTATATCTCATGATCACTACTAGTTTAGTGTTAAGTCACTTCGAGCAGTTGTTATAAAGTTATTCCTGATTGTTTCAGTCACATTTTGAAAATTATTTGTTGCACTCTAGCATGAAATGGTTTTATCTTGGTAGAGTTTTAAATAGATTAATAAATAAGTAAATGAACAATAATGATAAAAAAAAAAAAAATTAGGAGGAAAAAGTTTTATTCATGTTACCATTACTATCATCACCAATGTTATTATTATTTATTTCATTATTGTAATAATGGTGATAACAGTGATAGTAACTAATCACTTAACCCACTAATGATGAGGTATTTATTTGCCTAATGCTGCTCTCGCTAGGAAAATAACAAGCACATACAGCTTGCCGC
>NW_028234412.1:28963309-28968309 GCF_977035675.1 Penaeus japonicus
CGACGAAGAGACGTCGCAGAGACAAGAAGCCCGAGGGGCCGAGACGAGGCCCAAGCCGGCGAAAGGCACAGAGAGAAAGCCAGAGGCACCAGAGAGGACAGAAGCACGTTCCAAGGCGGGTGTGGGCGGTGCGAGTGCGTTCGGCCGTGGGCTGGCAAAGCCACTCGGCGGTGGGACACGGGCGGCGCACCAACTACCCACTGTTAGACACATGGTAGGCGTGGGCTGCGTGGGCGAGGTGGGTGGATGAGGTGGATGGGAACGCCCGTTGGCGCGTGGTGACGGGCGGCAGGGTGGAGGCGTGTACGAGGCTAATCCAGTCCAGCTCCTCCGTCCTCATGAACTGTGATGTAACATGACCAATGTTTGGGCGTGAACGGTTGGGTACCAAGTGGAGCCCGGCCTTAGTGCTATGCTTTTTTTCCCTTGTGTTTTTGATGTTTTCGTATCAGTATTATTGCTATTGTTATTACTGTTATTATTATTATTTTTATTTGTACTATTATTGCTATTATCATCACCATTCTAATAATTACTATCATAGTAACATTATTGTGATTATCAACGTCATCATCATTACCATTATTATCATCATTATCATTATTATCATTATAATTACTATTATTATCATTGTAACTACTATTACTATTATCATTGCTACTACTATTACTACTACTGTTGCAACTACTATTGTCAACATCATCATCAATTGGTTCACATTTGTGTCGTTTATATCAGTGTATGTAATTGTCACCAATAATTCAAAATTGGCTTTTGTATTTTTGTTTGTTCGGAGGAGGTGGTTCGTTCATTTGCCTGTACCGCACAAGAAACCTAAGCAAGACTGTATGTCTCTTTGGCTTCGTTTTAACTTACGAAATAAAGAGAAATCAGACCGATTTATATGTTGCAGCTTAACTAAATTTTTAGGTAATTTCAACGATATATCCGCTTTATTTTTTCTTTCGTGTCTGAATACTCGAATAAGCAGTGTCGGTATAGATTTTATACAGACATTTTTAGGGGAGTTCAACTATTTCAGGAACAAGTTTCTCTAATATTACTCTGTTACCCTTGCTGGAAGTTACTAATTACCGAGGCTTCGTAATTCTCCTCAAAATCCGTAGGTAAGTATTAGTGTCAGAGACGAAGGGGTCGGGGTGTGAAATACATACGTTGATGTATATTTGCTACTCTAATACTAACATACTTCTTGCTTATTCACTTTTCAGGGACACTGAAGTGAGTGTTGAGAGTTGGACAGGGAAATGCAGTAATTCAAATTATGTATATATAATATATATATATATATATATATATATATATATATATATATATATATATATATATATATATATAATATATTATATATATATATATATATATATATATATATATATATATAATATATATATATATTATATATATATATATATATATATATATTTATATATATATATATATATATATATATATATTATATTATATATAATATATAATATATATATATATATATATATATATAATATATATATATATATATATATATATATATATATATATATATATATATATATATATATATATATATATATTATATATATATATATATATATATATATATATATATATATATATATATATATATATATATATATATATATATATATATATATATATATATATATATATATATATATATATATATATATATATATATATATATAATATATATATATATATATATATATAATATATATTATAAACATTATGTGTGTGTATATATATATATATTATATATTACTGCAAGCGAAAATATTGTTATGCAAAGCATTATTGAACGAATTGAGTGTGGGTGTGTATATATGCATAAATGTATGCCTGATATCACTGCAAGCGAAAAGATATTGGTTATTGCAAAGCAATTGGGAACGAAATTTTGCACAGTTCAAGGATAAGGACTGCAGTCATCTGGAGGCAATCGAGGCGTTTGATTCTCAATTAAAGGAATAGAAAATAAGGATGAAATTCCGCCACAACTATGCCATGATCTCGCTTATTTCGTGTCCGAATATATATATATATATATATATATATATATATATATATATATATATATATTATATATATATATATATATATATATATATATATATATTTTTTTTTTTTTTTTTTTTTTTTTTTTTTTTTTTTTTTTCAGTCAAATAAAATGCTGAAAACCTTTCGCGGTCACACAATTGGTCTCTAACACTCTCTTGCTCGCAGCACAAGATCAGAAAGTTGTGCTCACAAAGTCTATCAGATTGAGGAAGAGAGAAAAAACAAATGGAAAAATAAAAGAAACACATGAAGCAAACAAAATGGCGAATCACATGAATAAAAAAACAGCGCTCAGTTATCTCGTGTTATCGAAGATAATCATTGCACAGATAACGATGGCCTAGAGACGTTTCATGGAATACTTAGTGTACTTCTTTTATAGACATATTGCAGATTCCGAAAAGAAATATTTAAAGCGCGGGAAAATAAACTCAAACGAACGTACAGGCATTGAGAGAAAGGATGGTTAACCATAGAATATATCTTAATAGCTCACTAAGCGGGCCAATTAGAAGAAATACAAATGAACTCAAACACGAAAAACACTTCATATGCATCAGCTTAAACATGATATATTTTTCTTACCGTCTCCACCTCGTCGGCGTCCGTATTGCGAGCGCGCATGCGCCCTGCGCTCCTGGCACTGCGCTGCTTGGCACTCTGAACTCGCTGAGTCAGGATCTGCGGAGGCAAGACAGTGCTAGAGAAATCACCTGTACTCATGTGGATGCTTGAATAAGGACCACAATGCATTATCAATCGTCCTCCTCCTCCTCCTCCTCCTCATCATCATCATCATTATCATTGGTGTTATTATCATCACTATTGTTATTATTATAACCATTTTTACCATCATCAACATCATTATTATCAGTTTTATCATTATCTTTATCATTATTTTACTTTCATCCCCTCCTCTATCTTATCATCATTAATATCATTATCCTCATCATTAGTAGTATCCTCATTATCAAAACTGTCATTATGATTGTCATTAAATCTATTATCTCAATTATCATCGTCATCATCATTACCATTACTATCATCATTATCATTATTCTCATTACAATTATTATCATTGTAACTACTATTACTACTATCATTGCTACTACTATTACTACTACTGTTGCAACTGCTATTGTCAACATCATCATCAATTGGTTCACATTTTATCCATTATCCTACTCATCACCATCACCACCTCCCCCACCTCTTTATCATTAATACCATTATCATTATCATCATCATTAGTAGCATCATCATTATCAAAACTGTCATTATTATTGCCATTAAATCCCTTATCCTAACGATCCCTAACAGCACCTCCGCTCACCTCCTGCCTGCGGCGTTCAGCGACGGCCTGCTTCTCCTCCAGCTGCTCCTGCGTGAGCGCCGGCTGCTGCAGGTCCTCGAGCTTCTGGAACTTCTTGGGCGGGTGTCTCTTGATGAGGGACTCGCCGTTCTCGTTGGTCTCGCCCACTTCGAAGGCCACGCCGCGGGTTCCGGCTGGAGAGGGACGGGGGAGAGGGAGAGGGAGAGGGAGAGAGAGTTAGGAGGGTTTGAGGATATGTGTGTGTGTGCGTGTGTGTGTGTGTGTGTGAGTGTGCGGGTGTGTGTGTGTGTGTGTGTGTGTGTGTGTGTGTGTGTGTGTGTGTGTGTGTATTGTTTTATTTATTTTCTTTATGTTCTTCACCAAATACTTATGAGATCGATATAAAACACTAGAAAAAATGAACACTTTTATCTAGTTAACGAAAAACTCTGAACAGCTGGCCACTCTGGCTGCCTCATGAAGTATTCATAGAAATATCAATGGCGTTTATTATTGCTCTGTCCATTACAAGCATAAAATATCTCATTACGCAGAGGTTTCGATTCTTAATCCGTTTTAATCATTGTGGATAATTGCTACATTTGGTGTTTTCATTAGCCTTTGACTTATACCATGAATATAACCTGTCTTGTAATGCAATGCAACATGATTTTGTATTAGTCGGATTAACGTGAAGATTATTTTATTTAGTTATTCCTTTTTTATCACATTTTCACTCTGCATTTGCTTTCGGTCTCTTTCACGCACATGAATAAAATGGATGTATTTAGAATGATATGCAGGGATGGTAATCTCTCTCTCTCTCTCTCTCTATCTATCTATCTATCTCTATCTCTATCTCTATCTCTATCTCTATCTCTATCTCTATCTCTCTATCTCTCTCTCCGTCTGTTTTTCCCTCAATTGATATTAATGATCTCATAACGTAATTATCGAACCTACGCCATATGGTTCACTTCTTAAGATGAGAAGCAGGAATGGAAAGGAAAGGTGACAGACATAAGCATAAGCCAGATTGACGGAGCCGATGCTTCGCCGGGCTCATATGCACTGAGGCGAGCCCGCATGTGACAGACAGACAGACATGGTATAGAAATCGAGATGTTTCAGTGTGGTTATCAAAAGAATCATCAGATAGTTCCGGAATCTGTATAGCATTTCATAACAAAAGAACTCAGGTTTAGCCATGAATACTTGGGAGTGCGTACGTATGTCTGTATGTGTACGTGATGCTAGCCACCATTTAGTGTCCAGGCGAAGATCCGTGGGGACGCTGGAACGGAAAGAAGACCGGGTGTTTATGAGGTAGTATGCGGTAGGTATGTCGCCTTCATGGTCAATAACCTGCTAGTGCATGTTACCCTCCTCTTCACCCCCCCCCCTCCCCCCATAAACCCCATAGCCGTAATAACCCTCCCCCCTCTTCCCTACCCCCCCTCAACGTCCTTCCCTCCCCTTCTCCCTTTTCCTACCTCCCTCCCCCTCCCCCCTCCCTAACCCCCTCACCGTCCTTCCCTCCCCTTCTCCCTTTCCCCACCCCCTTCACTCTCCTTCCCCCCTCCCTTCA
>NW_028234412.1:28973309-28980809 GCF_977035675.1 Penaeus japonicus
ATTATTATCATTATCATACCATCATCACTTCTATTATCACGACCATCAGCAGCAATAGAAGTAGTAGGAGTATCGTCATTATCATCGTTATAATCATCCTTATCATCATCTTAAGATCATTATCAGCAGCAGCACTATTACCATTATTATTATCTCTATTCCATCTACCCATGATAGGTACTACATATTCATATCTGCCGAGTGTTAACATTATCTGACTAACAGGGGAGACTGCAACAGAAGTAAGAGCTTATGCCATCAATATCTATTCAGAACATGTCAAGAGGAAGACGGTATGTAAGTGTATTTATGAACATACAGATATATGTCGTTTAAATGTGATATCTATGTATGCTTACAAAGGTTAGTGACGGAACACGGAAATTTTATCTAATTCTCTCTCTCTCTCTCTCTCTCTCTCTCTCTCTCTCTCTCTCTCTCTCTCTCTCTCTCTCTCTCTCTCTCTCTCTCTCTCTCTCTCTCTCTCTCTCTCTCTCTCTCTCTATATATATATATATATATATATATATATATATATATATATATCTTTCTCTTTCTCTCTCTCTGTCTCTCGCTCTCGCTCTCTCTCTCAAGATGATCGTAAGAATATTTTCAATGGAACCTTTATTCAAAGCATATGTTGGCAAGACATGAATTCCCGAATAATTGTTCTAGGAATGCGACGGAGCAGTGTCTAATTTTACCTTTTATCTTGTAGCGGGTCACGTGATCCCTTGTGAATAAATTATAATCACGGAGCCCATCTGTCCCGTACCGCTCATTTA
This sequence comes from Penaeus japonicus, assembly GCF_977035675.1. Taxonomy (NCBI): domain Eukaryota; kingdom Metazoa; phylum Arthropoda; class Malacostraca; order Decapoda; family Penaeidae; genus Penaeus; species Penaeus japonicus. Next base: position 28,974,095 of record NW_028234412.1, read on the forward strand.
CGTACTTTGGAATCGAGGACGCTGTTGTAAAGAAAACTCTTTCTTAATCATCGCTGTTTTTTCTTTCTTTTTATTCCGTCTATGTGTTGAGCTGTGTCAGTCTATGGACTTTTTTTCAGTATATGTCTATTCACTTAGCTGTTTCAATGTTTCTATTCTCTCTTTCGCCGTTTACATATGGATGCCTACTTAAAGATTTTCCGCTGCGATTTAGTTTGGCACACGAGAACCCATGAATGGAGAGAGAAAAATGCAGGAAAATTAATTCATACTTAATTCATTCACACCCTTTCCCCGACTCCAGCCCCACACCCTGGCATCCCCTTCACCTGATCATTATCAACCTGTACATTCCGTTATTAATTTAATTAAATTCCCTTATTAACTTAATTTAACGTTATTAAAGATCTTTAACCAACATTCTCCGACATTCATTTGTAATTACATAAGAGAGAGAAAAAAAACCTAGAAAATTTGAGATTTCCCCCCCTACATGTTTGATTCCTGTATTTAAAGAAGGTAAAAAAAAATAATAATAATAAATAATAATAATAATAATAATGATAATAATAATAATAATAATAAAAAGACATTTTTCTCATCGTGCGAATTTTCTTTTTATGTATTAATTCCTGATCTTTTTATTGTTATTCTTAAAGTATCTTTTTATTTTTTCCTTTTTGTGTTTATATTTTAGGTTTTCGCGTAGATGACTTTATATTCATCACACAAGCTTTTCTCAGGTATTTATCTTTGTGCTTTCGCGTTATATTCTACGTATTCATGGGGATTCCCTAATCTTCTCGCTTTTCTGTTCTAGTTATCAATCGTCTCTGGATATTTTGTCACTAAGGCTTGTTAGAACCTTGATTGTTGGAACAGTAGTTGAACTGTGGCAATGTGTATATAAATGTACACACACACACACACACACACACACACACACATCAATATTGATACTGTCATCACCACTTCCATATTCACTCTCTTCATCCTCTGTGTCAAGCCTGACCTTTTTGCGTTCCCTGAGACCTTTTCCGTCCTCCTCCGTCTCTCTCTGTCCATATCCTCCCACTCTTCCTCCGCGTCCTCATCCCCGTAATTTTGCTCCCTCGTCCTGTTTACACGGCAGGCACTCCTAGACGCAGTCTATGTCTTCTTTGAGAATATCTCATCTTTTATTTATGACGGTTTCTAACGTCGTTTGGAATTTCTTCAAGGACACATAAAGAGACGCACACATACACACAATTCTATCTATCTATCTGTCTATCTGTATATCTATTTCTCTATCTATCTATCTATCTAGAGAGAAAGAGAGAGAGAGAGAGAGAGAGAGAGAGAGAGACTGTTTGTGTGTATAATGTATGTATGAATGGAAACAAAACCGTACAGATTAGAACAAAATGCGTGACTTATATTGCTTTCATTACGATATTAACGAAAAATGGAATGACGAACATAAAAGGGTTTACGCCCCTAATCCCTCCTGCCTCGCCCCCCCCCCTCCTACCGCCCATCACGTAGGCCATTCTACCTGGATTGCCTAAATCAGGGTCATTAACCCGTGACATCATCAAGAGTGCTGAGCGGACCTCATGGCGGTGTGTTGGCGTGTGTGTGTGTGTGTGTGTGTGTGTGTGTGTGTGTGTGTGTGTGTGTGTGTGTGTGTGTGTGTGTGTGTGAATTATACATGTGTTAGTGTGTATCTGTGTATATGTTTGTGCAGAATATATGTATCGGTGTGTGTTTGTGTATCGGTATGAAAATATAACAAAATAATTGTTGGCTTTTATATGTTTGTATACCTTACCTACTTGCTTCATAAGCTGATTTAAGTATGTTTATACACTTACACGTGTTATTTCATATGGTTACAACTGTTTACATTTTTCTCGTGGCCGTGGGCGTGCGAGGGCGAGCGAGCGAGTACGACACACGAAATACAGTTCATGATATTGATTATTTTCCCTGGAAGTTACTGACACAGTTTGGTGCAGACGCGAGTGCTGACCTTAACACACACTACACTAGATGTTAGAGGCAGTGGATCGTTTCTAGATTGTACTGGTTGTGCCGTTTCTGGCTGGCTGGAACGCTGGACCGTCTTGATCTTTGGTGTTCAGTTTATTGCTCGTTTCTGGATATTTGAGTCAATGTAGCGTTTCCATGAGCTTGTTCAGTTAGAAGAACATGTTTAGCTTGAGTAACTGCTTAATAATACACAAGTGATTGCACTACGTATGTAGTTGGGATATACATAGAAACACGCACTCACGCATGTTTATGACGATGATGATAAGGAAAGAAATTATGATATGATAATGATGATAGTAATGATAATATGGAATATAACAATGACAACAATGATAATGATAATGATCTCGCTCTCCTCTCCCTCTCTCTCTCTCTCTCTCTCTCTCTCTCTCTCTCTCTCTCTCTCTCTCTCTCTCTCTCTCTCTCTCTCTCTCTCTCTCTCTTTCTCTCTCTCTCACTCTCTCTCTCTCTCTCTCTCTCTCTCTCTCTCTCTCTCTCTCTCTCTCTCTCTCTCTCTCTCTCTCTCTCTCTCTCTCTCTCTCTCTCTCTCGCTCTCTCTCTCTCTTTCTCTCTCACTCTCTCTCTCTTTCTCTCCCGCTCAGAGATAGCCGCTATTGACCACATGATGGTCGTCAATTATTCGTAAGGTGCGCGCCGGGAAGACAAACAGCGAGGTGTCGAAGAGAGAAAGATAGAGAAAATATAAAAAAGATAGACGATTATATGATTTTATGGTTGAGATGGAAGATTGGAAGGGAAGCTGATGGGCAAAGAAAGTCTCTGGTGGCGCCAAAATTACGTTCTTCTTTTGTTTTGTTTTGAAGCGTTCTTCATGACGTCAAAGAATGTCGGATTGCGTCATCGCGATGAACTTGATAACGAATCTACGGTGTTTTTAACGGCGACACAGAAGAGCTTTTGCTGTTAGTGTCACGCACACCATCTACTAAAATTCAGTAATTCCCCCAAAGTGAGATACTATTGCGACACTTCTCACTGACGTCACGCTAGTGTTAGTAGTGACGTCATGAGTGTCTCCAGCAGCGCTATAGAAAGAGTATGAATTTCCGAGTATAAAAACTCGGCCAGAACAAATTTATCTTTGTGTTGTTGTTTTTTTTCTACAAGCTTATTTATTCATCTTATTGAAAATATTGGAGATGTTTTGTGGCATGATATAACCTGAGCGATCTTGCTAAAACGTCCTTGACGGAAGACATGATACGAGGATACGCAATTAACCTTTCTCTCCTCCCTCCTCCCTCTTCCCCCTCCCCCTGTTGACACGCAACATCTAACCTCTTTCCTGTGCTCCCCCCCCCAACCCTACCCCAACCCCTCTCTTCCCTTCTCCACCTTCCCTATCCCTATCCCTATCCCCCCTCCCCTCTCCCCCCTACACGCAACTTGTAATATTTCTTCTAAAGGTGTGCCCTCCCCCCCTCCCCGCCCCCTGTCACTCTCACCTTGTTCCCCTTTCCAACACCCATACCCCTCCCCCCCCCTCTTCCCCCGCCTCCTCAGATGTCGTGGCGAGACCCGAAAGAAATTATATTTATTTTGCATCACGCTAACCTGTTGACTGAGGATACGTGTGCATCTTTGGCCTCCACGACTTGTTCTTTCTCTCTGCCTTCGTCTGCTTTCGTCCTCCTTTTATTCGTTGACGAAAGAAACGCGTTGGAAACTCAACTATAATGTTGCGGGTTGAAGAGAGTGGAAGAGAGGAGCGATCAGAGAGAAAGAGGGCTGGGGGTGATAAAGGGGGGGGGGGAGAGGGAGAGCAGGAAGTGTGGTTGAGAGAGAGAATAGAGAGAGAACCAGAGATTGAGTTGGAATGGCAAGGAAGCGAGATATGATGATAGACTAAGAAATGCAAGAAATAACAATCCAACATGACTGATTATGTATGAATTATTCAGATAATATTAATACAAAAATCTTTGATAAATTGCACAATGATTCTAAATTCTCGGTCCTCTCACCATGTGTGTCGGTTGTTCTTGTCCTCTCGAACTCCTTTCCTAACACACCTTCCATTCATTCGAACCCCGCGGGCCCGCACCCCCGCCTCCCTTCACCCCTCCCCCTTCCCCTCCTCACACCTGCCCCCATACACCCCCGCCTTCCTTCACCCCTCCCCCTTCCCCTCCTCACATCCTCTCCCATACACCCCCACCCCTTGCCCCTTCCCCTCCTCACACCTGCCCCCATACGCCCCCGCCTCCCTTCACCCCTCCCCCTTCCCCTCCTCACACCCTCACCCATATACCCCCACCCCCTGCCCTTTCCCCTCCTCACACCTGCCCCCATACACCCCCGCCTTCCTTCACCCCTACTCCTTCCCCTCCTCACACCCTCTCCCATTCACCCCCACCCCTTGCCCTTTCCCCTCCTCACACCTGCCCCCATACACCCTCGCCTCCCTTCACCCCTCCCCCTTCCCCTCCTCACACCCTCTCCCATACACCCCCACCCCCTGCCCTTTCCCCTCCTCACACCTGCCCCCATACACCCCCGCCTCCCTTCACCCCTCCCCCTTCCCCTCCTCACATCCTCTCCCATACACCCCCACCCCCTGCCCTTTCCCCTCCTCACACCTGCCCCCATACACCCCCGCCTTCCTTCACCCCTACTCCTTCCCCTCCTCACACCCTCTCCCATTCACCCCCACCCCTTGCCCCTTCCCCTCCTCACACCTGCCCCCATACGCCCCCGCCTCCCTTCACCCCTCCCCCTTCCCCTCCTCACCTCCCATATACCCCCACTCCCTGCCCTTTCCCCTCCTCACACCTGCCCCCATACGCCCCCGCCTCCCTTCACCCCTCCCCCTTCCCCTCCTCACACCCTCACCCATATACCCCCACCCCCTGCCCTTTCCCCTCCTCACACCTGCCCCCATACGCCCCCGCCTCCCTTCACCCCTACCCTTTCCCCTCCTCACCCCCATACACCCCCACCCCGCCCTTTCCCTTCCTCACACCTCACACGCTTCCCCACACACCCCTACACCCTCACCCTCTTCCACCGCCCTTCCAACTGCCCAAACTCACCCAACGCCCCTTCGTGAGCGGGTCAAGTTACTTTAAACCCGCGGTGACGAAGACAGCCAAGCGACCGCCGGGTCAGTCACTTTAAGAGCAAGACCCTTCGCTTATCCGGACTAGAGAGTTGAAGGGACGTCAAATGTGTCCCATTTGCCGGATGATGATTAAGTGAAATAAGTGAATGATAAATGAAGCGAAACATTAAAATCGCAAGAATATGAACCTTCGTTCGTTCGGACTCAATTCCTAGGCCGGATAACAGAAGGCAAAATGATTGATGAAAAGCAGGCGGGTCAACACCGCAGGCCGGAAAGTCGAAGGGACACGTAATGTATTCGCTAGACCAAATAACAGATTAGAATAGAGGATAGATAAAATAGGGATGAATGAATAATATATAAGATGGTGATAAAGTGAAAATCGCGAGAATATAAATAACAAATACGATAATCATCGGGTGTCCTCGCGTCTGCTGTTCAATGCGGGAATGAAATAAAATTGAGCTTCGATTGTTCGGTCTCCTGGTGGATCTCAAGTAGTCATGGAAGAGCGACTTCGGGAAGATTACGAAACTCCGTCGTCGCCGGGTCACGGGCGGAGTAAGAATACATGTGTGTGTGTATTTGTGTATGTGTGTGTCTGTGTATGCGTGCGTGTGTTTGTGTGTATGTGTGCGTGTGCGTGTGTATGTGTGTGTGTGCGTGCGTGCGTGTGTGTGTTTGTGTGTGTGTGTGTGTGTGTTTATATATACACACATATATATGTGTATATAAACACGAAGGAGGAGACAGAAAAGAGGGAAACCAACTTGAGGGAAAGACGATGATGATAATGAAACACAAACAGACAGCCCTTCTTTCATAGAGCACTTCAAAAGCCGACGAATCTTCATGCTTACTTTTCACTCACCTTAAGTTGACAAGTCATTTAACAACACTTTGAATAGTTGAATATCTGTTCAGAAGAATTGTACAAAAAAAATTCTCTCCCGTCACGCAATTATACAAAAATACTCTCTATCTTTATCCTCCTGTTTTCATCTGTCTCCAACTTCGCACGCAGGAGGTATATGACTGCGGTATTTGCAGTTGAATATAAAAATCAACCACTAATACAACAGTTGTAGATTAGGATAGCCATTCTGAATGTATTACTTTCTTCATTTATAACTATACTTAGAAGGATCTGAGCCTTTTTAAATAAAGAACCCAAGCATACGAAGGGAGCCGGGTGGAGGGCTGTGTATAATCCAGCCAGCGCTATTGATCGAAAAGAAGCTCTTTCTTGCGAGCAAAGTGCGGACACGTCCAGCTGGGCGAAGGTGAAGGTGAGTGACCATGTAAGCACGGGCCTCGCACGCGAACACCTGTGGTTGGGGCGTGCATGTGGCCCGCGTCTAATCTTCTTTAAGTCTCTTTCTCTTTCCTTCGTTTTCTCTCTCGCTCTCGCCCGTCTCTCTCTCTCTCTCTCTCTCTCTCTCTCTCTCTCTCTCGCCCGTCTCTCTCTCTCTCTCTCTCTCTCTCTCTCTCTCTCTCTCTCTCTCTCTCTCTCTCTCTCTCTCTCTCTCTCTCTCTCTCTCTCTCTCTCTCTCTCTCTCTCTCTCTCTCTCTCTCTCTCTCTCTCTCTCTCAC
>NW_028234412.1:28995809-28998309 GCF_977035675.1 Penaeus japonicus
ATCATCATTATCATTACTATTGTAATCATTATTACTATCATCATTATCATAACTATTGCCAGTAATACTATTTCCATCGCAGAAAATTGAAGAAAAAGTTATTGATAAGATTCGTGGCATATATGTATCTCATATCATGTCGCCGAACTTTGCCTTATCAGCTAGAAAGGCTCTTCTCATTTTTTTTAATCGCATTTCTCTGATCTATTTGATAACCTTATCTAATCTACCCCGAAAACCTAGGTGATCGGCCTACGATGATCAAGTTTATTCCTAAGGATGAATCTCTTGGTAAGGATTTCGCACACGTTGGCGACTCCAGAGTCTGCCCTTCTTCCTATATCGCCACAGCATGTCAGTCCAGCGCTCTGCTTTTCTTGTGATCGGTCGGTAACCCTTTGTGCTATTCCTCGATTCAGTTACCACTCCTCACTTCAGTTCTGCTCTTTCTCTACCCTCGAATTCTACTCGTAATCAGCCCTTATCAGCCTTTTTCTCACCCAAACATCTCGAATATAGTCTCCTATTCGTCTGCCTCGAAACACTACCTAACTCTAGTCAGATCTGTTCTGCCATGGGCAACCTACATATAATTGTTCAAACCCAAACAATTTTTAATATGGATTTGTATAGTACTGAAAATCAAAGGCAGTTGTTTGTAACATTATTTATCACAAACATACATAAAATATCAAAGCTCCTGGTACCTACCGTTAATTATTGTAAACATCAGATCATGGATTGGGTATCGTCTTTAAAGTTTGGTATTATATTTCTTGGTCATTTTCTTCTTCTCAACTTTTATCTCCTCTCCATCTGCACTTCACATCTTCCTTCTGATTTTCCAGTCCTTTTTATCTTCATTATCTTTCTGTCTGTTTCTCATTCCTCTTTCCTTTCTTGTTCTCTCTACCTTTTTCTCATTTCCCTTCCCTTCCTTTCCTTCTCTCTATTATTTCCCTTTTCTTTCTTCTCTCTATTATTTCCCCTTTCTTCTTTCTCTTCCCTTTCCTTCTCTCTTCCTCTTACTTTTTTCTCTTCCCTTCTCCTCCTTCTCACCCCCTAATTCCCCTCCTTTCCCTCACTGATAATTGCCTTTATTGTGACATAATTACATTTCGGGTTCTGTAACCTTCTCCCCTTCCCCTACTCCCTCCCCCTCCCCCTCTCCCCTGACGTAACCCCACCCTGCCCTATCCTCTCTCTCCTACCCCTTCACCCTAACAAGTATGAATAAATGGTTCCCTCTCTTTGTCTCTGTCAATGTCCCCCCCCCCCCACCTTATCTCTCTCTCTCTCTCTCTTTCTCTCCTCTCTCTCTCTCTCTCTTTCTCTTGCTCACTCACTCACTCTCTCTCTCTCTCTCTCTCTCTCTCTCTCTCTCTCTCTCTCTCTCTCTCTCTCTCTCTCTCTCTCTCTCTCTCTCTCTCTCTCTCTCTCTCTCTCTCCAGCGCAAGTGCTTGTGTATCAACCTTAACCTAAATATTTCATCTGTCACGCGAGAAAAGATAGTTTGTCGCCCCGTGAAAAAAAAGAGAAAGGAAAAAAAAAGAAAACGAAACAACAGCACCTCATAAAACAGCGACCGAAAATTGCTGAAAGTGTATCAAGTATCACGCGTGTTTGCTGGACCTTTTAAAGTATCAATCCTATCGACCTGACCCCCTAAATAACGTGGATTGAGAGAGGAAAACCATAAATTAAATTGTGATATATATGTATAAACTATATATTCTCTGGAATGTTCTAGAACAGTGTTAACCCCGCCGCACTTGCTAACCCGATCCTTAGAAAGGGAGTAAAGCGCATAGTAAGACTATAAGAATAACAACACTTTTTCGCTATCAAGATGTCAATAAGAAAGGATTTCTTTGCCCTTCCATTATTTTTCTATTCAATAAAAGTGATGTAAATAATTTTGGTGATATCAACAAGGATAATGATGACAGTAGCAATGTTAACAACAACAATGATAATATTATTAATGATGATGATAATTACTGATTGTAAGGGGATTATGGTAATCAGTGATAAAGATGACATTGATAATGATAATAACAATAGCAGTGATTAGAATAACAATTATATATTATTGATTTTGGTGATAGCAATAGTAATGATAATAACAATAATGATTAAAAAAGTTATGATTATAATGATAATGATAATGACGATAATATAATACTACTACTACTAATAATAATAATGATTATAATGATAATAAAAACGATATTGATATCAATGAAAATGATCAGATAAATTATATTTATGATGGTAACAGTAATTATTAGTTAGTATCCTTATCATTGGTAGTAATAATAGTAATAACATTTATGATACTGATTATATGAATAATGATATGGATAATAACAATAATTATGCTGATTATAATATCAATAGTAATAATAATAATGATAATGATAATGTTTGCAATAATGATTTTAACCATGGACCAGGTGCCAATTAGGGAATAACACCAGGTATCGTCATGTTTACGCCC
>NW_028234412.1:29008309-29015809 GCF_977035675.1 Penaeus japonicus
TTTGTAACTGTTGGTATTTCATATATACCTTAAAGTAAGGCTCTACGACAGTTTAGATAACGATTCTAAGTCCAGGTCTAGTCCTATATTTACCACCTACCCTTTGTTTACCACCCTTTATTTACTCCCTAAGTGGGCAAACTATATTTGACACATGGTCATAACATTAGATGACAATATTGCTTTACAAATATAGGTTATAGGATCATTTCATCTAGTAAATCGATTGAAAAGACAAAACAATATAATTGATCATACCATATATTAATTTACCACCTCAGCAGTTAGATATCACATGGCACTCTTGAAATATAATACACACGTATTCGCAGACGTTCTTTGCTGCAGTGTTTGTACTTAGTTTCCTCTGCATTCTTTGGTAACTGATTAGCCTATACAATCTGCATCTAAGCTTAATTCTTGCATCCACAATATCACATTGTCGTATTGTTGCCTTTAATGAGATATAGATAAATTCATCTTGCGAACACCGATCATTATGCTTTATCATGTTGCTTTCAATTTTTCGAGATTCTATGAGTAGTATTTATGACAGGTAGACCAGTTTAGCAATATTGACATTGATACTATGGCCTCTGCCAAATAGAAGATGACGGCTAGTTGTAATCTTCTTGAGTCTTTCCTTTAGGCATTTGATGAACTCTGTGTCGTTGACAATTACCTGAAGGTAGAGATCTGCCTCAAGGATGTGGATAAACCAGATATGCAGAGCAGATGCTACGCCCAGGCTAGGGCCTCTTTGACGTGTCTGTACTATGACAGCGTGTGATGACTCGTGAGTGTGTGTATCAGTGAGTGTTGACTCTAAGTCTGAGCTTGGTCCTTTCCCATCATAGTGCCCAGCCACAGCAGTAACCACCAGGCGCCAGTGGAGACTCACGAGCTTGAACGGGGCACGATCTGCCGACCACAAGGATGTGAGGCTGGCGCGCTACCACTACACTAGTCTGATGGCTAGATCTACCTCCACATCATCTATTTTAAATCTTGTCAGTGGGATTGTGTTAGGATTTAGTACAGTGGTTTAACTCTTTTCAGGCCACCAGCTCAGTCTAAAATAATTTTGTGGACCATTCCATTTTTGATTAAGGATAAATTAACCATACATAACAAGCATTTTAGTTTAAAATGTATTTTTGATAGGAATTACAAAACAATATTGATAACCAATCATTTATCTAAACAAGAAATCGCACTGAATATGCAATAAGATTTCCAGTTTATTAGCTATATTTGCTAATAAACTGGATGTACTGTGGACCACTCAAAGACTCACCATCGATCACCAGTCGAGATCAACTGGCTTAGCACGCTGCTTTGTTGGTAGTGAAATGTGCAGATCATTGTCCTAAGATTTGTATCTTCCATGGTATATTAAAGAATCAGCACAGAAACAATTACTATGCAATAACACATACACACACACGCGCATTATTCCACCGATACGGTATTAAAACGAAAAAAAAAAAAAAAAAAAAATCTTATTTACGTGTTACTTAACATTGGTAAGTAGGTCAATGGTCCATATCTCTTATACAAAAAGACCAATCAGTACGGCATAGATGTCAGTAATTGTCAGATACATCACATCTATTGTGGCTCCATAGCTATCAACAGTATAGATCAAACTACGAGGCAAAGGGAAGTCAAAATGTACTTTGCACCGACCTCTTTCCATGAAAATTGCAATGCTATTTATGTCTGTTCTTGTGTTATCCATGGTGTCACAGTCTCTGAATTCCTTTTCTCCCGAGTATTCCTTTTTGTCTCACTCTTTTCTTACCCGTGTTTCGCTTTATCGAGGTAGGAAAGAGCTTTATGTTTATACTCTCAAAATAAGCATTGTGAAAAAAATAAAATGACATTCCATTGTCCCTTAGTTTCATGACTGGATCACGCAAAATACTGCTTAATGCAGGGAATGCCCTGTTTGATGCGTCGATATGTTCAATCAATAGCCATATGAACGGAAAAGAATTCGCTCTATATAATCCGATAATCCAAAATTCGCAATCAATTTGCTCACATTGATGAACGGTTAGATTCGTGTGTGTGTGTGTGTGTGTGTGTGTGTGTGTGTGTGTGTGTGTGTGTGTGTGTGTGTGTGTGTGTGTGTGTGTGTGTGTGTGTGTGTGTGTGTGTGTGTGTGTGTGCGTGTGTGTGTGTGTGTGTGTGTCTGCGTGTGTGTGTGTGTGTGTGTGTGTCTGCGTGTGTGTGTGTGTGTGTGTGTGTGTGTGTCTGCGTGTGTGTGTGTGTGTGTGTGAGTGTGTGTGTGTGTGTGTGTGTGTGTGCTCTCGTCTTTCGCTTACGACCATTTCAAATTCAATCGACTCCAATGCGATTAACTATAAGAAAATAAATAATTTAGGCATTCAACAGAAAATAATCAATATTACCGAATGAAAATCCTATGTTTCTACAAAGCCGGCGGAGATGGACGAAAAATAAACATATTGGTTGCAAACATTTCTGATATCTTGCTTCGCTCCGTCAGCCGCGACTGAAGTATTAAGGTGACTAGCGGCGAGCTATAAACTGTTCAACAGCGCAAACGGATTTTCGGTTTGCCATCCCGTCGCACTGCTGAACGTAAGGCAGCTTTCTAAGTAATTCTGGTGTGCTGTGTTCGTATGGCATCACTGTCTCATCAGTCATGGAGAACAGTTCAGTTGGATCTCACGGTCCCTTATATTTCAAATTTTGGGAGTGTAATCACAAATATCTCTATATATACCATGTCCATTTATGCATCACAAATATCAATAACAAAATTCATTCTAAAATTAAGTGAATAAGTAAAGACATGATAATAATCATGGGCTTTTGTTCATTTTGTCAATGTGCTCAAAGGACTTTACATCTGCTACTCTCATTTTTTCGATAGTTTTAAAAACAGGATAAAAACCTCTTCTTTTTGTACGTGTGTTCCTGCCCCACTGAAATCCATCTCTTTTGCTGGGGTGTTTCACAAAATTAGAGGGGATGTCACGTCGGTCCACCAAATCTCCCTTCCGCAGCTCCATTTCTAGGGGCCTGTTCGAAAAAAAGGAATGCGTATCGTGAAAAATAAACGCCTTCAGAATCATTAGCTTAAGATCAAATTGCAATAAAGGTGTTCAGTCTGTGTTATATATTCTAAAATCACATTGTTATAAGGTTATTTCTTAAGTGTTAAAATCTCGATTCAGTTCCTTCCTTCAAGAATTGCAATAAGCCGTCCTTTTATCCGATCGAAAAAAGGAAAATGACAAACATAAGAACCAATTCCACGAACCTTCTTGGCTTATGCGGGAAGCGAGCCTCGGCAACATCTCCGCCCTCATAGTGGAAGAAGTATTCTCTGTCGACCGACGAGGCGCGATCCGACGCATCCGGGTGCAGGGCTTGCATCAGCTCGTAGGCCAGCCGGCAGATCTGGCGAGGGAGAGGGGTCAAGGGCAGTCAGCTCTGAAAAAAAAACATCTGGGGTGCCTCCTAGGTGGCGCCAGTGCCCGTCCTGAGGACTAGGTAAGTAAGTCCATCCCCGTCTGCACTGGGTTAACGATGGGACTGATTGGATGGTTTGCATATTGGCAATCTCGTATGTAAATACTGTGTGGTGTTGCAAGAACCAATATCGTACAGAAACTGCCTTTCTCTCTCTCTCTCTCTCTCTCTCTCTCTCTCTCTCTCTCTCTCTCTCTCTCTCTCTCTCTCTCTCTCTCTCTCTCTCTCTCTCTTCTCTTCTCTTCTCTCTCTCTCCTCTCTCTCTCTCTCCTCCTCTCTCCTCTCCCTCTCCCTCTCCCTCTTCTCCCTTCCTCTCCCTCTCCCTCTCTCTCTCCCTCTCCCTCCCTCTCCCTCCCTCTCTCCCTCCCTCTCCCTCCCTCCCTCCCTCCCTCCCTCTCCCTCCCTCCCTCCCTCTCCCTCCCTCCCTCTCCCTCCCTCCCTTCCTCCCTCTCCCTCCCTCCCTTCCTCCCTCTCCCTCCCTCCCTTCCTCCCTCTCCCTCCCTCCCTTCCTCCCTCTCCCTCCCTCCCTCCCTCTCCCTCCCTCCCTTAAACCCTCTCCTTCCCTCCCTTAAACCCTCTCTCATACATTTCCTCTCTCCCTCCTTGCCCCCCCACTTTCCTTCTTTCCTTCCCTTTCTCCTTCCCTCTCTCCCTCCATCCCTCTCTCCCTCCATACCTCTCCCCTTCCCTCCCTCTTTTTCTCTCCCTCTCCCTCTTTCTTTGTGCTATATCTAAGTGCTGCAGCATCCTTTACATTGGAGGTCATTCCACAGACAAGGTAGTCTGATCGTGAGAGGAAGTAAACATCAGCCAGGAAATAGCGTAGACTTGATTCAGTCTTCCGTTTCTTCTTCGGTGTAGAGTCTAGACTGGCCTTGTGGTACACGACCTTGTACTCTGGGTACCTGGGGGAGAATCGGGAAAATGGGGATGGCTTTATATCTACTATCACCATTGTGTATTCATTTCATTATCGGACCAATCACTTATTATCATCATCTCTTAGTATAATCATCATTATTATTGAGAATAATGACTATGATATTGATAAAAGTATTGATGAATTTACACTACTAATACTTCTAATAATAATAAAAACAATTATGATGATGATAATTACAATTATCGTAATATTATTACTATTACTAATGCTAATTATCAACAATAACGAATATCACGAGGGCAAGTAAGAGCTCTCATGTGACTCGTCATTAGGTCCTGGGAGACTCCTACTGTCTCCGAGTATTGGGAAAAGGTTAACACTACTTCTATCCTACAACCAAAGGATCTGTCTTGGAATGAACTGACCTCAACACAAATTCAGACCCTTCTGTGAAAGTCTACAGTGTTTCCTCACAGGTATATGGGTAATCTCCAAGGGCCTTTCTTCTGCTGTTTGTGGACTTAGAGAAGGCCTTAGAAATTGTAAACACTCTCACTATTTTAGAGAGCCTGATAAGAAAGATGGTCGCATATAAGCTGGCTTGGATATTCAACCACTCTAGGAAGATGACGACTTGGGTGAGATTCCAGGGTTATCGTCCTTGGGAGTTAGGCAGAATGTCTCCTAAGAGGTGTTGCCAAGATCAGAAATATCTGAGGTAAAGGACCAAACAAATCTAGGTCGTCTATGTTTAGATCACCTAGAGGCAGGTAGATGGATACTACATTATATATATAGTCTTATAAAGCCTAACCTTACTGCATTTTTATGCAATATTGCATATCCTGGCGTCCCTACACTGGTACACCTTCACGAGTTCCATTATAAAAGGTCTTGTTATAATATGCTTGGACTTGATAATGCTTAGGGATATCAAACAATTTTCCCATTGATCTCTTGCAGACATACAGCCTGGGTGGAAGGAGGCCATTAGATGGACATGGATTACTGAATGATTCCATTGCATCAGGGTATCCATCACACCAGGTTGACTTGCATTCCTTAAGGTGTTTGGCAATTTAAAGGAACCTATGCGTGTGAGAACAGCCGAGGCTGTCACCATGTAGACCTTTAACCTCAGAGCATCAAAGCTCTGTGTTGTGTGTAGTTTGAAAAGTAATGGTCTACATAGGGTGATGTGGAGGAGGCTTGGCCAGAATTGACCGAAAAACAAACGGACCCTTAGCTTCGTCTTAACTTACCATCTTGACCTGTACTGCCCCACATTACATACACTCTTGAAAGTCTATTTTCCTTTTGACACCAGGAGATACTTCTATGCGCCTAATCCTAGCAGTGGTAGCACTGCATAGTGCTGGGGGCAAATGACTTCACTTTCAGTAGATACCACGCCAATTTCACCGACTCAGGAGAGCTAATGACCCAAAAGTCAAGAGAAAAGCTGGGGTGTGCTGTTCCTCACCATCAACTATTTCCTAGGAAATCCCTATAACAGTTTCTCTTTAGAATATCTCATTAGGCCACGGGAAAAAGTCCCTTTGCATTGATTGAGAGTCTTATTAAGAGGACATGAGACTTTAGCCCCTAGAATGTCACATTTTGCGAGCAGATGGCCACTCCCGTTTGAAGATGATACTTCGGCAAGGAGGCTGGATCACGTTGGCCTCCCCCGAAATATTTTGATCTACATCATGGTCGATGAGAGATACCATCAGTGATTTTACCAAGAGGCATGGAGTCTAGTAAAGGGAAGCTATATCTTTGGGAATATACCCAACAACCACAGGGGTACTGAGGAAGAATTTGCAATGATGATAACAGTTGTGGCCTTCGTGATCTTTGGGATGCTGACTGGATGCCAGCCGATTGACTGGAATAGAGGACCAAAGGGGCATGTTGCCAGCTGCACAACACAATGTGCATCATAGCTCAATCCACAGGACTCTTGTCTACCAGTATCATGGGTCACAAAGCATGGCAAGCAATTGTCAAAGATCTCTCTGGCAAAGACTGAACGAGCCAAGGGAAGGTAAAACATCCTCAGTCACACTTGTCGTAGATACCAGAGACCTAACTCACATTCAACTGTCACTCATAGAAGAGGTAAGTCCCAATGTGGTTCCGACCCAAAAGTAAGTGTTTAGAAAGTAGGACTCCTTTGGGCCATTGCCAAGGTGAATTTGCATGTGCAGAACTCACCGAATTGATCTGGCAAGCTATTGGTCAATCATCATTAATATTTGTGTGTGTGTGTCTAGTTATTATGATTTGTTCTTACTATTTTTATCTTTTTTCTTTCTCACTATCTTTCTACATCCCTGCCCTATTCTGGTATGTCTCTATATTTTCCCTATCCCCATGTTTTATTACTGACTTTTTCTTCATTTCTGGAATAATTTCTGGATCGTCGGTGGCCAGGAAAATCTTTCGTTGCGCGACTGGCTGATGCAACTCGAGCTCTTGGTAGAAATCCTCAACCTCTTCCATGTACACTTCGAGGCTGACGTAAGCTGCCTCGCTTATCAGTTTGTCAGTCCGCCGAATTTGCAAGCTGCAATGTGAAAAACTTTTCTAATCAAGGTTCAGCCAAAAGATGTACTTAAAGCAGATTAAGAAATGTTCATTATACAGCAAATGGGAAGACGATAGATTAAGGCACAATCACACTCTGGAAGGCCCGATTTTATATCAACAGTGTAGTTATACTCCATTACATACATATGTGTGTGTGTGTGTGTGTGTGTGTGTGTGTGCGTGTGCGTGTGCGTGTGCGTGTGCGTGTGCGTGTGCGTGTGCGTGTGCGTGTGCGTGTGCGTGTGCGTGTGCGTGTGCGTGTGGGTGTGCGTGTGCGTGTGCGTGTGCGTGTGCGTGTGCGTGTGCGTGTGTGTGTGTGTGTGTGTCTAATGAATGTATGTTGAATAAGTATCTTGGTAATATTCACCCTACAACAGGAGACTCGTAGCCAATTTTTTGCGCCAGATTTTCAATGTATTCCTGGAACTCCTTGCTCATCCTCATGCTGTACTTGAAGAACTGGCCAATCCACCAGGCGAAGGGGTCGCCATGCAGGCGCACCAGACGCTCGGAAA
>NW_028234412.1:29055809-29060809 GCF_977035675.1 Penaeus japonicus
CTACTGTACAATGGAAACTACAAAGCGATAGCCACCTCAGGAGGCACTGATGTTGAGATCTACAGATACTCTCTCAAGGGGTCCATCAGGAGGTGATCTACCTTCCAATGCAGCTCGACCCATGGGTCGCTTCTGGCGAACATTACAACATGCTACAAACTGCTTTACTTGGGCCAGCATGTTAGAGAACCAATATATATTTCACAAGTTCTCAGCACACCTGGATGCGTAGCTGTGGCTGCCATGTGAGCAAGGCTCAGGGCTTGCTTACAAGTATTTTGGGACACGAGCTGGCTGCACCACATCGTCAGGATATTGCTGCACGTGTAAAATCACTTCATCATGTATCTCAAACTTTGACAGGCTGCATGACAGTGTTCGTTGAAGTAAGGCTCTACATTGCTCTAGGAATTCTATCACTTCCTGTAGTTGGTTTTCCTTCAGTTGCTGCTCCCGTAAGGTCACTGGGTCTGATGAAATTAGGTCAGTTGTCGGCTCACGTTCTACCTCAATAGGCTCTTCTACCTTAGTGACTGGGGTAATTAAGGCATCATCACACTTGCTTGAAAGAATCTAAGTTACCACAGGATGGGAAAGTAAATCTGCGACATGGTTACTTGCAACTTGCTTGTACTCCAGTTCGAAATCATAAAGAGAAAGCTCATGGGGGTATTGACTCATAAATGTGTATTTTATGGCTGGTCCATGACGATTGGACCTCCTGGTCAATGATAGGATAACAGCGCTCTGTGTCAGACATGGTGCGTGAGCAATAAGCAACAGCATGTGGCGATCCAGCTGCATCACATGGGAAGAAGACAGCCCTGAGTGCTTGTGCTGATGCATCAGCATGGGGTGTGGAGAGGGCCCTCTTCAGCCACTCGAAACTAGTCTGGACTTCTGGGGTCCAACAGAAGACCACATTTTTCTCTGTCAGCTGATTAATGGTCTTGCCAGCTTTGCAAAACCCTCAATATGGCAACAAAGAACCCTCATGCCCCTATAGATTTACGGACATCATTGACATTCCTTTTAAATGGCTTCATTTTTATTGGGGTCTGGTCACACATCATCAGGACTTTTATTTCTTGGGATGCCAATGTACATTTTTCCATGTTTAGTTTTAGCCCAGCCTTATCCAATAGACTGAGGGTTTCCTGAAATTCTTCTAGTGACTCTCGAAGGATGTTGTTGCCGTCATCACATCATCTAAGTGAGCCTATGGATGCCTGCCATGCGCCTGGGATAACACCAAGTTCATAGTGCGCTGGAATGTGGTAAGTGCCGTGGATAGTCCAAATGCACAGCTACAACATTGCCCCATCACTAAATGCAGTTTTTGGCCTGTTCTCTGGGGCCATTTTAATGCTACTGTGCCCTGCTACGCTAAGACCGATAACCATACTTTGCCAGAGAGGCAATCATGGCCCTGTCACCAGACAAGAGATGAGGAAACTGCTAGGTGATGCAGATTCACTTGGTTGTTTAAAAAACTAATTTCACAAATCCTGGTGGCAGCTACTACAGAAGGATTGTCTAAGGCTGATATCTCGATGTGGGCCGCATTGATAATTTGTGTTACATACAAGGATGGGAGTTCAGGAGAGATGAAGAAGTCCTCAGCCGAATATCCAATATCATGCCAACTGAAGAACTCATCTTCCTCATCCTTTGAGAATGAACACAATTCGACATTATAATTAACTGAAGGGCCCAGCATGCCTGGCTCCCCTGCACACGAGAGATGGAGGCCACCCTACCATCTGCTATAGGTTGTAAGTTCCCTTCAGGTTTAGCTTTACCCACATCCTGGACATTCTCTACCACCAGCTGTTCTGCAGTGCCTAAACATGTGCCCTAAGTAAGGTTACAAGGCCTGGCACTCTCATTTACCATCCAAATGGTAGCCCTCCATTGTTCGACACCCACCACAGTCCACAGAACAAGAAGTATGAAGTGGCTTCAGCTGAGGAGTACAAGGGAAGTCTCCTTCATACTACGCCCCAACAACACTGAGACAAACTTCCTGCATTTGAGTTCAATGATGGTGTCCTCCACAACATGAATCAGACCAGCCTGGTGGAGATCAGTATCATCTTGGGTTACGTTCTTCAACCGGGTAACAAAGTCCCCAGCATATGTAATGTTGAAATGAGAGTCATTCAACAGCAGGTGTGCACAAAAAGGTTGATTCTTCAAGATGAGGCAAAAATCCACTTTTCTCAAAAAATCGATTTTTAGCAACACGTCTCCCAGGAAGGAAACATCGGCGGCGATGCAGGTATGGTGTTTCATGTTGTAAGTGCTATGTATGGTGTAGACGAATTCAGCCACATACTCAGGAGTGGTGCTAGCAACACTTGTGAGAGACTTGGATGCTGGTAACAGTCTGACAGATGAGATGCAATGACCTCCTTTAAGATTGTGACTTCACTGCCGGTGTCTGTAAACGCAACCAGCCAATCATCTCCAACTCAGATCTGGATGGTTGGCCTCCCCTTCGGAGCCACTCGTGACATCACACACTCCAGAATTTAGGCCATGCCGCCACATCAGAAAGGGACAACTATTTTGATGTGGGCCTCATACTGTTATAACATGACCACAGGGATCACCCTGACTGTTGTTGCTGTTGTACTGTTGCTACTGTTGTTGGCCTGAATAAAATATCAGCATAGCAGTCCAGGGGGGGGTGCTATGAAGAGTAGCAGAAAGGCGGTCATGGCTGCTGTGTAGGGCATGTATTGGTCATGTAGGTGTGACTGCACACAGGGCGTGATGGTTATTGTTGGTAAAGGAGTCTTTCCAACGGGAAGGGATGCAGTGCCATTTGTTGTCGCAACCAGAGTGGAATCCCTTGCTTAAATGTGCGCTGAATGAGGGATTCCACATCACCGGTCTCAAAGGGCTAGCCCCTGGCTCCCTGATATCCTGCCCTTTCCACTTGAAAAACTCAGGAGTGGTAGTTCCCCTAAACTTCCCATGCAACTGATCCATAAACTTTGCCCAATTTCTTATATGGTCAAAAATCGGGAGAGGATGAGGCTCTGTGCATACCCATCAGGCCATCCTGATGAGGGCCTCGTCTGTAGCTTGACGGGTGAAGCTCTTCAGCATGACTATATATATATATATATATATATATATATATATATATATATATATATATATATATATATATATATATATATATACATATATATATAATCTATATATATATATATACATATATATATATATATATATATATATATATATATATATATATATATATATATATATATGTATGTATATAAATACATATATATATATACATATATATATATATATATATATATATATGTATATATATATATATATATATATATATATATATATATGTATATATATATATATATATATATATATATAGATATATATATAATATATATATATATATATATATATATATATATATATGTGTGTATATATATACACATATATATGTATATATATATATATATATATATATATATATATATATATATATAGATAAATAGCTATATTCATACATCCATATATATATATATATATATATATATATATATATATATATATATATATATACATATATATATACATATATACATATATATACATATATAAATGTATATATATATTATATATATATATATATATATATGTATGTATGTACATATATATATATATATATATATACATATATATTCATATTTATCATATAATATATATATATATATATATATATATATATATATATATATATATTATATTATATATATATATATATATATATATATACATATATATATTATATACATATAATATACATATATATATATATATATATATATATATATATACATATATATATATGTCTCTATATCTTGGTTACACTGGAACAGCTGGGAAGCAGGGGGTTTCACCGCGGAAGATTGGTCCTTCTTTCCTCCTGAGCACAATGGGTGTGAAGTCCTGTCGATGGTTGGTGATGCAACCTGGGCAATGGGCATGGCATGTGTATCCAGGTTTCGTGATTCAACCTCATGCGCTATAGGCCGATAGATACAAGCTAGTTAGAAACACGGAGCTTAATTTCGTTTCGATTGAAATCCTTATTGAGGATAAGGATAATCCAGATTTGTGGAGTAGATGATTTGCCGGACTTATAATGTACTAAGGAGAGCCCGCCTGGGCCTGTGAGTGCTGACTCGTAAGAGAATGTGCCAACGAGTGTTGACTCGAACAGGGACGGGTCGAATAATATACCGTAATGTACCGGAAATTAAAAAGAGGAAATAGCAAAAAAGATTAACATTCAATAGATTGACATCACACAGGGGTATCCGAAGAGTATTAATGGATCTGATTATGTTGATGAAATAAGGTACTGGTGTTTTTGATTTGCAGTTTGCAGATAATTATTCGATTTATGCATATTCTTGTCGTTGATATATTCTTTGTTTGTTTCATAAATAAAACACAATTCCTATTTCCTTCATACAGTTTGTCACAACCTTCAAACTCGAAGATCGTAACTTTATTAAACATTAAAAGCTCCAACTCGGCAGCCCGAGGCTTGTCACCCTCCAAGAATATTTTCTAGCGCCGTCCCTGTTGGCTTCGTATTGCTGGATATTTCCTTTTTGATTAATTAATTAGATAAGTCTATACTATTTGTGATTTAACACACTGGCTTCTGTGTTACAATGGTGTGTTTTGTCTGTTTTTTTTTTTTTTTTTTTTTTTTTTTATAGTGAAACTGATTTTGTGTTTTATGATGGAACCTTTTATGTGTATTCTGCTTTTTTTGTATTCTGGTGCTCTTTTGTTTTTCATGATTTGATTTATTATGCTACTTTCTTCATTTTCTATAATATCAAATTCAGCTTTTAACTGAGCGGGTACTGCTATGTCTTTTTCTCCTATAAATTTGCTGTAACAGCGCTAATTTCAGTATTTCAGGTGCCCGAGAGTAAATT
>NW_028234412.1:29065809-29068309 GCF_977035675.1 Penaeus japonicus
TTATTGCTGCTGAATTCCAGTTCCAAAGGTCCTTTTGTTGTGCTCTAATATTTTAATCTTAACATTTGTGAAACCCAACAAAAATCGTGTCCACTAAAAGGCAGTTTTGTTTTCCTTTTACTCTACATATATACCAATGCAAGAGGCTACTGCTACGAACGGGCTTTGTCGCATCTATATTTCTTTTCCAGCCAAAAGAGCCCCTCTGCGACTTCCCCAAGATGCCCGTGGAGAGGAGGATAGGAGCATCCCCGTCCCTAACTTTCCTAATTTGTCATTCCCAGATTATGCAAGTAGTAGATCCTACCATGACGAAGCACAGTTTTGTCCAACTGCATTGGTACTGGAATTCTCTTGCTGAGAGTGTTCTCCTGGTATGGTAAGCCAGCCATAAACTGTACAATCAAAATAGGTAAAACTCTAAATCTACTAACTGAGCATTTCCAAAAAGCCTGGATATTGTTCTTAGTGCTAAATACCTATAAACATAATACCTCCAAAGCCATTGCTAGGGTCTGCAGAGATAAGATAGAAACATCATCAGCAAAGTCAGGGTACTAACTTTGTTACTAACTTTGTTAGTACCAATATGACAGCACTACATAGAATCTAGTCCATGCAAGTGTTGAGAAACATTAGTGCAAGAGCACATTTCTGCCTCACTCTTGAATTTGAAAAAAGGAAGCTAGACAAGCCCCAGTATACTTTACATCACTTGCATTACCAGTATACAGGTTACCATTGCCTATGAAAATCGTTAGTTTTCTTTGTCTCAAGATCTCTCAGAGAAATTTATGATCCACTGCCTTCTGAATATCTTCATGAAGGCGATGCAAACCGCATGCAAGCAACTACTGACCTCATAATAGCACTCTACAATGATTCTAAGCATAGGAATACAGTGGATCCTCTGTTGTTGATATCTGATGGTCCTAAAGGGGCAAGTGGGCATCTGTTCCTTGATGACTGCTACAGTCCTCTCCCCTTCCAAAGAGGCATGGCAATGCAGCATGCAATTCACAAGCTACAGGTTCACCACCGGATCAGAGATTATGAAGTGAATCCAGAGGGAAGCAATGACCAATTTATAATCAGCACCACCGACTTATATACTCTAGAAATCTTGTAGTTCAAGAAGATTCTCTAACGATGCTGGCAAGGGTGTGGTCAATCTCCTTGAATACACTTCCTGTATCTCTGGACCAGGTTCAAGGATGAAGATTAAGGGCAGAAGTTCTGACTCCATGGCGCTTAGCAAGGTCCCATTTAACAACCAATTCATAGAGGATAGCATGTTGAAAACAGCTATCAGTCATGGAACCCCATTTCGCTTAAAACACTTTCACATCAAAGGGAGGCAGACATTCATGTGCTGACAGGGGAGGCTTACACAATGCTGCTTCATGTTTAGTTCAAGTATGTGTTTACCACATGTATTCAATCCAAATCCAGGCTAACCACACCATTGCTTCTCATCTATCTGAGCATTTTTTTCCACGTCAGTTTCTGCCATCTGGTCCATTATTTACGCAGATGAGTCTTGGTATGATTCTCAACTGAGATATATTAACCCTAGTAATGTTTCTGGTAGTTTTCTGTCAGTTTCCATGGTCAAGATTAATATATGACTACAATCATACACTGGTTCACCAAGGAGTAGGCAGTCCAGGCAAGGCAAGAATTGGTGATGAAAGGTTAATGGCTGAGTGAGGAATGGAGGGAATGAATGAATGAAAAAGCGTGAGGGAAGGAGGAGGTGAAGGAGAGAGCGTGTATGCTTATGTGTGTGAGTGATCAGGTAGAAAAGTGAGTAAGTGAGCATGAAACAAAAGTAACAAAAGTGTATTCTTACTGAAAATAGAATTTCACACTCCGATAACCTGTTAGCACTTAAAAAAATCCATCCATCAATAATTCTCAATGACTCTAAGAAGCATGTAAATGATAACTACAGTAAATACTGTGAACATTCCTACTGTCCTAAATTAGATATCTGCATTATACTGAATTTCTTTAATAAGATATTGATGTGATTAAGCTCGCTTCCAGATGTCTCTCTGTCCCCAAAGATCCTGTAGCACTATGGGACACTTGAACTTGAAACTTTCAAGGCAGGTCAGGAAGTGCATAGATTTGTGATATGTAGGACGACAAGGAACATCAAATGATGAACTTTGCTGAAACAGTCGAAGGAAGTCTATTCCTTCATTAACCTTTGTTCTATTTACCAAGCACCAAGAAACGGAATGCACTGCCACCCTCCCCAAGCATCTGCCGCTTTCTCAGCAGATAACCAGGTCATCTCAGATTCTAACAGAGTGTAGCAGCATTGGACCGAATATTTTGGGAAGTCGTATCAGATTGTCAATGATGGCTAGCACGTTGATGTTAGAGAAATAATCTCCAAACTAAATAATAATAAGGCGTTGGGCATTTATGGCATTCCCATGAAGTGCTGCAGGGATGATGATGGAGATGCAGCTGAATTCCATGTTGCCCT
>NW_028234412.1:29090809-29093309 GCF_977035675.1 Penaeus japonicus
TGTCGGGTTTTATATTATAAGCCAGTGACTCCAGCTCGAACAACTGCCCTGCATAACGATTGGGAAAGGTTGTCACCAGTCGGCATAATCGCTGAGCTAATATGACTACACGTTTTACTTCTTATTAAACGGATCCTACTGTATTTCGTATTGAATTATTATACTTTTTCCACTTTTCACTTGTATTTTATTTCCACCCTTTTATTTATCCTTATATCCTTTTGCAGTGCACATAATACTCTTTGTACCTTTTACTGTTTTTTTTTTTTTTTTTTTTTTTTTTTTAATATATATATTTTTTTTATCAAATCTTGTAAATTTGTGTTTGCTTCAGATTACTGGTATAGTAAAACCCATGGGAACTGGGCATTGCCATAAGAGGATCTATCGAACGGCTACAAAATAGCTGGCAAGGTGAGGCACAATTTGCAATCAAATGCTTAGATTTATTTTTAAGAAGTAGTTAGGGCTTCCAGATAGTCTCCGTCTTATTTTAAGTGCACGAGAGATAGGTCTTATATACCTTGCAAAGCAGACTCCCGCATCTCACTTCAGCCCCGCGATTCACCTCATGATACTGTTACTGACTGACTTCACAAGATGCTCCTGAGAAAAGCCACCAGCAGAGAAGTGGACGTTCGGGATGTATATAATTAACTTCCAAAAAGAGGTAACATGAAGTGCACGGGGTCTGATTTTTCTACAAGAAATAGTGAAAGGTCTGTGTTTTTTTTTTATTATTATTATTAAGGCGAGCTAAGTTTATAGAGCTATTCAGTTCTAAAGGGTTCTCTGTGGTGCTTTGGCAAGAATGTCTTGCATAGCTTTAGTCTATCCTATATTTAAGAGCAAACTCCGCAAAATATTTATGTAGACGTAACATAAAAAAAACATTAAAATGCGAGAAAACTGACACAGATGAAGAATAGAAAGATAGTTATCAAGAAATCGGAAAATAACTGAAGAGAACGAGGGCATAGGATAGGAGAATGCAAATAGAGGAATAAGAAAAAGGAATGAAATAAGACACGAGCCATTATTCTTTTTTACAGATCACCTTTTTCAAGTCTGGAAATTTATTCTAATCGAATCTCATTAACAAAGCCATAAATATTATGAACAGCAGTAATCCGACACTGAAAGCTTTGTATGATAAATGAAGCCATATATATCATATTCATTGCTGTGACCAATTTCGGACAGCGATTAACTTCGTGAAAGGTAAAGCCTTATATTCTTGACATTTGTCTATAAATTTCGAGCTTTTTTCTACCGTACCTTGGATATTTTTAGATTTTGAAATGTTCTCGCTATAACATTCTGAATCCTCTCTCTCTTCCGGTCTCTCTCTCTCTCGCGCGCGCGCTCTCTCTCTTTATATATATATATATATATATATATATATATATATATATATATATATATATATATATATATATATATATATATATATATATGCTCTGGGTGATGGTGGTGATTAGGGGGGGGAGGTTGGTAGTTACTTGTAGTGACTGTGCCGTGAACGAAAGGCCAGAGTCAAGAGAGAATGGAGGGAACAAGGTTGGGGGGAAAGTCGGGTATGAGCAAGTTAGTTTTAGCTGGAGAATAATTTAGGCAATAGGATAGCATGACGCCGGGGAGTTCCGGTGTCATCTGCGGGAAGTAAGCGCTGCTAATCTCTGTTGTAAAGCTCGAGCTCGAGTGAGGAGTTAGGAGGTGAGGAAAATTGTGAACGCGGAAGAATGCTGGTGAAGAAAATATTTCTAAGAAGCAGACACAGGGCTGATTACTCAAGTTGTGAAACTGAAAAGGATGGAGAGAAGTGACAAACAAAACATAAAGCATAATCCACATATAAATGAACTAAATAAAAGTAACTGGATGACATAAAAGTTAGAACGTAAAAGCACCCGGCTCAAGACGGATCTGTCGGTTTGTTTTTAGAATAGTCATTGTACACCACCTTTCTTGTCAAGGTTGGATGTTAGCGAATATATGGTCATCCTAACTCATGACTTAGAACAAATGAAGTTCTTTATTCTCGACAACCAGATATGCTTGGGAGTAGATGAGAGATGTGCGTGTGTATATGCAATATTGAGTGTTTAGAAGAGATTAACGTTTTATATGGGAGCCGAAGTCAGAAAAGCATTTGGAAGGCTCGTCTGACCAGCGTCCCCCCTCCCCACCCCCTGTGAGTCACTGATGTTATAGCTAGGCCGAATACCTTGCCCATGTCTATCCACTCCTCATCTCCTTTCCCCTTTCTCTTCTATTCTCTCCTCTTTAGGCGTGAGAACTAATTCGCTTTGTGAGGTCAGTAGAAAGGTTCATGCTGACCATCCAACAAAATTAAAACCTTTCACTGACGGAACTTTCTCACAATGTCACTAAAGTCTTGATGTGTGTTTATATATATATATATATATATATATATATGTATATATGTGTGTGTGTGTGTGTGTGTGTGTGTGTGTGTGTGTGTGTGTGTGTGTGTGTG
>NW_028234412.1:29120809-29123309 GCF_977035675.1 Penaeus japonicus
TAACTTCTTGATTTTGCATTCCTCAGACTCAAGATGAAAATATGTTAAATCTCAGTTCCTTTTTTTCATAAATTCCCACACTTTCATGTATCTGAAAGGAAGGCAGAAATCCTTGTAGTTTTAGTGAATTGCTGAATTACCGTCCCATTTAAGTCCTTCTCTATTTTTATGGGTAACACGCAATAGACCAAAGGATAAAAATACAAAGTTCTTCCCGTAAACCATGTTTCTTTATACAATAAAATAAAGAAGAAAAAAGAACTGAAAAAGAAACAATAAATGAAACAGCAATTTTCAACAAGGCAACTAGGAGTGAGGTCAAATACAGTCACAAATGCTCTAAATTCGTTACAACCAAATGCAAAAACAAATAGCACCAAATGGTCTAAACACCAGGGAATTTCAAAAGCATAAGCCTAGTGCCTCGGGCTACTCATCCACTTTGGCTGCTGCCAAGCGCTACATGCCTGATCACCCAGCACGCCAGCCAGTGGAAAGCCATGACAAAATATCTTGTCCCCGGCGGATGGTACTCCCACCACTAAACATGACATCTTGTCACCCAGCATCAATAGGTTAAGAAAACAAATCAATAATTTTCAATGTTTAACAGACTCTTCAAATAAAAGCATTAGAAATAATAATTTCAAATAACTGAACTCTGTGCAGTTATTTGTAATTTTAAAACTTTCAAAAAACTGTTTATACCAATATATAAGACAGAATATATATAAGAGTGACAAACATATACACATTTCATTTTTTCAAAAGCAAATAAAATGCAGTTATCAATTTGTGCATTAGTAAATGAAAATACCAATGTAAATACATATTTGAACCTTTCCCTGATGGTAGTAGTGGCAATTAGACCTAAATATACTAAACTCTTGCCATATTTTCACATCCATTATTTTGTAACTGTTTTACCAAATGTGTAATAATAACTTTGAACTACTGTACTTACAATCCTAAATTCTAAATTCATGAAAACAAGGCAAACAAAAATATCACTGTTTTAGTTCTTTCTCCCCCCTACCCCCATATTCAGTTTGTTAACATTAATAATGTGATACATGATTTCCATTAATCAAAAAGATCAGCATAATAATATCCACTAAATGTGAGGTAGGCATCATAAATAAAGAGAATGACTGGCTGAAGTTGGATAACATTTACTATTATTTGGCTAGAATCAAAACCTAAGCAGGAATGAGGCAAGTAATCCGACACTCACCAGAAAACAAAAGAAAATAAGTGACTGGATGGATTTGGACGGTCAAAGGAGTTCCTAGATGCATTTGTCTTGAATAAAGCCAAGTCAAGGTTAGGCAAAAAGATAAAATGAGATCACACAGATTGATAAGAAAAAAATAAAGAAAGAAAATATAAAGAGTAGAAAAACAGTTGCAGTTGAACAGCATTGTACAGGAGGTAGAGTTAGGTCTGCTCTGACTAATGGTGGACAAATCCAGTTTTCACTCTTTATAAAAAAAACACCAAGTATTATGCTTATCTCTCCATAACAAGAAATTAAGAGTTAAATCCTCATCCACATAATCGACCCTTCCAGGGCAGGCCATATTGTAGGATGTTCAGCTTAGGCTGCACATCTTAACCCATTGACAACGAGGTGTCACACTTGTGTGACACAGCAAAGTGCCTGATGACGGGGCGACTCACCAGTGTGACGTCAAAGTACCCCAATGCATGTATCAAATCACATCACTGAACCCTGTCAAATTAACATAACTGTTTATAAATCAGACTTACCAAGGTTACAAATACAAAATAGATAATGAAATAGAAATGTAGGTATTACTCACTTAATTTTGAAGTGATGAACACATCTTCCCTTTTCAGACCAAATTCAGGTAAGAGTTCTTTAAGAGATTCGCCCAAGTCAGTCTCATTCCTGTACACTGTAGCTGTATCTGAAAGATACACCAAACCATAAAAATCTCGAACTGAAAAAACACTGATAATAAGGTTGGCAATACTCAGCAGCAAGGAATTAAAAGGAACTGATTTACTACTGTCTCATATATGCAACACAAGCAACAAGATAAAAAGTGCAGGCAAACCATTATGAAAAAAGTAACTGTTCTTTTTTATCTGTGTAGGAATGCTCTGTGAATAAGCTGGTCAAATAAATAAGAGTAGGCCAAATAAAACATACCAAAGGCTCTGTATCCTGCTTGTAGTGCTGCCTTTACTACAGAATAGATCAATTCTTTCCCACATATCTTGTATGTCCCAACTGCAAAATAAATAAATGTTTAAATGAAAAACACAAGTATAACTTTTCAAGTCTATGATCAATTACAAACATGAAAATATATTACAATTAGAAATGAACTTTAACCCTCTCTGGATGGGTGGTACACTATGGTACCACGCATTCAAGGCCCGTTCGCTGGGTGACACCATATGGCATCATTTATTTAACTGATTAGGGCCCATGCGTTCGAGAGCCCCGGCATTGTGACATTCAAGGCTAGAA
>NW_028234412.1:29188309-29190809 GCF_977035675.1 Penaeus japonicus
GGGAGGGGGAAGTGGGTAGGGCATGTGGAAGGAGGATTGGCAGACAATGATAGTAAAAATATTGTTAATACCAACGGTAAAATCAATATCTGTAGTGATAAAGATTAGTATAACAGTAACAATGATTATCAATAATCTATTATTAACAATAACACTAACACTAATACTAGCTGCAGTTATCACAGCGATATTTTAAGAGATATAGTGATGATAGATAAGAATATAAACATCGTAACCTAACCCCCACCACCACTCCCCAGCGTGCGTCGACCCGCCGCCCGACCCGACAGCCAACATGACGAGGGACAACGTCACGCACAACGCACTTGGGACCATCTTACATTACAACTGCTCCGCCGGATTCCACATCGTGCCCACGCCGGTAAGGGGGAGGAAGGGGGGAGGAGGAGTATGGTGGGAGGAAGAGTCCGTATGTGTGTGTAAGAGAGAGGGAGGGAGAGAAAGAGAGTGAGTGAGTGAGTGAGTGAATGTGTGTGTGTGTGTGTGTGTGTGTGTGAGAGAGAGAGAGAGAGAGAGAGAGAGAGAGAGAGAGAGAGAGAGAGAGAGAGAGAGAGAGAGAGAGAGAGAGAGAGAGAGAGAGAGAGAGAGGGAGAGAGAGAGAGAGAGAGAATTATAACTAGAATCAACATAATGATTTAGTAATGAATTACAAATACATTTACGGAAATAATGATAAACGGCTACATCTTACGGGAATACAAATCGAGATGTTAAATGTTCAGGTTGAATTACAGGTAAGAATCATGGCCAGGAATAATATAGAAAAGATTTGCGCCAAGAAACAAAATGTGCAAAGAAAATTGGGAATCAGACAATTTATTTCTTCATTTACAATTGCTACAAGTTTACTGGAGATAGTGACACATGTGTGGCTTTGGATTTTAGTTTAAAGAATGATTTCTCTAAGGAAAGGGCTTTCACGATACAAAGCCCGGATAAAATGTTATCTATGACTGTACAATTGGCAGTAGATCTTTGTGCTTCATAAGTTAGCTTTACCTATTCTAGACCTGAGTAGATTTTATCTATAGAATAACAACAATACATGTTAATTTCAATGTTTCAAAAGTTTTAGACCAACTAATGAATAGCCTTAAAATTGTGCGTTTTGTGTGTCTAAGGTTTCAAAACGGATTTATGTGTTGCTCCCCAAACTGTTTGGTAATAGATCAATAATGTGGGAGCTCTTTTCGGATTTTGCTTTGCTCAATATATGCGAATATTAATACATGTCAGGAGCTAGGATTGCTAGCATTCAAGTCACATGAAACACTGGTCTATGATCATATTAGGAAAACTGGTACAGAGCAGGATATATTTTTTATATGATAAAATTCTTACAAGATACAGTGTTGAAGATTAACAGAAGGCTGCATTGTATTAATATTCTTATATCTGTTTCAATTATCTTTCAATACATATTTCTAAATTCGTCAGGAAATATTATTACATGGACTGCATGTAATTCTGATGAAGCGGTAACTGAAACATGTTAATTAGATCTCTTGCGTTGTGAAATCATTCAGCTTCATTTTTCTCTAAATCTGTCATAGTGGACTACAAAATTCATTGCAAAATTCCTCCAGCATACTTCAGTGTGTAGTGCTGATGCCTGTATGCCTTTGGTCATGGAGGAATAAGACCCGATCGCCAAGATACAATTTGTCTGCTGCGTTAGGATTGATCAGGTATTGTGATGAATTGCTTGGCAAGGACAAGGTAAAACTATCACTTTTCAATGGTATCTAATTTTCTGAATAGTCTTTTGTTTCGCTTTCATTTCAGAAGTCTATCTGTACTTTCTAGTGACTTTTCCATTTACACTGACTCTATCATTCATGTTTTCTCCCCCAGTCAGAGAGAGAGATATCAAATGGGCACTCAACTTATTACTAGATTTGCTGCGCCGATTCCGGTCTATAAGAGACGATTCTTTTTTAGACTTCTTTACCTTTGACATTGCTTTGACAATTCCTTCAAGTACCACGGTCGGCAAAATACTCTTCTTCCACAATGCTAAGGCAGTATCGGTTGTGCTCGCTACGAGTGCTCGTCTTGGCCATTTCATACCTTTCTGCAATGGTTTCATCTCTTCTTAAAACCAACCGCGGCTACCTTAGTGTTGGGCGGAGTGTCACTTAAACACGGTAATTATAGGTAGCAGGGTCTCCCCCGATTGTTTGCGAACCCATCTTATTCTAGCCACCACGGCCCGCTCCCTATGACCAGTAATAGTGCCAGCACAGTATTCAGGAGCCGTGCAATGTTCCCAGGTCTACATCAATCTCCCTCTCATCTCATGGGCCAGAGTATAAGCAGCAGGAGACCTCTAGTGTGATCTGACCACACTAGCCGGACTGATTCAAATAACATTCGTTGGTTGCTTTAATTAATTATCCAACTGGCATGAACTAAACGTCAATTCAAAGCTGCCACAAAACCTCACAACATCTGTAGAGCAAAGGGAAATTCGGAAAAA
>NW_028234412.1:29195809-29197057 GCF_977035675.1 Penaeus japonicus
TATATATATTATATATATAATATATATATATATATATATATATATATATATATGTGTGTGTGTGTATATACTGTATATAATATATATATATATATATATATATATATATATATATATATATAATATATATATATATATATATATATATATAAACATTTAAAGATAGACTTATGATTCCTCGATGTATGTAGACTGCGCCAGAGAAGGATACCTGGTACTCTGTGCTTTTCACGTTTACTCAAATGTGCTCTACAGCTGTTTATTTGCAGCTGTAGGAAACATATTATAATCTTTAGAATATCTCTTACACATATGTTGACTTACGTCACATATGCAAAGAGGAAAATATGAAATGCTAATAAAACTATTTGACATTACTTAGTAAAGCCAAGATGTACTAACATAGGACTTCAATATTTCTCTATTTAATTATCCTTTCAAGTTCTTCATTTATGTGCTCTGTTTTGAATTTGTTGTTTGGTCTGATCCCCGGTCTTGATTAACACAGAATATGTTTTTCTGTTTAGCTATTGTGAAACAGTGAACAGGTGTTTTGTTATTAGTATTGTTTCTATTCCTTCTGGTTGCGGTCTGAGAGTATTTGTTGTGATGGAAGTTCCGGTCGTGTTTTGTGAAATGCGGAGGCGGTCGTCTGTCCATATTTTCTCACCCACGTCTTCACCTATTCGTCTCCTAATCCGACCCCCGTTCTCCCTTTCCCTCCCTCGCAGCCGCCACCTCCCCTCCTCCGCCACCTCCGTCAGGCATCATGGCCATGCAGTCGGACGCTGAATTCTTCTTCGTCGGTTCTTCCGTCAACTACACATGCCCCGAAAAGACCATGTCCTCCGACGGCTCTACCTACACGACAATTACTTACAATGCCACAGGCTGGTCCCCGATCGATCCCAATTTCCAATGTTTGAACAGTAAGTGCAAGCGTCTGATGGTAGAAAAGAAAAGAAAAAAAAGTGTGTATCTTATTAGTCCTTCCACCTGACGAGGTTACCTTTGGCATTATTCTTATAGGTAATATATTTACCTTTTTATTAATCAATTTGGGATCAATTGTTGGAGATCTTTTGGTTGTTTTTATCTTAATGTGTCATTATGAATTGGATTTCGAGCCATACTGGCATTAGAGGTCATTCCCCTAAGCCGAGAGCTCTTAAAGCGCTGAGTGACAGCCGCAGGACAGGTCGGTGCAGGTCGGTGCCCCGCGGCGCCATTTCGAGTATAATCGGAGCT
>NW_028234412.1:29202157-29204657 GCF_977035675.1 Penaeus japonicus
AGTCATGGGCCAAGTCTACAGATCCGGTGTTGGGAACAGGCTGACATTGTCCCTCTCCCCAAGCCAAAGGAGCTCAGCAAGTACCGTCCTATCTCCCTTCTCAACTGTCTGGGTAAGATAGCTGAAGGGATGGTAATGACCCAACTCCAATGTTAACTCCAGTGTACAATTTCCGATGATGACCCACGCAAGAAGGCGAATATGGTTGTCATCCTGGAACCATTAAAAGTTCCTAGTGACAAAATCGAAACGTGAGCTCGTCCTGACCCGCAGCTTCGGAAACGACTCTGGTGTCGGTCCAGAAACCCCCAGGCAGACAAGCCTCCCCTGGCTGTCTCTCACGTCCGTCGTCCGGGGTGCTGGTCCGCTTTCAGCTCAAGGAAATACTCTTAGCCAAGGGCTCCGGACTCTCCCGCCGGATTCGGAGAGAGTCCGGAGTTCCTAAACGAAGGATCCAATTAGGATCCCAGCTAAACCCGAGGGATTCGATGATCCTTTCCATGGGGTTAGAGCGACTGAGACCCAACTGAAGGTCGTGATAGATATCATGACATGCAGAGATGTGGCAAAGAATGAGTCATCTTGACATTCCTCAGTAAAACGAAAGAAGAAGCCCCAGTCACTATGGCCAAGGCTGATCGATAAACAACTTGACGGCCTGTAACACAGCGTCGTACCTTCCAATGCTAAACGCTAAATGCAGCCTGGCAGTCCATTCACACAAATCATTATGACTCTCTATTATTTTTATTATCTCCCTCATCCCCATCATCAACATCATCATCCTAATCCTCATCATCATCATTTTTAGATTTGTTATAGTAAGGATTGATATTACGGTAATCCATATCATTATTACTGTTATTTACATTATAATCATTATCATTATACGCTATGATGATGATGATCATGATAATTACTTTGTTATACGTTATAATGATGAACATGATGACGATGAATACTTTTATAATTTCATCTTTCGACATTTTTTTCTGCTATTACTCTTATTTCCATAATCTTGATAACTATCATTATTTCTATCATTATTTTTATTTATTATCTATTATACTTATTTTCATTTATCACTAATCGAATTCCTATCAGTCACTATCATTCTTATATAACTACTAGTCATCGCTATTCTTTTTACTATATCTGTCCTTGTTCTTATTGTGAATATTATATATATATATATATGTATGTATATACATATATATGTATATATATACATATACATATATACATATATATATATATATATATTTATATTATATATATATATATATATATATATATATATATATGTATATATATGTATTATATATATATATATATATATATATATATATATATATTATATATATATGTGTGTGTGTGTGTGTGTGTTGTGTGTTGTGTGTGTGTGTGTGTGAGTATGTGTGCATATATATAGAGAGATGTAGATATAAACATATACATATGTATACATACATATATGTTTATTTGTATTCACATACACACACACGCATATATATAAATATATATATATATATATATATATATATATATATATATATATATATATATATATATATAAATGTATATGCATATACATATGTATATACATATATAAGCATATGTATATACATATATATAAATGTATATGTATATACATATGTATATACATATATATATACATATATGAGCATATATATATATATATATATATATATATATATATACATATATACCATATATGCGTATATGTATATATAAGCATATATGCAAATATATGTGTGTATCTGTCTATCTAATAATATATATGCATATTTATTTATACACATATGTATGTATGTATGAACACGAAAACACACACACACACACACACACACACACACACACACACACATATATATATATATGTGTGTGTGTGTGTGTGTGTGTGCGTGTGTGCTACGTCTATGGCTGGCGCTCCAGACAGTGATAACGAGGATGATTATCTCTGGGCAATTATAGACTTGAGTAACAGCCCTTTTTCCAGCTACAACATGTGGATTAAACAATAAGAAAAATAAGAGAGAATAAAAGAAAAATATCGGATTCTAAGGCCTCTGTTAGCTGATTTTCACTGGTGACATTTAGCAACACCGATCAATACATTTTTTAGTTGTTGTTCCTAGTTACCATCAGCCATAGAGACGGGTAGTCTGGCTAGTCACCTCCACGGCTTGCAAGCGACGGATGGGAATTAGACTAATGATGGCCAATAATGAGTAATAATAAGGGATACAAATAAAGGCATATACATACGAGATAGATAAATAGATGTAGATTAGACTTAGCACATTTAATTGTTCTCACCTGACTTTGTTTTGTCTCCCGTAGATTTGTGCTGCGGTAAAAATCTGGAAAAGAAAAGTAAGAGTAATTTTTTTTCTCACCTACATACACACACACACAAACACACACACACACATACAACAGACACACACACACATACACACACACAGCACACACACAC
>NW_028234412.1:29227157-29242157 GCF_977035675.1 Penaeus japonicus
AAAAGTCAAAAGGGTCTTGGATGAGAATGCTCGTTTGACAAAGGAGCTATCTGCTCACTTACAAATTATCTCCACAAATATTCAGAAAATCAATGACAAAATGAGTCCTATAGCCAAAAACACTGATAGTAAAGGCAGAGGCTCAGTTCCAATCCATTTATTGAAGGAAAATGAAAGTTCATTGTCTAGTCATGAGTCAGAAATTAAACAGAGTATAAATACCAGGGAGATATTTGACAAAATAACAAATAGTCTAAAAGACCCAAAAATTGTCACAAAGAGAAAGCAAGGTGTGGGTGAAACAGAAGAATGTCCCCAACTTGAAGTAAAAGTCAAATCCTCAAATTCAGAACTGAAAGTATTGGCAAACACATCCCTACCCACTGCCCAGAATCAGGATACATCCCTACATGACACTGATGGGAGTAAGGAAAATCGTAATTGCCAAGGAGAAAATGGCAACATAAACCAGGATGTGGCCAATGGAGGAAGAAAGAATACTAATAATACTGCCCCCAAAGCGAAGGAAATGGAAGAACAGAAGTCGTCAGTTTCCCAAGATAGGAGTAGCAGTGCTGAGGAAGTTAAAAAATCTGCCTTAGAGGAGACGAAGACTAATGAGAAAAAGAAGAAAAAATCTTCAAGGGATAAAAATACATATTGGTGCAAAACGTGCAATGCATTTTATACTTCAGTGTATGGTTATATAGAACATTTGGAATCAATGTCACACTTTGAAAACATAAAGGTAATTTACACTGCCATGGACTTGTACCAGTGTCAGTATCTCTCTCTCTTTATTTCTCCTTGTCTTTCTTTCTCTATCTTTTCTTTCTCTCTCTCTCTCTCTCTCTCTCTCTCTCTCTCTCTCTCTCTCTCTCTCTCTCTCCCTCCCTCTCTCTCTCCTCCTCCCTCTCTCTCTCTCTCTCTCTCTCTCTCTCCTCCCCCCCTCTCTCTCTCCCTCCCCCCCTCCTCTCTCCCTCCCCCCTCTCTCTCTCCCTCTCTCTCTCCCCCCCCCCCCCTCTCTCTCTCCCTCCCTCCCCCCCTCTCTCTCTCTCCCTCCCCCCCTCTCTCTCCCTCCCTCCCCCCCCTCTCTCTCTCTCCCTCCCTCCTCCCCTCTCTCTCTCCCTCCCTCTCCCCCCCTCTCCCTCCCTCCCCCCTCTCTCTCTCCCTCCCTCCCCCCCCTCTCCCTCCCTTCTGCCCCCCTCTCTCTCTCCCTCCCTCCCTCTCCCCTCTCCTCCCTATGCCTTCACTTTCCCGCTCCTTGTTTTATCTTGCCTGACATAATTTTTATTTTGGCTTATGTATATGTTTATATGTTTTCTTTCTACTTTTTTCCTTCTTTCCAGAGTGGCACTCAACCTCGAAGCAGAAGTCATGGGAATGGACGTGAAAGACACAATGATGTATTACCCCAAGGTTTGCCAATTTGTATTTTTTCTATCACCTTTGGATAGAATGCTTCAGATTATTTGCTTCGTTGTTTATGATAAATCTGCCATTAAAATGGAGGTGCAAACCAGGGTTTTGGCATGATCATTGTAATTTTGATATACTCTGTACAGCCTTGCGCAGCTATTATAATGTGAATGTTGTTCAATAATCTTTTCCTTTTTTTGAAATGCTTTCACTACTAGTTTTATACCTAGATTTAAAAGTTGCACTATGATTTGCCTTCATTAGGACATGACACCACTTGCATGTGGCACCTCTAATATGGCTTTAGATACAAGATTTTGTAAAATTTACTTTTCAATTCACCTTTGTACTGCATTTTTTCTTGTGTTTAGATATTTACTCCTTCAGTTATGATGACTTATTATACCAAATGCCGAATAAATCACTTTGGGAATATATCATATATGGACTCATATGTCATCATTAACTTTAAAAGATAAGAGAAAACACCCACTGAAGATGCTCAGATGTGACTGTCTCGGAAGGGCTAAGATATGTGAATGTATTTACGTCCTTTAGGAAAGAGTACATTCAGGACATGTGCTGACTATACTCTCATTCTGAATAAAAGCAGATTGGTCTCATATTCTTTGTGACAAGGAAGATACTTTACTCTCCCCCTCTTCTTTTCACCTTGTTAAAGCTAGAGATTGCTAATGGACCTTTTTTGTCTACTTATATGAAAGAGTAGCACATCCTTGCATATTATTTTTCTACAAATTGAAGCCAGATTTAGCCCAAAATACCCAAAACTAACTCTGGGAAGTTTGACTTGCTCCATATTTTCCCCACTAATTATAGTAAAAAAATTATAGATAGTGGAGTCTATTTCTTTCATTTTTTGGCTCCGTGTTACTGTTATTGTGACAATGAGAGGTTATCAAATGGTCCCCATGATTAAGATAATCCTTTAGAAATTTCTGTATATATTCAGGTAAAATAATAAGTATGAGACCAAACATGAAATATATCCATTAACATCAATTCTCATGTAGTTTTTTCCCTCATGGTGAAGGGGAAAAAAATTTGTCCCCTTTCAGTACTACTTGAATTTCTTAAACCATGAAGGACACACCATCTTACGACCTGATGCACTATACTACAATGAAACTTTGTCTTAGAATTTAAGATGTCTGATTTCTCAATTGTTTTACATGATTTCTCCAATGACATTTTCTTCTTCTTTTTTAACAAATGCAGGTGTAGAGTTTCTTCATACAACAACAGTCTTCTTTTGTGAACTCTGCAGTCAGGTTATGTATGACAAGAATGAGGCAGTCGTTCATCCACAGAACTCGCACCACCTGATGAAATACAAAGTATGAGTTATATAAACAGTGGGTAATATTTTATAGATATAGAATAATAGGGTTCTGTGTAGCATATTGTAAATATCTCTTACTGCCAATCTCCATCCCCATCCTGATCTCCCCATTAATCTTCTCCCTCTTCATATATTTCCTTCCCTTTCTCCTTTGCTCACTGATTATTAACTTGGGTTTTTATCTCCGTCTTTCCAGGAGCATATTCGGGCAAATGTAGCTCAGGAAATCCAGTTCATGGAGGAAAAGATGTCTGCTCTAACAGAATACTGCAAAAGGAGACAAGTAAAGGTGTCAGAGACTGCATCTGATGTCATCACAGAACAGCCAACAGAGCATTCCAAGTCCTGCACAGGCCTTGCTGACAAGGAGACAAGTAATTTGGACAGCAGCAATAGCAATAAACGCAAGCACATGCATGATCAGAGTGAATGCAATAAAAAGAATCGAATGGAAAGATAGTCCAGACTTTTTATAAAGGGCATCCACGCAAGCCTTACCTTTTTTTCAACATTCTCTTTTCTTCTGTGATATAGGAGGCTTACAGGTATATATTTTATGTATGATGTTCTTTGTCAACAATGCTTTTATATACAGAAGTTGTTATTAAAACAGCAAAAAATAAAAAAAGATTATCTTTTATATTGTGGTATAAGTATATTAAGTCTTTGATATTAGCATGAATAATTGAAAAAAATACTCCATATGAATATTGTAATTATAAGTAGAATAACCAGATGTTCAAAGTGGAAAAATCACTTGTCCTGGACTTTTTATTTGTTATGTTCAGATTTTTATTTCTCCGCAAGTCAGCCACCTCTAACTCCAAAGTATGTGTTCAAACTCACATTTATGATGACAGCAAGTTCAGTATTTAGCATCGTTATACGGTGATATTTGTGTCATGAAAGTGCTTTCTAACATGCTGGATCATACCCGTTATAGTTCATTGATATATTATATATGAAAACCTTTACCCTATGAAGTATTCTGAAACATTTTCTGCAAATTTGTATATGATTTTATTTTTTTAAGAGGTCTGTATTTTTCACATTTGATAATAAAATATTTTAGGATCTATTGTATACAGAGCAAAATTAAGAACATTTATTTTTTTGGTGTTTTATTTACTAAAACATGCTTTCAATTTGTATTTAAGATACAGTTTACTTTTAATTGAACATGATATTTAGGCCAAAAGAAAAACATAAACTATATCTCATGGTTCAGCTTCACATATCAAGGGTTCTTAAAATGGATTATGTGATACCTTAAAAGCAACAGATACATTATCTCATTCATCTCGCATAGGGTAACGTGAATGCAAGCCAGCCTTGGGCTTCGGATAGGGAGAGATTTGGCCGGTAATAACAGTCAT
This sequence comes from Penaeus japonicus, assembly GCF_977035675.1. Taxonomy (NCBI): domain Eukaryota; kingdom Metazoa; phylum Arthropoda; class Malacostraca; order Decapoda; family Penaeidae; genus Penaeus; species Penaeus japonicus. The sequence goes on from NW_028234412.1 coordinate 29,231,316, forward strand.
CTTGAAAAGGAATATGACCCAGCAGTGAAGATTGATCCTTCCACTAACTGCTGTACAGAGTATGCCGTGTCTTTGGATTTTGAATCAAATTGTTTTAGTCTTAATTACACGAAGTATGTTGTATGTCAGATAAGCAATAGATTCAAAAGGAGCATAACTTACAAGTAATTCTTGCAATTTTAGAGAAAACTGTTTTTAGTAGACTGATTCTGAAATGCTTGTAAAATATATACTATATCTATACTCCAGATAATATGAACAAATTACTAAATCTCTCTCTCTCTCCTTCTCTCCCTCTCTCCCTCTCTCCCTCCCTCCCTCCTTCCCTCCCTTCCATCCCCTCTCTCTCTCCTCTTAAAGGAAGTTACATCTATCCATGTATTTGTGATGTGTCTGATCTCAGTGCAATCAGGGTTTTTTTTCTCTCTCTCTTTTTTTCTTTCTTTCCTTCCTTCTTTCTTTCCTTCTCTCTCTTTCTCTCTATCTTTCTATAATGGTCTGGTCAATCTTTTCTAAGATCAATAGTTTGTTTGCCTTGTCTTGCAGGATTCTGGTTGGTAGGGTCATAATAAAATTAAAAAGTTATATGAAGTTAAACATAATGCCAAGCTACTAATTGGATCCTGGAGATGAGAATGGAGTTTGACCTGGTGCTTCAAAATTGTAGTTCCCACAAATGAGCCTGATATAAAGTCTGGGGTTTTGTTTGTTTTTTCCAGACTGTAGCTACCATGACCAGACCTATGGCATTAAATCAGATGACAGCTGATACAGAGAGTTATTCATGAAAATAAATGGGAGTGGGCTGGTGCACCCAGATCAGCAGCTTCCAGTACAAATGACCTTGACTGAGCCTCAGGAAGTCCTCAGCAGGACCACAGACTCCTAACTGACAGCCATGTTCTAGGTTACACACACTAGTCCTTTATCAGCCCTACACAAGAGCTCGGCTCACAAGTTTGGTCTAGCCTCACATAAATCCCCAGTTTGACATGTTGGCAAGTTTGAAACAAAAAAGTTTTGTGTGCAGTTAGTTATTTATGCAACATTAATTAATCAATTTATTCATTGATACCACAATACTTCAGACACATCTCTCTGAAGAAGATAATATTAGTATCAAAATATATATATACCTACCAATAAAACAGTAATTTCACTTTTTCAAGAATTGACAGCCCAAGGTGACTTAACAATGCACCTGGTCAACTCAAACACTCCATTCCCACATTACATGCATCCTGTGAGCTGCCACAGTAAAAACTTTTTAACCCATTCTTTTTCACAATAAATGATTCCCTGTAACAGATTATACAATCAATTTCCTAAATACATTGCTGAGAGTAATCTATTTGTCTTCTTTGGGAAATGCTAATTACAGAAAGAAAAATAACTCAGAATAAAGGAAACTATGGGCAAGGAATTGCAAGGATTGCAAGGAATTTATCAAGGCTATATATATATTGATCTAAGAAACCTATATCAGATAAGGCAATGCATAGTTCAAGTACTATCAGTACAGTCACCTGGAAACAACACTCATGACCTAGAACACAAATAGTGGGACTAGCTCTTGTGTGGGTCTAGAATATATCTGTAGGCCCTTGTTATGAGTCTGGAGATCAGGTTGCTACCATGACCAGCACCACGGGTCAGAAAGCTAAAAGTAACCTAGATTGCCTGACCAAATTTTGTCTCAACTGTCACTAGTGACTCCTTCAAAATGTGTAGCCCTCTGCTCTTGATTTGCTCATCCTCTGAAGTGTCCTCAATGTTTGGAAGGGACTCCTGGGGGTCAGTCAGCCAGTTTTTAGTATTCCCTTAGCTTTCCATTTGTTTCCTCTCCAGAAGCAGAGACTGTCCTCTCATTAGATAGAAAACCTTCAGCTTTGATGCCAGTCTCTGGTTGAGGTGACTTATTACCTAGGACTATCAGCTACATTATCAGCTGTTATTAGTGGACTATAAATTTAGTAATAGTAAACTCATTCTGCACATAAACACGGACTTAAAGCTTCACATATTTCTCTTATGCATCAAAATACACTGAGAATGAAAGATGCACAGTTTTGTAATCAAGTTAATATAAAGCACCAGTTTCTCTCAGGAAACTATTTAGACATTATTAGTAGCAGGTCAATCATCTGCCAGCTTTGTATGGCTAATTCATATAAATGTTCACACAAGTTAATCCATGGTATGATGTTGAGAAAGGTGCCTAGACAAGGACAGCAATGTCAAAACAAAAGTACCATGAATTCACCACCTTACCCTGGAACAGGAGAGTCATCCGGCAAAAAAAAAAGAGATAAACTTATACTACTTCTATTTGGGTTGGAGTTTGCCTTCCTTCTTCCAAGGTCTTCTCTAATCCCTATTGGTTTAATGGGAGAGGTATGGCTCTAAAGCTTCCTTCATTTACCACATATGATAAATAGGGAAAAAAGAGTAATTCGAGTTGCTTTGGCTCATTCATTTTGAATTAACAATAATATTTGCCGGGATGCAAAGTACATTTATCTTCTTTCTAATTTGTTTATTACAATGTCACAATGAAGGGACTCCTGAGATCTTTAGTTATCTTAACTGCCAAATGAATTGTATATAACACTGCAGTGAAGGTCTAGACTTATGAAGACTATCAATGGCACTTTCTATGAATATTGATTCTGATCCTTGCTATGCAGGTATATGTTGCCAAAATTTCTTGACCTCCCACATCCTACCAAATACAGCTTTATATGATTGGTCAAAGAAGGGATATTCCACAAGATTTCTCATCATCCTCATCCCCCTCATCATCCTACTTGGGGATGACTGCCCAAACATGAGTGAAAGTAATCGATTTGGATGGAAATTATGGAGTTCTTTGTCTCATTGTAAATCAAGTATATTATAATCAAGGTGGGATGATAATATTTCTAGCCTCAGCACTGATAGACACCACAATTCTGAAATTTGAAGAGCTTCATTGCAAACATTACTGGCAAATATTCATAATCATAATTGCTACCGACAGCATTTGGCAAAACCAAAGAATTGTTGTGTAGTTGGCCTCCAATTATAAGTAAAATGAAGATACATATCAAGAGATTTTGTGACTTTCATCTAAAAATATCTAAAACAAGGCAGCCATTTTAGTCTTGGGACACCTCTTGGACAATTGCTTTGCACCTAAGAAAAATATTGATTTTAATTTTCTCCATCTATTAGAATACACACCAAAAGTATTGTTTGGTGAGAATTTGAAACTATGAAAGCCAGCCATAGCACAACCAGAATTATTGCATTCTGCATTTTCTCTTGCACACCTATATCCTTCCGAGAGCAATAGAGTGTGAGGTCTACATAATGATAAATAGACATTTGCAAGTATACTGCATACATATATAAAATAAAAGGTTAAACAAACTTCATTTCAACTTTCTAGCTTCTGTAATCCACCTTTAAGACTAGTTCTTGTTACAACTATAGTACTGGCAGATATAAATCACATACAATAGGTAAATAAAAATATTTTCTGCCAATTGTAAAAATTGAGAAAATCACTAAACCATGAAATGTTTACATAAATTAACCCATTAGCAGCATATGGCATGATTTGTTTCCAAGGCAGAGTCGGTCATAGATGCGGATGGCACCGTGCCAGACAATGTAAACCCGCCATCCTACTGCATACATATTTTTTTAAAACCATGACCAATAGGTTAAGGAACCTTGTATATATATTCAAAGAGAGAGAGAGTGTATGTGCATGTGTATGTGTGTACATGTGCATGTGCATGGCTGGTGTATGTGTACATATCTGTGTGCATGTGCGTGCGTACATATGCATGTGCACGTGTGTGCACATGCATGAGAGTGTGCGTGTGTGTGAGTGAAAGTGAGATTGAAAGTGAGGGAAGAATAAATGAGAAAAAAAGATACAAAGAGAGAATGTAGATGTAGGTGTGTATATGTATGTGTGCATTTCTGTCTGAATGTATGTGAGGGTCTGTGCATGTTTGTTTACATGTGTAAACAAACACGTGTGTGAGTACGTGTGGGTGTGGGTGTGGGTGTGGGTGTGGGTGTGGGTGTGGGTGTGGGTGTGGGTGTGGGTGTAGGTGTGGGTGTGTGTGAGCATGTGGGTGTGGTAGTGCGTGAGCATGTGGGTGTGGGTGTGCGTGAGCATGTGGGTGTGAGTGTGGGTGTGGGTGTGGGTGTGGGTGTTTTTGTGGGTGTGTTTGCAAGTATGCCTGCAAGTGTGTGTGTAACTGTTTATCTGTAGGTGATGGTTGCTTAAACATTTGCTCTGCTTACCCCGTTTCTCCTGTGGGTTACAAGTCTCTTTCCCTTAACAAAAGTGGAATGTGTAAAATTTAGAGAGCAGTGCAACATATAGACCAAAATATGAAATAGCCCTAGTTATCGCAAGAACAAATCAGGAAATGGAGTAAATGAGATTATGAAACCATTGACACAAATATACTTGGTTTCAAACAGCACTCAAGGACAATAAACCGTCATGAAGTGAAAATGATATTGAAATTAAGAAAAAAATCATGCAATCCTACATTGATCTGTTTTGTATCTTACTTCAAAGTCTCAATTTTCTTTAAACCTTAAAGAACAAAATACAGTAACTGTTTCTCAGGTATGGGTTCACACTGGATGGAAAATGGCAAGGCTTTAAAAAAAAAAAAAAAAAAAAAAAAAAAAAAAAAAAAAAAAAAAAAAAAAAAAAAAAAAAATATATATATATATATTATATATATATATATATATATAATATATATATATATATATATATATATATATATATATATATATATAAACAATAATAATAATCTGTCCTATGTGCACAAGAAGCTCTAAACTTTGTCACCCATTTACAGAATATTTAAAAGCTTCTGTCCTCTTCTTTCTAATCTCAAGTAAAACTATATTGAATTGAATTTTTCTCCTCAATCCATGACACACATCTAATTTCATGTATTACTTTTACAATTTAAACATGGTGAAAAAATGGGAAGTACCAAGCCAGGCACCATCAGAAAAGGCATTCAATACTTTTTTCTAACTTATAGTTTTAACATGACACTAACCATATCCCTGTTCACTGCATCAATAAAGGCACATGTATGGATGGTTATTGAAGGGGGGTGAGAATAACAATAAATCAAATACTTAAGAAAAAACATATAGTAGTGGGTTGTTACAGAAGTCTATATCATTAACAAGGTTCACATCCTATCAATAAGTATTTTCATACATTAGTGCAAAAAAATAAACAGTCACAGTGGTGATATCAAACATTATTCAATATTTCTAAGAATGCTATAATAGGAAATACATCTTTTATTTCTCTAATTGTAAAATATCAATTCAAGCACATAATTCACCTGAAAAAATCTTGAAAGCATATAACAATGCTTGAAAATATTCAAATATAAAACTATTTTCTCTCATTAAAGCTATCAACCTTCCAAGAGCATCACAGATTTAACATCCTGTTTTTTTTTTGTTCATATCCAAAATAAGCTATAATATTCCTCATCATCTTCTCTATCAGTGTTTCATATGAACTAAACTGCTTATCACCAGAACCAAAAAATAAGGGCAACAATAATGCCCGAACAAAATTTAAATTTCATCTCAGTCCTCAAAAATCCACTTGTGTTTTAACAAAACTTGATCATAAATGATAAGTTCAAGAATAAAAAATAAAAAGATAAAATCATAGAGCACAGTGCATTCACTTTCATATTTGTTTCTCTCTCTAAAGCTGAATAATTAAGTGTTGCTGGACCAACTAACGACAAAGCAGTTTTGGCCGCACCCATTCTTAATGCCAGGGTATTTCAATGCGCAGAACTATCATCTCTACCTATTTGCCCGCTCTGGCTGCGGCCACCTTCTGCAAGCACAATCACGCAGCGTGCCAACCATACAAAAAGCGATGGCGTGATATCGTCCCCAACGGCAAGTGCTGCCATCACATGACATGATATGTCACCTGGCATTAGTGGGTTGAGTTTGAATGTCATTATTGTGCCTGAAGTACTTTCTTTATGTATATACACTCATAATATTTCAAGTTCCCCCCCTCCCCCCAAAAAAATTAGGTGTCCCTGCTTAATGCTAGCACCAAGTCATTTTCAGATAGTACAAATCGTTCATAAATTACCAATATACAAAAAAATTACAAAGTGAATTTTTTTTTCTTTTTTTGGTAGAGACATGTTAAGTAAGATAATTATTCAAATTTCTCATCTAATATGTTTCCGATATGTAACTACACAAAAGTAATGATTTACTTGTGCAATTTCACTTGTTACTTAGACTTCATTCTATTTTTCAACCCTCTGGCTAGACACCTTATTAATTATGCACAACAGCAACACCATTATTCTCTCATCCATTAAGGGGAACTGTTCTGAATGCACCCACACATTTGCCATTTCCTCAAATAAGAGGATTAGATTTTTTTTTTTTTTTTTTGGTGGAGGTGTGCATTATAATAATTTTGAATCTGATATCAAATCTAGGGGGTTACCCGATGGAAGCCTCCCCCCCTAAAAATTACATCTTCCATGTAGGTTTCTTTTGTACCAAAGAATTCTATTTGCACATCATGTTAGAACCTAAGAAAATTTCAACATAACAGCCAATACCATGCTATGCAATCTCACAGTTGCTTTTTAAATTCAGATTAATTTCTGAGAGAAAAGGGCATTACTATGTAAAATAAAATTTAAAAAAAAAAGGAAAAAAAAAAGCTGATGCTGATTTTTGCGCACCCTTAGAGCTTTCCCAGCTATACAATCAGATTTGAGTTATTTAGTACGAAAGAGAAAATACAATTTCAATCAAAATTAAGCATTTATGAGCTTTTGACTGGGAGTAGGTTATGCTCTTCAAATCTTTAGCAGAGAATAATATTCATGTGAGGTCTTTTTCATGTAGGAGTTCAAATCTAGGTTCATAACTACCCCCCTCTCCCTTAATTCAACCTAACCACCCCCATTTGCTGCAGAACGGTCTCCTTAAGCCTAAACAATTCTCTTCAGCTGTATAAGAGTAAGATAGACAACTCAAATCAGATATAATATTCATTCAAGTGTATGCATCAGATGACTGAGATCATAGATAAAGAAGATGAAGGAGGAAAATGGAGTGGATGTAAAATCATCTCCCACACTGCCCCAAAGTTTAACCTGTTAGCAATGGGTGACAAGATATCACATCAAGTGGTGACAGCACCAGCCACCAGGGACGAGATATTTCATCTTGGCTAATCTCCTGGCCGGCACACCTGGTGATCGGGCGTGTAGCACTTGGTTGCAGCCAGTGCAGGCAAATAGCCCGAGGCGTTATGCTTACACGTTTGAAATATGCCAGCGTTTCGACCATTTGGAGCTAAAACAGCCCCATCAGCAATGGGTTAAGAAGCCCTCAGCATGGTGCACAAACTAAGGTTTCCATCTGAATTTGGCAATCAGAGTCAGTGAAATTCAGCTTCACAGGAAATAGCTGTAGCTAAAAACACCTCATTTCACTGCCCAATTCAATAAATAGACATCTAAAGCACAAAAAATGGGTAATGCAAGATAATACATTCTAGACTAACTCTCATGAAAGACAAGATCCAAGTGCAGACAAATATTTTGGTTAACAATAGGTCTTTGAAAAGTGATAAATACATCAATAAAACTGACAAAACTTGAGGCACATTATTAATTATAAACTAGTGAAAACTCCGAAAAGTAGACATTTTGACAACATTTTCTTATGCAGCCTTAAATGACTGATCAATACCAATTAGTGAACACATAAAACTTTTGTAAATCATTTCTTATATTTCCATACCAAGTCCTTATTTGTTGTTTCTTCAAGGGCACCAGCACATCCATATCAGCAAAGAGAATGGTAAATTCAGCTAACAAAATACAGAGCAGAGACAAAATATATAAGAGAGATAAGCACCATTCCACCTTTCAAGCCTACCTTGTTTTGTCTTCCTTATGCTTATGTAATATCAAAATTAATAAATTTTCTGTCTTTTATTAATTACATGGACTCTGATCATTTCAGCAGTTTCTGAATTTTATTGTGCCTACCTATATCATTTCCTTTTCTTGTACGGTAGGTTTCTACTACTGTCTTTTCCTCCACTGATGGACAACTGCTTTAGGAGTGTCACACCTAATTCGATCATTCTTCTCCCTGATAATTTTCCCTCCTCTACATTCTCTCTTCTTTTTAAGACCTGTCATAAAATACTCCAGCCCAATGTCCTGATGATATTCTGGCAGGATCAGTGAAAATACTCCAGCCCAATGTCCTGATGATATTCTGGCAGGATCAGTGAAAATACTCCAGCCCAATGTCCTGATGATATTCTGGCAGGATCAGTGATACTTTTTCATCTTGCTAAATATGTTAAAGAAGGGAGCAAGGTATAATTTTCACGAGAACTTCTTGAAGCAATGTCCATGTTCAGTACATGACATTTCAGATGTCAAATCTTTTATTTTTTCATATCTTTTATTTTCTAGAGGCACCAGAGCTATCAAAGTCTATTCCCCAGTTAAACTGAAGGAGTTAGAAGACTAGTGCTTTCTTGTAATGTCTAGATTAATGACCTGAACATGCCATCATGGCTTTTTGTTGGGTTTCCCACATTCTACCCTTTTTGGCAAAAGAAGATAAGGCATAAATCTATTTGCATATACAGTTGGCCCTTAACATTCACTGATTCGATACTTCTTAAGCTTGGCCTGATTACAAATCAAAATGTATGGACACAAAATTAAAAGGTGAAGCTGCAATATACAAAAAAAAAAAAAAAACTGAAAAATAAATGAAACATGGAAATACCATAACAAAACTATCATATAACAAGTGATAGTAAAATCTACATAAAAAATATTTACAAATGTTAAATAACAGTACATACAGTAAATAACAATGACTAAGTATATTTGAAAACAAAATTTAGGATAGAGATTGCATGTCATTCACCTATCCTCTTTCTCAGGCAAACAGTGGGCAGCACCGGTTTTTGTGCAGTTGGCATCATTGTTAACATCAATTTTGTGTTTCACTGTATAATAAGTATATATTTGTGTATTTCTTTGTGAAAAGTGAAGGTTTTTCATGACTTAATCTTTTTGATACAGTTGTCCCAGATAACAGTCATGGACCATGAATCATGAAGGTAGCGTTGGCACACTGTTATCCAACTAAGTCAGAAGCTAGGAACCCCTATTTTACTATAATGACACTGAATTGGCATCACCTGGTCTTCAAAATGATATGATGATCATACTCAGTGTAGGATAACATCAATATATTATATAAGTACATGTAGATGTACTATACTTATATCTATGAACTTTATTTTTTTGTAAACATGCAAGCATTTGTGTCCTTGTTTTACCCTGGGTCTTTTTCCTCTTACAATGGTAGCAACAGAATTCATATATGTGTATATTTTACATTATGAATAAATTACAAAATTGCAACTAAACCCATTTTTATCCTTCCACTGTATTATAATCATTTATCTACACATAGTGTATACTACATAGAGAGCTATAGCGGATATCTGTAAATGTATTCAGTCTATTACAACTCTGATATACTTAATCAAATGACTAATATATAACTCTGCTATGACAAGAACCATAAGAATTAGCAAATAAAAGACTGACTGCTAATGATGAAGAGAGAAGGTTTTGTGTGTTTGTAGTAGCAATCAATGTGCCACTGCCAGAGCGTATAACCCATAATGTTTCTTCCTTATCCACTATAAGTCAGCTTTCTTGTGACATCTTGAAAGATCAGCCATGTGCTTCAATGCTTTGGAAGTAATCTGGATTTTTAAATTTTTCTTTCTTGGTTCTACTAATTGGATGATGCAGTCATCCACATAAGCCTATAATGCAGTCATCCACATAAGCCTCATTTCTTATTTCCAACTTCGCAGGCAATTTTTCTAGAGATGTGGGGAGATTATGTTTATGCAATTGAAAGAGTTGGTGGTGCTTTTATTTCTCTTTTTATGCACAATAACCAGTATCTCTGATGTCCTATCAATACTTCTACATATGAATTTACCATTCCCTTATCAACATACTTTTGTGCCAATATCCCAGGAGAAAAATAACCATTTTCAATCCCTCAAATGGTGGAGTTCAATTAATACCCTTGTAATATAATAAAGAAACAGAACTTTTCTAAGGACTAAGGAGAGCCGAGTCTCGGTCTGTATTCTGGAGGTCCTGTGCCAAACGTTCTTCAATGGGAGAGTACCCATCATAGGAGCTAGGGGGCCTTGCAGCACCACAGTATTGGTCACATCGACACACAGCACCACAACCATCCTTGGGGAAATAGAACAAAATATATTAATTACTTTATATCATGAGACTAAGATATCAGTTTAAACTTTGAAATTATACTTTTTACCATCTGAATCTGCTTTTAAATGAATACCCAAATACTGTTTTAAATCTTTTTTTGATTATTAGAATAAGAATTAAGTTCAAAATGTGATAAGGAAAATGTAATTTCTATGTCACTGTCTTGGGATAGTGATTTTTTTTCTTGCTGCTGCTATTAAATGTAAAAAATAAAACATAGAAACCCACTGCTATTCACACATGTGACTGAAAGCAATGCTGCTACATGAAAAATCAAGCTGTTCACCATTTTCTTGACAACAGAAACCAATGACATAATACAAATTTAGCATCTCTAGACTAGATAACTACTCCTGATATACTCAGACCAACTATACTTACAGCCAATTTGTTGCCAACTGTAAACCAGAACTCTCGATTGGGGATCTGTTCT
>NW_028234412.1:29247157-29252157 GCF_977035675.1 Penaeus japonicus
CTACAATGTGCCCCTGTGCCAGTAGGAATGCCATTTACTGTGGCACTCACATCATAAGCACAGGTTTCCTTCCTCTTCCCTACCTCTTCATGTTATCTCCATTCTAGATGGTCATATGTTTTATATAAGTTCATGACCGTACACAAATACAAAAAAATAAAGTTGCTTCTTGTCCTCCCATAAAACAGTAATACTTCTATCTCACTGAGTATAAAGAAAATAAGGAGCTGATATGGACCCTAAATTACAATTTTAGTCAACTGCAGCATTGATGGAGCCATAGAGTCATATGATACATATAAGCCTCTCAATTCAATAAAACACACAAAAAAATTAAACACAAAAATGACTCTAGTTTTACAATGAGTGACTGAAAGAGCGTAGGAAATGTAAAGGTATGTTGCATGAAGCTGCATGGCTCTGAAATAAAACCCATCCTGGAGATTGGGCAAGCAAATATATCTCCCGTCCACAATAGGTTAACCCACTCATGACGGGGGCATTCTAGCCTTGAATGTCACAATGCCGGGGCTTTCGAACACTTAGGCCTAAATCAATTAAATGGCTGGCACAATACTATGCCGCCCGGCTACTGGGCTTTTGAATGAGCGGTACAGTACTATACCACCCATCCAGAGAGGGTTAATATACCATGCCACATTTGGCCAATTGGCAATTATGCGTACCAATGACCACCAAATTCAAATTGCTGCTTTGCACCATCAAAGCTACCAGACCAGTTAATGCCAGACTAGTGAAGTCAAACAAAAAGATAATTATCATTATCATTATCATAATCATTAATCATTACCATTATCATTATTATTATAATTATCATCATCAACATCTTTCATATTCTTTAATTACAATTAGGTCCCTTATTGCACAAAATCTCTCTCTCATTAACCCATTGCAGACGAAGATAAATTTGCTTGCCCAGCCTCCAAGATAGATTTTATTTTAGAGAGAGACCGCTTGAAGCAATATAATTTGAATCATCCCACTCTCTTTCAGTCATTCATTGTAAAACTAGAGCAGATTTTGTTTTATTTTTTTGTGTGTTTTATTGAGTTTAGAGACTTATGTGCCATATGACAGGCTCTATCAGTGCTGCAGTTGACTAAAATTGTAGTATATTATCCATATTAGCTCATTATTTTCTTTATGCTTAATGTGATAGAAGTATTGCTGTTTTATGGGAGGACAAAAGGCACCTTTATTTTTTCGTATTTTTGTGCTGTCATGAACGAATACGTAACATATAACCACCTACAATAAAGGTAACAAGAAGAGGTAGGGAAGAGGATTGAAACCTGTGCTTGTGACTGTGAGTGCCACAGTGAAAGGCATCCATATTGGCACAGGAGCACATTTTAGACACTGGGTATGGATTGAGTCACCTTCCTCTTCCCGTTCTGACTGCACATCCTTCATCGGCGGTACTTTAGAGCAAGGGTTCATCACCTTAGTGTGTGCCATCACTCTAGAGACAGTGCTTGCTAGAGACCGTGGATGGGTGCCAACCAAGGCTCTCTCTCCTGTTGGTGCTAGGAAAAAGTGGTGCCATCTAGGTTTTGGACGTTAAGCTAGCACGATATTACAGTAATTATAGTAATTATGACTGCAGTAGCAATCATCACTCATTCCTTTTTCATAGCAAAATAAAATAGCAGTGATTCAAAATCCCCGAACGTCATGTACATCATGACGCCCGTCTTCAGGCTAAAGCTCCTACGTCATGTATGTTTTAAAAAATGCATATCACTACCACTTATTACATGGTTACAGGTGATTCCTATCAGCAGAGAATTTTTGTATTAACCCATTGCAAACAGGTGATGTGACATACACGACACACGATTTTTGGCCTGACAGTGACCTCATGACATACATGACAATAGTATTTTTAAGGTTTCTTTGGTGTACAATGAGTAATAACTCTATTTAGTGACGTGATATTCAGGAAACCCAGAAATCCCAAACACAGTTGGCACCAGTCTCTCCTAACGCCAGCAGGAATGAATGGCACTTATTCACAGTCTCTAGCAAGCACTACCTTCAGACAGAGATGACACATGGCAAGATGCCGACATCCTGCTCCAAATTACCAGCAATATAGGATATGCATGTAGAGTGAGAAGAGGAAGTTGACCCAGACCATGTCCAAAGTCTATAATGTGCCCGTGTGCCAGTCTGACTGCCTTTGCTGTGGCACTCCCAGCTCCTTGTGTATAAAGGACACAAGGAGCTAATGCAGACCCAATACTACCGTTATAGATTACTGCAACATTGATATGGCACATATAATACAGTAAATACAATACATTAAAACACATGTAAATGGAGTGCATCCATTAGTGCCCATCCTGGGGAGTGGGCAAGCCAACCTATTCCTATCTATAAAGGATTAATATAAAATATTAAGAACTAATTCTATATCTATTGCCATGTGATATCAAAGAGATGATCAGAAGCAGACATTCCGTTCGATATTGGATGAGAGAATGGATTTTTAAAAATTGGTGACTAAGACCTTTTACACTCTTTGCAATATCCTTTTAAATATACCTCTGGTTTCTTGCTCTTAGAGCCTATGTCATCTGGCTTTAAAAAAAAAAAAAAAAAAAAAAAAAAAAAAAAAAAAAAAAAAAAAAAAAAAAAAAAAAAAACAGACAGACAGACAGACAGACAGACAGACAGACAGACAGACACAGACACAGACACAGACACAGACACAGACACAGACACAGACACACACACACACACACACACACACACACACAGCTTGAAATTATTAAGAGGGAACCCTTAATTAAGTCTCAAGGCAAAGGCCATGACGTCAAGTAAGGTAATTCAGTCAATAAAACGAACAGGGGGAATAGTATCAAATCAGTGACACATTACACAAGTTCCATTTATCATCCAATGAGAAAATAAAAACCTACGAAAATGTATTCTTATCAACTGATAAACTATCCTCTTATCATTAGTGCCTTAATCACATCTCTGGTTTGAAGGAAGTACCTATTAATCAAATGATAACAGCCATGTTAATATTCATATAATTTACGAGGCTATTCCATAAACACATTTCATATATCCATAAAGTTAAAAAAAATAATAGTATTACAAAATGTTCACATACCTCAGAACAAAATCAGAGAAATCACTCTTGCTATTTGGAATACGATCAACCACATCTTACTTTTCTGGATGTGAATTAATGCACTGTATTGCAGACAATAACAAAAGGAAACCACCAATTATGAGCAGCCTAAAATTTTGTGGTGGGCCTACAACATGAGGATGAAGGAAGAACTGTGACTATTACTATCAGATGACATTAAAATAGTATCCTAAAATTGAAGAAATTTTCTAAGCTTTATAATACTAAAAGATGTGGCATGCTACTAGAATGTCTCACATAGGCCTCAAACTTTATGTAAGAAGATAAAGGTGTTATTGTACTACAGTGAAAATCCTCATTATAATCTAATCTTTTTTTCTTTTTTTCAGGTGTTAATCCAAATCAAATGAATCATGATGGGCTAACAGCTCTACATCAAGCATGCATTGACGGGTCACTGGAGATGGTAAACCTTCTCTTGAAAGCGGGGGCCAATGTTAACATAGTTGACAGGGACTTATGGACACCTCTTCATGCTGCTGCTACCTGCGGACATTTTAAAATCGTGACTACACTTATCAGAGCTGGTGCAAATCTAATAGCCGTTAATGGTGACGGTGACCTGCCATATGATATAACAGAAGATGAGGTGACTCAACATTACTTAGAGAATGAAATGACCAAAAGAGGTATCACTCAGGAATTTATCAATCTAGCTCGCCAAGCTTCTCATGATAAGATGAAGGATGACATAGAACATCTAATTGAGAAAGGTGGTGATATCAACCAGCCTTTAGATCAAGGGGGTACACTGCTACACATAGCCATAGCAAATGGTTTTATTGATTTAGTGGACATTTTGCTAGAAAATGGGGCATGTGTTACAATACGTGATGAAGATGGCTGGGAGCCTATACACGTTGCAGCTTACTGGTGCAATGAAAAAGCATTGGAAGCTTTGTCAGACAAGGGTGCTAACCTTCGGTCTTTAACTGATAATGGAGAGGTACCATATGATCTTTGTGAAGAACCAGAAATTAAGATCCATCTCCTTCATATGATCAGTGAAAGACCAGAATATAATTTTGTTGGGGATACAGAGGGTGATGTAACTCTGCAGGATGATACACTGGAACCCTCTAATGAAGAGGAAGATAAGACCATCAAAGATGATGTTCTTGAGTCCCAGCCTAACAAGCTGCAAGGGAGCACAAGTCTTCCTTCTGAAGTTATTAACTCTACTGATAAAGAACCACAGGATATTTCCAGAGAGCGAACTTCAGAAGAAGTGCCTTTAAATCCTTTATTAAATCTCCAAGCAACAGAACTATCTGAGCGCAGAAATTCAGTTAAGGAGGCCAAACATATGGCCCCAATGAAGAGAATGAATAGTATTGAGATTGGCAATATAAGCAAAATTTCCCCCTATGCAACCAAAACTGGATTAGGCATTACTGGTCATGATAAGGACAACATACTACACAGTAACAAGACACTAGCCAGAAGCAGTGTACATCAACATTCAACCCCAGTGGAACAAAACAGTCAAGATCAAAACAAGATATGGAATGCTTCAAGTCAACAATTGAAGAACAAAAAATCACATGAAAATTCTCAGTCTGACAAGGAAAGCTCCATTCCTAACCAAGATATTCATGGCAAGCGGCCACTTGAAACTGCAAGCCCAGTACCCGATTACAACCTAAATGGGACTACAGAGACAACAAGATCAGCCATCTCCCAGGGGGACAGCGACCAGGACCCTGCTTCCAGAAACCTCATCCACATTCCTCGCAAGAAAAAGCCAGCGCCTCCTCCTCCCGTGGGATCACTGCTGCATCTGAAGAAGCAACGGCAAGAAGCTCGTGAACTC
>NW_028234412.1:29257157-29259657 GCF_977035675.1 Penaeus japonicus
ATTTGTAAACACAGCTGTTGTTATCTTCACCGCGTTCCCTGGAGTTTCAGCCAATCACGTGATAGGAAGTCTGAGCTCGACCAATAGGAAGCCGACTTGGAAGGTTGCTTTGTTTACATTTTTAATATCGTGTGATTAAGCATTTGAGGAGAATGCACGTGCCTATGGAACGTCTGGCATCATCAATCTATTGCTTCAGTAATGGATTTAATCTTGCGAAATATTTGTCTTTTCATAAATCTCCAGTACGTCGAAAATGTCGCGAAAAGGATCGAGTGCGGCTACGAGCCTCGGAAGGAGTTCGGATCCGCCTTCGGGAGGACCAGCATCCTCCTCTCAGCTGGTTCTATTTTGGAAGCGGGGGCGAGGCTGGACACAGGCGGGATGGAGCACAGAAGCGACCATGCTAAAAATAATCGCAAAACTAGGTTCTTGGGCCGCAACTACAGCGGGGCAGTCGCAGGTAAGACAGCTCACGCCTACTTTCACGTTTATTTGGTGACAGGATCGTACATTTAGGTAATATCAGTAGAAATCCATTTAGAACATGTAGTGTGATTTGGGGAGTCCTTGTTTGAATCAGTTGTTTGATTATTTTATTTGCATAATTATTTTGAGGGCATAGTCTGATAGGATGGTGCTGAGGGACTTGCCTCTACTCTAGAACCCACCAGTAACTTAAGATTACAAAAGATATTCATAAATACTTTTTCCCTGTAACCCCAGTGGTATTGGGCAGTGTATATTGGCACCAATCTCATATTGTTTATGGTCACTATTTAGTATGCAATGTATTTTTTCAGAACAAGTATATAAGTTCTCATAACCTTCAAGAATATGTGTAGAAAAAAATCACATATTTCTGAACATCAGAGGACAGGGCAATATTTTTGGTAAATCTTATTAAAATCGAGACAAGGAAAGTGTGGCACTTTTCTATGAGATCTCCAATGTTTAAGACAATATTCTTGGTGAGCTTGTTTGGACCACCAACAGTTAAGCACACATTTTTATTTTTTGTATGATTTTGTGTGATGGTTTATTTTAAGCACTAGACATTGTTCCATTACATGATTTATTTGCCAAATTAATGCTAATGAATATAAAGATTAATAGATTACATGCAGACATTCATAAAAGTTCAGTTGATTAAATTAAGGTTACATACATTGAAAAAATATCCTATTTTTCTCTCTATGTATGTATGTGATGTTGTTTGCATATTTGTTTTTGACGAGCATGATGGGATAGCTTAACAACATGCTAACATGAATTGGCAATTCCAGATCAAAGCCGAGCCCAGAAAGAAGAATGGCCGACCTGATGAGACTCCCGGAACAGGTCTCTGCTCAGGCCTATATGATGAACCTGATGGTGGATGGAGATGACGATGAAGATGTTCGCCTCCACTTGGCAGCAGTTTGCGATGATGCCGATGGTATGAGGAAAATTCTAAGTGAACCCGAGTCTCTCCAATGGATCAACCACAGAGTGAGACCCTACCTGGCACCCCCACTTCGATTAGCTGTGTCCGGTAATGTAAATCTTTTTTTCTTTTTTTTTTTTTGTTCTTGTTGTGATATATGTTTTTGCTTTTATATTCCTCACCTGAGGTAATTAATATCTATCAAATGTACAGAAGACTACTCATGTGTCTGCCACTGCTTTCTCTCTGATTGGCATGGCCTTAGGGCTTATTAGGGTTCTGGCAAAAGCAAACATACCTTCATCATGTAGATTCTGGCAAGATCAATCTTGTACTCTCCCTGGCAGTTTAGTGTCAAATAAGGAAGCCAAACCCAATCTTGCCAGAATATACATGGTGTAGTTTGTTGCTATCTTCCTGAGCACAGTCACTTGACACGCGTCACTATTGTGTTGGGCTTCATATTTTAGGCCATTCATCACAGATTGTAGTTTCAAGTGGATTTAGATAAAGCAATGCCAATATAATTACAAGAAAGAAAATCACATTTTGAGAGCAACTGTGAGTGTCTTCTGAACATTTACCAAATCATGAAATAGACTAAGCTTAGTTTTTACTTTGGCACATTGTCTGCAGAACATCATTTTGTTTTGTATGTTTGTATTATAAGAAAGAATATTACAATAAAGTCTGTAACAGGAGGAAGTGTGGAGTGTACAAAAGAACTATTAGCAGCTGGAGCAGATATTGAATTGGAAGATGTCAAAGGACAAACTCCACTTTTTGTTGCAACATCTACAAGAAAAACAGAGTTAATGAAGGTATGTAAGACAAGGAAGGTGTATATATATATATAATATATATATATATATATATATATATATTATATATATATATATATATATATTATATATATATTATATATATATGTTATATATATATATATATATATATATATATATATATATTTATATATATGTATATATATATATATATATATATATATATATATATATATATATATATAAATATATATAAAATATTATATATAATATTTATTATATATATATATAT
>NW_028234412.1:29264657-29267157 GCF_977035675.1 Penaeus japonicus
TTGCCGGGTGGCACCATATGGTGCCAGTCATTTAATTGATTTAGGCCTAAGCATTTGAGAGCCCCAGCATTGTAACATGCAAAGCTGGAATGCCCCCATCGTGAATGGGTTAAAGATTGTGTCGGATGGTTTTGTTATTGTTCACCCACATTTCATAGTTACAATGCCATAGCTGCAATATTGTGTCTTGTGATACATAAAAGAGAATATATAATTCAAAGTATATAAACGTCCTTCTTCAAATCCTCAAACATTTTTCTCTTTTTATACAGGTTCCCCCAGAAGCTTGAAATCAATTTGCCGACACAAAATACGACGGCAGTTTGACAGAAAAAATCTTGATAAATTGACATGTTTAGATCTTCCCTCATGCCTCATTCCATATCTTAATTTTGAGGAATTTACAAAATATTCAAAAAGGACTGAAGAGAACACACATACAAAAATTGTGAAGAAAGAAGAGTAAAAAGAATGGTATAAGGTTTGTTTGTTTTATGTCAATAACAAAGGCTTTGGAATGTCAAAGCGGTGGATGCTGAGAAGGAAACAGGTGCATGGTAAGGAAATTATACCTGCTATAGAGTAATTATTATTTATTATTATTTATTATTTTCAGCTCTTGTGAGTTCTATGTTTTGTTATGACTATTTGTCTCTGCATTTTTTTTGAATGTTTTTGATATTTAGCTTTAAATTACTACAACTTAGTATTTATAGTTATGCATCATATTAAAATAAATAGATGCTTTTATGTTGCTGTTTATGTAAACATGAGCATCATGTTTATGTACATTTAGCTTTTATATGAATATTTATTTATTATTCCTTTGCCACAAGGATCTGCTGATCAGATCTCTCATATTGTTCAGTAAATATAATGCTATTGGATGACATTAAAAAGAACTTTTGTATATGCAATATGTTGACAAAGGTATGATCTCAGAGTAAGGTTTTATATTTTTAATATTTAATGCAAAATGTATATCTTTTATTTATTGTTCATGGTTGATTTATGAATACATGTTACAGCTTAATTATAAGTTTTTAAATCTGCTGGTCAGTGTAGTATTTAACTGCAAATCTAGTCAGAAGAAACAGTTTGATCTTCATTTAATTGCGAAGCAGTAGATATCATTATTTATGGTTAAGTTCTTATTTGTGCAATGAACTCTTTAGTTTCATAAATACAATCCAATGATTTACTGATTAAGATTTCCAACACTAATGACTAATAATTGGGTGGACACTAACCATTACTGTGATAGATTTTGATTAAACTTATGGTTTAAGGCTTCATTGTTTAAAAATCACAATTATTAAAGCTTATTTTTCTGTTTAAAAAAAAAATACTGTACATAGACAGATTGCTCAGGGAAGAATAACCTGTGACACTATTGCGGTTTCTGAGATTATCCAGTTGCGGTTGGTTCCATTGTCCTTTGAAGCACTTACGGTAGTTATTCACTTCTCTCTCCCTCCCACACTCGTACATATACACACAAAGACAATCACACAGATAGATATATATATTTATGTGATTTATGTACTAATTTTAGCTTTTACCATTTTTGTTATATTTAGTATATGGGCAGAGTCTACCCTTGGAAATTGATATTTTGTAATTTTTCAAATAAACATTAAATAGAGAATGGTAATTTATTTGTCACAGTATACCACTTGCTCAAGCCTAACATCAGAGTCCTACATCAACTGCAGGACTCTGCATGTTGTATTGGACACTCCCACTCTGTACTTAGCTGGTGCAGACAAACTGGTTTTATAGTACATGAGATTGAATGTAGGTTATTGTGAGTGGTCAATACCTTTTGAGGTACGACGACAGGGCTATTTTGGCTGTAAATGATTTAACCGCTGGGATATTTCAAATGCATAAGCCTAATACCTCGGGATTCTTGCCTGCACTGACCGCAGCCAAGCGTGTCACTCGGCGTACCAACATGGAGGATAGCCAAGACGAAATATTTTGTCCCCGGTGGCTGACGCTGCCACCACTTGACGTGATATCTTGTTAACGGGTCAAGTAACTCAGTTAATTTTCACTTACTCTAATCTTTAATTTTTGTGTTCCTGTTTTCCCCATCTTAATCATTTTATAGTCAATCTTCACATCAAAGAAGTGAGCTGTAAGCCATTTCATGGATGGAAACTCTCTGTAAAAGTCTGGTCCATGAATTTCCCTCCCTTCATATGGGTTGTGCTAGGTGTTTCTGCCTTCAGGTTCTACATTCTGGTATTTCTTATCTTATAATATAAAAACTTTTTTTTTCAGGGGAAGGGATGATTGGTACTTTAGGGTTGGTGGAAGGGGGGGGGAGGAGGATTTCTCTGTTATTGTAATCTTCTCTACTTTTTGGATGTAATTCTTAACTAGCAAGGTTGCACAAAGTGCCTCAGTTGATATTTCCAATTATGCTATTACACCCATTTCCTAAAACCTTTGAAACAGACTTCTCAGATTGAATATGTATATTTTCCATTCA
>NW_028234412.1:29277157-29292157 GCF_977035675.1 Penaeus japonicus
AAGATGATTGACAGTAATCATTGGTGATAAACCTTCGATAAATCTGTTATAATTCCTCTCCAGCTCCCTATGGTATTCCCTCATGTCGGAGCCAATCAGCGTTTTGTTACGCCGCAGTGCATCGTGACATCTGGGAAAATTATTGGCAAGAAAAACATTGACTAAGCCATTTTCTGTTCATTTTGAGATTCTTGTAATACTTTATTTTGCCTTTATAGCATTTTTATCTATCAGAATAAAAAACAAAAATGTAAAAATACTAAAAATATTTGTATAACTTTTCTTATGTAGACAGTGTCTTTTTATTGTTCTCAATTACAAAAACTTAATCAAATAATATAATCATGTAACTGTTCAACTACTAAACAAACATCCTTCATGAAGCAATTTCATAAATTAACCTGAAAGCATTTGGTTTAGCATCAACATCAAAAAATTAAAAATATCTAGAAGTCTAGCCGTAAAAACTTACTTTTTGGAGAAGTCTTTGAAACAAAGTCGAAGCTTATTTTGAAGTCTGTTAGGGGGCTTCCTGCTGTCAACCAGGTCTGACAGGAAGATGTGGGCAACCTCCATTGGTCCCTGATTCACTGTTGTTCCAATGCACCCCTGTAAAAATACAATGAAGCTTATATATCATTTCCACCTAGATAGGAAATAAAGATGAAATAATTAACATTGAATTCCCTTAACTCTTACAAAAGTAAACTATTGAAGACTAAATATCTCAGTAACATAAATTATTACACACAAATAATCTACATACATTATAACATAATGAAAAGCATCGAGATCTACATGAAATTCTGGATACATGTATAATCAGTATATCATGAAGTCATTCCATTCTTACCTGAAGCACCATCTGTAGAATTTTGTGATCTGGAGGATCTTGGTTGATTGCTGCAGATAATTCCTTTGTTTTCTTCTGTATGTCTTCTATAGCTACCTCTATGGGAGTCAACACCCACTGAAATAGAAGTTAGTATGTATGACTAATGTGTTACAACAATACATCCTATCTCAAAAAATAAAAATCATTGAAAAATATGAAGAAACAAATGAATGTTTACATAATTTTGATAAATGATCTTCACTAATTCCTAAGCCAGATTCAAAGAATGGTATCAGATCTGATCTACCACATCTCGTTATATTCTAAAGCAACCTTTTATGGAAATTACAATAATAATAACAATGATGATAGCAGTAAAAATGTTAGTAAAGATAATAATATTACTAGAAAATAAGAAAATACAAATCTGAGAATTCAAGGACTGGGGTAAACAGGTTAAGTCAGGTCAGCCTACTAATTGACTACTTGCTGACTAACAACTTCTGGAACAATAAAAAAATAATAATAATTATAGTCAACTGTGCATGTCGTTATCATCAATAGGTTAAGATTAGTTTTACTGCATGTTTTATAACTGTTTTATAAATGCCTCTATTTCAAATAAAAATTTTAGCAACTGAAAAATATGAAGACTCTGCTATCCACACCCACAGCAGCAAAGAGAATCACCTCACTTTTAACCTCTTTCATCTTTCCAGTGACTTTGTGGTAAACCAGAAACTCACTTTCTCTGAATTTATCATGGTATATCACTCTCAGGCTTTGTGGGTGGCCTCATGCACTGAACTAGAGTACTGGCTTGGAGGCTTTAATGAATGGCCTAGGGGGATAATGAGCAAGCACCATCCTCTCGGTTCTTTATGAACCAAGACATAGTTCTCTGGGAGAACCAGAGTCAAAAGGGTAAGCAATACATTTGCTCCAAAGTGACTTCTGATACTGTTGCAATGAATCAACTCAATAGCATTTACTTGTAGGAAGCATCTTTTGCATAATACACAAAATCTCTAGACTGTCACAGTATACTTCACGGTAACTAGTGGTTGACTGAACATATTTAGCAAAATCCCATTTTCTGAAACTCAGCCCAAATTTATTAAAAACCATCTGTTCAAACTGAAAAACATAACATGTTGTAAGTGATGAAATTCCAATATTTCAAATCATAATAATCATGACAATAAGATGTTTGATCAAAACTTACCTTTCTTTTCCTCCCATCATTTCCCTTCACTTTCCTCTCTTGCACTATTTGCTATAATGTACATAATTAGAAAAATGATACCATACAAACACTGATGGTAACACCATCAATACAACTTACAGACATTCTGTCAACAACTTGGATCCGTGTCTTGACATAGGGGAACATATGCTGAGTTGTCAGGATGGTCTTCCTCTTATACTGCTCATGAAGCTCTCCGTGTGCTCTCCCATCCGGAGTGAATGGTGTTGAAAAGATGAACCGCTCTGTGGAAAGGAAGATATTTTTATGTGACGAGAGAACACACTTCAAACATGTAACTGGTTCATTATGCCAGAGTAATATATTCAATGGATTTATAAAATCAGTGTATAGCCAAACTGACATGCTAAAGACTTACTTATATTATAATTTTTCTCAAATGAAGTAACTCGATCCCTGTATTCATATTCATCAAAATAAGGCTCAACATAAGTGATCTGAATACAAGCTTTGTCAGAATCTAACTTGGTGGCATCAACTGTGTTGCTGTCCTTTATCATCAAAATGTTTTCAGCACCAAAACGATCAGTGTAAAAGGCCTGCAAAAAATAAAACGTCAAGAGTACCAGCACCAAAACTATTTATTTTCAAGTATTTTAGTAAATCACAATTTCAGTATTTTCAGGCATCAAAGAGAGAGCCTTCATTATCATACTCAGATTAACAAATAAAATCTTCCAGTACCTCTAATCTGTGAGAAATTTCAGGTAGCTTAGTAAGCATTGGTTCCTTGTAAATGAACTCTTCCCCATCAAGATCACCAAACTTGGATCCATAGAATCCTACTCTGAAGTATGTTCCAAATATTCTTCTTCCCTCCAGAGCATCAATCTTTGAGAAAGCATCATGAAGTTTGGAGTAGATGTTGATCAGTTTCTTCCAATCTCTGTTCTTTTCAGCTATGGGAGTTAGAATCTTGTAGACCTCATTCAGGCATTCAAACACGCCAGCCTGAAATCATTTTTATATGCATAATACTAATATATAACGATCCTTTCTGTATAGGAGTTTAGTAGGAATTAACAAGTGTCACATATGAATCACATATGAACCATTGCCATCTCAAATCTTGTAATTTTTGGTGAATCTCTTTTACCCAAAAAGTTCTAACAGAGAATTGAATTGAAATAATACTCTTTAAGACAACATAAAGAAAAATAATGAATGCACATTGCCATATGCAACAAACTGCCTACTTCAAGTGAAGGATTCATGCTGAATGAGTTGTTTACAGTACAATGATGGAAAAAGCAGGAAAATATAGTAAAACACCAAAGGCATTTTCATGTTGTTGTTTTCTCTTGTTGTTTGTTTGCTTTTCTGTAGCATGCATCCTTAACTAAGCTCTGTTGAAGTCACCTTTTACAGGTATGCATAAGTATGTTTTTGTGTGAGCTATACATGTGTGAATCTGCTGTACGAAAATGGAACAGGAATGGCATTTTTTACTGTACACCCCTATGCAGACATGTATACTACAAAGACTTCATTTACTGTAGTTCCAAATCTAGTCTAGCATCCTACTCATACCCTCTCTTCATTGGCATGTTTTGGACACAGTTGTCACCTCACAATATTGGGCTACTCACACCCATCCTCATAAGAATTTTACTTATGTTTGTGTAAAGAGTAACTGCACAATGAAGGGGTATTGTTGTGTAAATCATGTTATCTTTACAATATTTCAATTTTCAAGATTTCAATTAAATGTACTATGCAAATTTTTACTTTGTGACAAGGGATTAATTGTATTCTAGAAAATTAGACTTTGACTGATTAGACAGGTTTTAGACATGTTAACCCTCTCTGGACGGGTGGTACAGTACTGTACCGCTCATTCAAAAGCCCAGTGGCCGGGCGGCACAGTATTGTGCCAGCCATTTAATTGATTTAGGCCTAATAATTCGAACGCCCCGGCATTGAGACATTCAAGGCTAGAATGCCCCCGTCGTGAATGGGTTAAGCTTCAATGTTTGCCATCAATTAATATTTTCCTTACCTGCTGCAAAGATGAGCTTGCTTGTTCTAAAAGACCAACCAATCCATTTTCTGTGAAGTATTTTCCTGTGCATATACCTTCTTCATCTGGGCTTAAGACATCATCAGACACTGTAAAAGAAAATAATGAAGTAAATACTTTTTGCTCAAGACAGACTATTTATCCATATATCAAATGATATCTAATATTATCCTCTAAACACAAATATCATATCTTACAAGAGCCTTTTATCATTACCTGCACTTTCCTCTAAAACATTTGGTGAGAGTTTACAGAAAGTCACAGCTCCAGTGGGAAGGTGAGGGCAATCTTCTAACATGTACAGGTACTCTGACACAAGAGCTGCACTGTGAACCAGGCACATTGCAGCTTCAGCATGCTGAGCTCTCTCACTGTGCTTCTGAGCCATGCTGGCCAACCAGGTCAAGCGCAGGTCTGGAGAGTTTTGGTACCCTCGAGCTATGAAAAAAACAATTTAACAGTATGAATACAGTTGGTTTAAAAGTTCAAAATATACTACTAACTCACTATATCATCTACTACTACTACTACTACTACTACTACAAGTGCTACTACTACTACTACAAGTGCTACTACTACTACTACTACAAGTGCTACTACTACTACTACAAGTGCTACTACTACTACTACTACAAGTGCTACTACTACTACTACAAGTGCTACTACTACTACTACAAGTGCTACTACTACTACTACTACTACAAGTGCTACTACTACTACTACTACTACAAGTGCTACTACTACTACTACTACTACTACTACTACTACTACTACTACTACAAGTGCTACTACTACTACTACAAGTGCTACTACTACTACTACTACTACAAGTGCTACTACTACTACTACTACTACAAGTGCTACTACTACTACTACTACTACTACTACTACAAGTGCTACTACTTCTACTTCTACTTCTACTTCTACTTCTACTTCTTCTACTCATTGTGCTACTACCACCACCACTACTATTATCTCTACTATTACCTCTATTACCACTACTACCACTACCACAAATATTTCTACTACATATATTACCTCTACTACCACTACTACTTCTACTACTTCTACTACATCTACTACCACTACCTCTACTACACCAACAACAACTACTACTACTACTATTACTACCACATTTACCACTACTACTTCTACTACCATTACCTCTACCACCACTACTACCTCTTACTATGACTACTATTACTATTATTATCATTAGCATGATTGCTATTGCTACTATTATCAATATTACTCATATTACTATTGCCATTATTATTACTACTACAACTTCAACTATAACTACTACTAATACTACTACTACTAATTACTACTACTACTACTACTAATAATAATAATAATAATAATAATAGAAAAAACAGTAATGGCTAAATAATGTTATTGCAATGATAATGATAATAAAAAGAAAATGTGAAGTGGAAACATAACAAATATAGTATAAAATATGTTATCATCATCATTAACATTATTTCTATAATTTTCCATATCATTATCATCATTACAATCATCATCACTATCTTACCACCTTATTGTTCTTGTCATACTACTACTAGCATATATAATACAACTAAAGGATATCACAGTCTAAATAACATCAATGATAATTACCAATTCTATACATCAAGTCCAGCAGCATCTCAGGATCCTCTTGGTATTCTTTCATTTTGACGGTATCAGACAAGATCATGTGTAGGTTGAACACTAGATCACGCACCTGTGGAGTATATATGTTGTTGGAGCAAAACATATGAACAACTGGCTATTCACGGCTACAATGACAGCTAATGTGAAAATTATTTGCATTTTTTCCAACAACCACTCATCCAAAACCATAAAAATATTTCACTAAAGTTCTTATGATGTTGGTGGCCTACTTAGACAAACATCATAAAATGGAACAAAATAATTTAAAAAAGTTAATCATTACATTATCTTAATTACAATGCAGTTGATGATGTTAAGTTCTTATTCCCTGTTAATAATGCAAGAGATCTGAAATAACTTCAAATTAAAAAGGTATTTAATATTTTAGTCCAACCACATTTGCCATGATTAAATTTCCAGAAGAATGCCCAACCTGTTCAGGGAAAGATGTGTCTTGCAGATCAGCATCCTCCTCTGCATAAGTAAGGATTGTCTTTAATGAACGTCTCAGATAAGCCTCATTGAAGGTCTGCGAGGTGCCCACCAATGAACTTAAAGACATAGTCACTTGCATCTTCACTCGAGCAAAGTTCTGTAAAAGGAAAAAAACAACTATATACTCAACAGACAGATCTTAGCTATAAAAAAATGATACATTTGCAGATTTTAAATTTTGATAAAACAAACCATAATTTACAAGATGGCAATAGGTTTTCATTAATCTCACTCATAAATATAATATACATTTTATTCAGAGATTTTATGTGACCTACAACTTATCAACTAATAGGGTTTCAGACTTATTATTCACATTATGCAAAATAAATAAAAATAATGAATCTATCATTCATACTAAAAATTAATAGACACAAGATGTTCATTTTAGTTAGGAGTGAAAAACATTTTTTTTCTGTGTTTTCTCAGAGATGTAGCCTCTTTTAGCTTTTCTAAAATGAAGCACACAAAGTTACAAAGTCACAAACAACAGTAAATCTTGTGAATTTACTGTAATAACATCATAACCATGAAGTAAACCATAATCAACATAGTCAATAAACTTAAGTGCAAAAATAACTCATGATACTTACATTGCCAATTTCAAAATTATGCCTCATGAGTAGGTACAGTGAAGCAGCAGCATGGGATCGTATTGTGCAGATGCACGAGGAGCAGTGCTTCAGAAGCTGCAGGCACAAGTCGGCACATTGCTCTGTTTCCTCATCAAAGAGGAGCCCTGGGAACTATATACCAAAAATTTTGGTGAATCAATATCAAAATGGTGATGAATATGTAAAATAATAAGAACATACTACCATCAATTTATATACAGAAGGTTACTGTGATTCTTTTCACAGCAATTTTTACTAATTGGACATTTTCACTATTGAAAAAAATAAAAAGAGATAATTACAACCCTGATCTTGGGGCCAAGTTTTGTTTGAACTGGCATATTACTTTGCTCAAAAGTTTTACTTCTGTAGTATGCATCACTCTACAAAGAAACTAATATCAGTATAAACTTCCTCTACAGCTCCATTCTTAAACTTCTCTTACCAACCTTGGCAACAAGAGCTCGCTGTGTGTTGAACATATTAGTCAAAGATGCAGTCGACTGGTTTGAGGCGAGAGCATGCAGCAGTACTCTAAATACCACACTCAGCAATCCCTGGAGGTGATCTGCCATTGTGACCACCTGTAAAATATAAGAGAAAGTAAAATATATCTTACTTATATTGTTCTCCTGTATCATACTTTACACTCGGTACAGAGAGTGAAGGAGACTTAGTTTGTTTGATTTTCTTAAAAAAAAAATTGTAGAAAAATATTTCCAGACTGGAAGTACAAGTAAACTCTCAGTGTTAAGTGGTGAGGGTTAGGACATGGTGAAAGAGTGAGTGAGTGAGTGAGTGAGTGAGTGAGTGAGTGAGTGAGTGAGTGAGTGAGTGAGTGAGTGAGTGAGTGAGTGAGTGAGTGAGTGAGTGAGTGAGTGAGTGAGTGAGTGAGTGAGTGAGTGAGTGGAAAAAGTAGAGTAGAGTAGAGTAGAGTGGAGCAGAGTGTTGAGCCGAGTATAATGTAGTGGAGTAGAGTGGAGTGTAATGGAGAGTGGAGTGGAGCATGAAGTAGAGTATGGAGTGGAGTACGGAGTATAGTATAGGGTGGAGTGGAGTATAGGGTGGAGTATAGATTGGAGTGTAGAGAGGAGTGTAGAGTGAAGTGTAGAGTAGAGTGCAGTGTGGAATTTAGAGTGAGGTGTAGAGTAGAGTGGAGTAGAGTGGAGTAGAAATTGGAGTAGAGTGGAGTATAGAGTGCAGTGTAGAGTGTAGTATGGAGTGGAGTACAGAGTGGAGTATAAAGTGGAGTGTAGAGTACAGAGTGGAATTTAGAGTGGAGTGTAGAGTAGGGTGTAGAGTAGAGTGTAGAGTGGAGTATAAAGTGGAGTGTCGAGTGAAGTAGAGTGGAGAGTGGAGAGTGGAAAGTGGTTAGTGGAGAGTGGAGAGTGGATAATTGAGTGTGGAGTGTGGAGTGTGGAGTGTGGAGTGTAGGGTGGAGTGGAGTGGAGTGACGTAAATAGAAACTAATTTCACCAAAATTTTTACCTGTACAATGTTTTCTAAAGTGTCCAGAATTATCATGTTAGCTTCACTCGCCAGATGGCCCTCAACTTGCGATTCCTGTTCCAATTCCTGATGAGTGGACCTTTCTGTATCCTGCTGCTGGTGGCGCCAAGGGAAGGTCTCCTTGCGCCAACGTAGTCGCTCGCCGGTCCCAGAGGGAGATGGCGGGTTGCGCTCTGTCGATTCATTTAACGCCATTGAGAATAGAAGTTGAAAGTGCTTGTGAATTTATTGCACTTTTTAACTTTTTACATTAGCAAAAATTCTATCTCCAAAAGTTTCATTGTCCATAGCATGAATAAATATACAATGAGTGATGGATCCTACAAAAACTGGAATACTGACAAAATATTAGTAGGTGATTATGTTAAATCGTAGGTAATACAAAAGTACCTTTACAGTTACACTAGTTTCTAACAATGTATTACAATGAGGAAGTAATTACATTTCTTCCTGTTAGACATTTTAAGCTAAAACATGATAATCACATCTATATCATGATGATGATTAATAATAACCAAAAATGATAATAAAATCAAGTTTTGAAAATTAGAAACTATCATACTGCATGTATGTAAATTTCACTTTTAATATAAAATTACTTAAACAAATGTACATGCTTCAAAAATATTTACACTCTAGGGTTAATATAATAAAAGTATCAGAGAGGAAAAACAAAAGTGATTAAACACTGAAATTCAATATGGACATTTAATTAGTTTTAATATAATTCCCTACAAATGGTTATTTCCAAATATCAATTTTATGAAGTCTGGAGGGTCTCACTTATTCATAAAGCAATTTGATTTTAGAAATAAAATAGAGAGAAATGGTAATGAAATTGAATATGTTACACATTAACCTGAAACTAATATCTTTACTTGATCTCTTTGTTTTGTTTTTTGGTTTGGGAACTCCTCTACTTGTGGCTAAGGTGGTACCCTTGATTTGGCATTACAAAATTTCTATTCTCATTAACAGGTACAATGAAAGTTAAAAAATGAAAGAACTTACATATTTATGATTCATGCTATAAAAAAGTCATGTTCATACTGGTTACAATATTTTATTTTTACCTTCCTTTGAAACCAAATTTAATGCCTTTACCATAATCATATAGATATTGGGTGGTAAATAAGTGTGTGCTTAACTGTTAGAAGTTGGATTCATCCAGATCTTGAAATCTTTCATTCTCATTCATACTTTTCTCAAATCTTATCAAAGTAGCAATCATAAAATACTCAGTTGTTAACAAGACACAGTTCAAGACTTCACTTTTCAAACAATCATTTTGATCCTTTATGATGGATCATAATTTGTGTATCCATTTTAGTATCTGAATAATCAGGTTCTAGCATCAAATCTGAACAAAAAGAATAACCATCTCTAATCCAGCACACATGCAAAAAGCTCCTTCATTTTTTTATTTCATCTCATTCTCAGTGCTTTAAATTTCTGAAAATAGACACCATGCAAATGGACTGTTTGCTTACTGTCATGAACATAAGCATATATTTCTTAAGCAATGCTTGATTATTCTTATAACACCTAAATGTTTGTGGATCAGATGGATAGACTGAATACCAAGTTAAAGAATATTTACTTTTAAGAAAAGCAAAACTGAAAGATGCATCACTATTTTGTTAATGTGACTTTTCATATATCTAGGGTATGGATTTTCACAAACAATCACAAAACTAAATAGTCCTAATATCCTTATTGTTACATTAAATGGAATGAACAATTTAGAAAAATATTTCAACAACAAAATCATCTGTAACAAGGCAACAGTCCTTCAGAAGGCTAACCAGTAACATTCATGACTATAAAGCTACCCTCAAAATTGTTTTGAAAAAAGTGTAAAAAAAAAAAAACAATTTGCTTCCTGGTAACAGTGAGATCTAATGAAATGATTGATCATAAAACAACCTGTGGTTCATCATACATAGCAATATTCTTGCACATAAACTAAGCTGGGATACCACCAAGCCGTAATCTTGCTGTCACCAAATATATGATAAAATAGACTTTTGGTACATATGCTTTGAAACGAACTCTCCAAGCAATTTTTACATTCTTATCTTGACTCTCATTTCACTCCCATTCAATCTTACATTCCTGAATAGATCCCCAGTTTATGTTCATGTACAATACCAAAACAGTATCTTACCACTCGGCATAAAAAAAAATAGAGAATTGCTTGTAACTGCGAATGTAGTTACAAATGAGATCCTTTACCTATTACTGATGATTTTCTGTTTACAGAATATTATGACTACAGCCTGTGCCAATTCCAATAAGGCAACAGATACTAGCAACCAATTTCCTAATATGGCCATATCGAGAGCATGAAGTACCAGATTTAGTAAGGGAAAATTACTTCAGTAACTTGTCTGTCGTATCTCCTGCCAAATTGAACAACATCTATGGGCCAACTCAAGTGACAACCTGGATGCATTCTATTCACTAGCACCGTCAGTCTAGCAGCTCTAGTAATTAGATATAGTCTGCAGTGACCTCCTGTATCCAGTGATGCCCCCCTGAGGTTGCTGCGGTAACCCAGGTATAGTCACAAAAAAAGAAAAATGGACAATTCACTGGCTGGTAATCTGCACATATTGCTGAGATATCAAAGAGAGATGATGTGAAACTCGCATTCTGAGAGCCATATAGAGGTGTTTCTCTCTTGCTGTATTCATTAATGAAAAACACACAAAACACTATTTACTCCAAATACATTTTAATCTAGTTTTAAAAATATATTATGCAAAATATTTACTGTTACTTAAATCCCCAAGCCCATATACACACACAGACACACACACAAACACACAAATAGGATTATTTTGTATTTCCTGCAGAAAAATTGTACTATGATACATTTACTAAACCTCTGACATACTTACCTACACTAATAATTTCTGTATACAGAGACATTATAAAAACAAGAACACAAAATAAAATTGATAACATAAAACATACCAAAATTAAGTGCAAACTGTAAATGGTAACAAAACTTTTTGAAATTAAAATGAAAAGTCATTGTAAAATAATCACCAACATGTACAGTTTCTTCACTAAAAAGTTGACATACAAGCATAACTATCCCACAAGTTCTATCATATGCACCACTTTACAGAAGGCCACATTGATTGCAACTCAAGGACATTAAAGGCATTCATAGAAATGAAGCTTTAACTGGATTCTGTTCCAGAAAACCAAGTCATAATTTAAAAAAAACAAGAAAAAGAAAAAAAAAGTGAGAGAAATATTTTAGAAAACAAAGTGTGTATCTGTCTCACTAAAGAAATATTAAAATAAATGAACAAGAATCTGATAAGAGTTCCAGAAAAAAATCATAAAGAAATATAATATGTAAAATGAACATAGAATCTGATAAGGAGTTTAGATAAAACTCAATCACTCCTCTCGGTTTATTTTTTGCAAAATAGAAGTGTGAGGAAAGGCCATACAAGATGCATTCCTTCAGTTCTTTAAAATTGATCCTCTTTAAGAAAAAATGGATATTCCACGTCTTCCAAATTAGGTAAATGTGTCCTAACCTACAACTTCTCTACACTACAAGAAATATTCCTCCAGACCCCAAGCCAGAGAGTGGGGGTTGTGAGAATGTTAGCAGTGCGAGCCATGGAGTTATGTACAACCCCTGGTAAAGTGCACAGGCAGCAGACACAGCCACAACATTGCTGGGTTGAAGGGTTGAGCAGTTGATGGAACGAGTGAGTATCTCACTGATCTGCTGCATGCGACACAAACCTGCTCCCTGGATGTAGAACTGTGATAATCCAACAACATGAGGGGTGTTGGAAGGAGTGTTACCTCGACGCCGGAGCATCATTTCCGACCGTGCAGAATTCTGACCCATGATGGCTTCTTCCAGTCGGCTCTTCATGTCTGCTTTGCAACGTAGACTTGGCCCTCCACCTCGCAAGGAGATCTTCTTTCCCTGTAGAATATATATTGGTTAAGATAACACATGCTTTTTATACCTAGCATATGAACTAACATATAATCATAATTTGGTTAAGAAAAAAAAAAGTAAAAAAAAAGAGCTGAGCATGGGATAAAACAATATGATTATAAAATATGATGTTAAAATTAAGGTGGTGTAATGAGATGCTTCATCCAAAGCTTAGTAACTAATACAAATACTAAATGTCTATTCCAACTGGAATTCTTAACTTTCTTTTATTTACTGGTACACAAAACTCTCATTTCACTCCTTTAAATAAAAACATCATTTTTAGCAACTTGTTGCAGACTCTCTCATTTCATTATTATCTTCTTCATAAGGTATCGCGGTGTGTTATTAGTGGCCAGTAACATCGAAGTAAGTTAATCATTGTTATAATAAAACAAAACAAAGCAAACTATCATTAATCTTGACCGTTAAATCGGGGAAAAAAAAAGGACAAAGATCAAAACCAGTTTCGACCAACCCATAGGCATAAAAAAACAACAACTATAAACCACAAAAAAGTAAGTCCAGTATTACATGTCTTCTCCAAGCTATCCTTTAATTCATAATGTAAATCAAAACACTTGCACAGCCTTTCAAAAATCTATTTCAAGCCCACCATAGATAAAACAGCTGTCCAAGCAGCCCCTGGGTTCAACAAAAACATGTATGTACTTGTCTTCTTAACCCTTTTGTCGTTACTGGCATTAAGGTTTTCTGAAGACATGTATCTCTTCTAAATTCATCATCACCATATGGAAGACAAGGGTTATAAACACTAATATTATCCAAAACAGAATAATCTCGCATTATCTCTGAAGAGGTGGCCTCAAAATTTCACTGCTGCTAATAGACATCTAAGCAATGCAGATTATTCCAACCTAAGGTAACATGTACTCTTATATGCTAGTTCATGCAAGAAGCCATAATAGTTAACTAAAGAAAAATACACACAAGGTCTACAAGGGAATCCTTTACTTATTTCATAAAAAAAGACCTTTACAACTGGTCACAACATTCCTTTTATTAACTATTGGTTGATATTAAAATCTTATTCCCAACTAAGGAAATTATACAAAGATGTAAAGACAGAAAACTTGGAAACCAAAAAATAATATAAGCAGACTAATGATCACATAGTCAGAGACTATTTAACAAGTTTGAATGGTCAATGGATATACTGGGGATTTAATAACTACATTATCAAACAAATACAAGTGTGTAAGTTTATAAATATTGGAAGATAAAAATACGAGAAGCAATACAACTAATACTGATGAAATATCAAGTATGGATTTTCTCATATTAAAAGATTAATTCAAGAAAAAGGAAACAGTTCACCCAGTACAAAACGACTTGTTCTGCAGGAGACACCACTATGAAGTTAGTTCATTCACTCAGCTGAATTTTTGATCTTTACGATGGTTATAAATTTGAATAAAATGGATATACCGATCTCTATTCAGAACATGAATATTCTATGGGTCAACTAGACAGATAGACTCATGAACATTGCATAATGAGGAAATTTGGATGAGAAGACGCTTTGTACACCGTCCCACTTTAAAGTTTACACTAAATTGCTTTTTCAATCTTAATGTGTGGAAGATGTGTAAGAAAAGAAATCGGAGATTTAATAATTCTTACATGATAGTCCCATACAGGTTTAGAGAGCATATAAATTCAAGTTGAGAAGAATCGAGGGCCAATACAGATGTAGATAAATGAAATCACATTAATGATCTCGAATGTTCTGTGTGCTGTACCAATGCGAATTTTAATTGTAGGTTGTGATGTTTAACCTCATGATTCATGGATCTGGAATATGACCCCCATACAACACTACCCTTCCCTCATAACCAGGATTCCCCCTTCAGGTGACTCCAATGCAACCAATACAATTTAGAAGACCTGCACATACACATACACATACACATACACATACACATACACATACACATACACATACACATACACACACACATACACATACACACAGTTAAACACATACACATACATACATACACATATACATACACATACGCATACACATACACATACACATACACATACACATACACATACACATACACATACACATACACATACACATACACATACACATACACATACACATACACATACACATACACATACACATACACATACACACACACACACACATACACATACACATACACATACACATACACATACACATACACATACACATACACATACACATACACATACACATACACATACACATACACATACACATACACATACACATACACATACACATACACATACACATACACATACACATACACATACACATACACATACACATACACATACACATACACATACACATACACATACACATACACATACACATGCACATCCACATACACATACACATATACATACGCATACACATATATTTACATATACACATACACATACACATACATATACACATACACAGACTCATACTCATACTCATACTCATACTCATACTCATACTCATACTCATACACATACGCATACACATACACATACACATACACATACGCATGCACATACACATGCACATACGCATACACATACACATACACA
>NW_028234412.1:29297157-29299657 GCF_977035675.1 Penaeus japonicus
CACATACACATACACATACACATACACATACACATACACATACACATACACATACACATACACATACACATACACATACACATACACATACACATACACATACACATACACATACACATACACATACACATACACATACACATACACATACACATACACATACACATACACATACACATACACATACACATACACATACACATACACATACACATACACATACACATACACATACACATACACATACACATACACATACACATACACATACACATACACATACACATACACATACACATACACATACACATACACATACACATACACATACACATACACATACACATACACATACACATACACATACACATACACATACACATACACATACAGATACACATACACATACACATACACATACACATACAGACACATACACATAAAGACACACATACACATACACATACACATACACCCACACACACTCACACACGCACTTACACACACATACACATATACACACACATACACATCCACATACACATACACATACACATACACATACACATACACATACACATACACATACACATACACATACACATACACATACACATACACATACACATACACATACACATACACATACACATACACATACACATACACATACACATACACATACACATACACATACACATACACATACACATACACATACACATACACATACACATACACATACACATACACATACACATACACATACACATACACATACACATACACATACACATACACATACACATACACATACACATACACATACACATACACATACACATACACATACACATACACATACACATACACATACACATACACATACACATACACATACACATACACATACACATACACATACACATACACATACACATACACATACACATACACATACACATACACATACACATACACATACACATACACATACACATACACATACACATACACATACACATACACATACACATACACATACACATACACATACACATACACATACACATACACATACACATACACATACACATACACATACACATACACATACACATACACATACACATACACATACACATACACATACACATACACATACACATACACATACACATACACATACACATACACATACACATACACATACACATACACATACACATACACATACACATACACATACACATACACATACACATACACATACACATACACATACACATACACATACACATACACATACACATACACATACACATACACATACACATACACATACACATACACATACACATACACATACACATACACATACACATACACATACACATACACATACACATACACATACACATACACATACACATACACATACACATACACATACACATACACATACACATACACATACACATACACATACACATACACATACACATACACATACACATACACATACACATACACATACACATACACATACACATACACATACACATACACATACACATACACATACACATACACATACACATACACATACACATACACATACACATACACATACACATACACATACACATACACATACACATACACATACACATACACATACACATACACATACACATACACATACACATACACATACACATACACATACACATACACATACACATACACATACACATACACATACACATACACATACACATACACATACACATACACATACACATACACATACACATACACATACACATACACATACACATACACATACACATACACATACACATACACATACACATACACATACACATACACATACACATACACATACACATACACATACACATACACATACACATACACATACACATACACATACACATACACATACACATACACATACACATACACATACACATACACATACACATACACATACACATACACATACACATACACATACACATACACATACACATACACATACACATACACATACACATACACATACACATACACATACACATACACATACACATACACATACACATACACATACACATACACATACACATACACATACACATACACATACACATACACATACACATACACATACACATACACATACACATACACATACACATACACATACACATACACATACACATACACATACACATACACATACACATACACATACACATACACATACACATACACATACACATACACATACACATACACATACACATACACATACACATACACATACACATACACATACACATACACATACACATACACATACACATACACATACACATACACATACACATACACATACACATACACATACACATACACATACACATACACATACACATACACATACACATACACATACACATACACATACACA
>NW_028234412.1:29309657-29324657 GCF_977035675.1 Penaeus japonicus
AGGACAGTCACATACTATTTTGGGTATATTTATCATGCAATGCTAAGAACCATTTGTCCCTATCTTTTAACCCTATCATTTAAACCATAAACAGCTAGATGCTGTGTGAGGCTATAAGTAAGGGGGCAGTGTTCAAAAGGATACTCAAAATGTGTTGATTGACAGCCTAATCTGTTTTCAAATGGGAATCTTTTGATAAATTAGCATTTCTAACATCTGAAATGACTTGATGATTCCCTTGAGGACTCATGCATGATCACTAAAAAGCCATGAAGTGATATCAAATGCCGACACCACATGACATGATGTCACGTCACCCAGTGGTAACGGATTAATAAGATGACAAAACAATAGTTTTCTTAGGTTTAGCTTATTCTGTAACAATACAAAACTGGATAATTAAGCAAAAAGACTGAATCATAGAAAGCATCATTAGCTGTACTCTGAATCATACATCAATTTTTACAAAAACAAAATTTCTCAATTTAGGAGTTCAGATATAATTATCTAATTTCTATTTTCAGAATCGACAACATATTCTACAAATCATCCAATCGTCACGCAACACCCATCAACAAATCTCTGACTAAAACATTCCAAGATATATCAAAATATTAACATTGCATGGAACACAAAACCCTAGAAACTAATGACATACTTTTATTGCTAGCAAATGTGTGCAGCTGAGGTAATGCATCGATGACAATACTGATGAGTGGTAGATATAATGCCACCACTCTCGCCTTTACTTCAGGTTCTGTGAAACGTTCGTCTGTGTCGTGGCTCGTTAGCAGATTTCTCACTGTGTTCACTGCTCTTCCATGAATACTGGGATTGCTGAAAAATTAGAAAAAAATTCATTAATTTACTAGCAAAACACTAATTCTCCATATACAAAGTTCCATTTACAATATCTTTAATATTTTTTGGTCAGTATCCTCCTCACTTTATCTCTAGAGCAGTAGCCAAATCCGACAGCACAAGACCAACAAGGAAGTGCTGCTGTCGAAACGAATTTGAAAGCATCATGAAGGCACTGCGATTCCCACCGATCACAGTGGAGATGAAGGACGACTGACTAGTTGTTGACCCAATCTGAAAATCATGACACAAAATCAAGAAAATATATAATGTGATAGAAAATTAGACCTTCAATTTCTCTTTCTAGATATTAAGAAAAATTAAGAAAAATTTCATGGTTCATAGAGACCATGCATTTTTTGAAACTTCATGATAAAATTCCAACTACTATTCGGTGCACATATTTCTCCTTATCAGAGTGGAAATTAAAGTAGTAAGGGTATAGAGTTATCATTTTCTTGATGAAATATATATATATAAATCATATTTTACCGAGGGACAGGGGGATGACGGAGCTGAAGTGGCTGAAATTGGCGTGCAGAAAGGCAGATTCAGAGCCACAAAGTGTTCATGACTACATACAATTCGTACAAAATCCAGCTGAAATATACAACAAAAACACAGGTTAGCACTTCCTTATAAAGGCACATTCAATCATCCAACACCCAAAATAGAAATTACTGCATATAATTCATATCTTCATTTTAACATCAATGATATCCTACAACTTTAGAAAACTCACCTTCAGATTAATGAGTGCTGCAGCATCAGGTAAATTCATTATCTTGTTGCTCATCTGTTTACAATAGTTTCTGATTAACATGAAAACAAATCCTCTATCCATCACAGAGAGAAGATCACATAAGAAGAAGGCGAGGCTGCTGTTCACATTCTGTACAAACTGAAAATGAAGAAATAACAAACATATTATTGTGATAACCGAGTAGAAAAATGTTACTAAGTCAAATTTGTAAATATTTTTCCAATTTGAAAATTCTATTAGTGTACTGTAAAAAGATTAAGATTGGATTCCTGACTACATTTTAATTTACTGAGGCACTGGTGCTTGTAAAGCCTACCTTCCTGGGGTACTGTGGAAGTCCAGAGTATGTGATGAAACAGATGTAAATGTAAGCATGCCAGTACAAAGGAAAAATATAATACTTAAATTTCAAAGTAAAAATGAAAAACAAAATCTATGTTACTCTTTTGTCAAAATTACAGTCAGATACTCAATGTTTCTGCTCTCAGAGAATAAAGTATAATGAAAAAAAGAATTGCTTGAGATGAATTACTAGATAACACTTGTTCAGCCTGCAATCCAAGAGAGCCAGTCAGGTTCCAGACGGCACTTCCCCGCATAGCTTGGTTGATATTAGCTCTTGCGCAGCCATTTACCAAAAAACTTCCTTGGCAATGGGCAGAATGAGCTGTGTATATTCTATACAACTAAAGAGAGATATGATGTAAACAAGTAATCCAATTTCTCCCCCTCTAATTGTATTGCTTAACAACTTACTCTAGTGTCTCGGACATCCTTGTTATGAAGAGCAATGATGTCATTAGTGATAGTATTGGTCAAGTTCTCAACATCATCACAAAACTGATGGGAGAACCTCATCTTGCGAAGAGTGTCTTGTCTCCCTGTCCGAGCTAGGTGTTCTGACATGGATTTTATCATCAACTCAAAGAAGAACCTGAAAATAAAAAAAATATAAAAAAATTAACATTCTCTGGAGGAGGCAAAAATCAATAACATAGTTGAAATTATTAATATCAATAGAAGAATCCAGTTTCAGTTTCAAATACTACAGGGGACCAACCATGAATTTGCCAGTGCTTTTTCTCTGCCTGTGCCATTTGACACTACCCATTGAAGGGCCACTTCCTCATGCACAACTTTCCTTCCTGGGTGTCGCTGCAACATCATGAGATTTTCGTAGTTCCCACCTGTTGAAGAGTCCACACTGCATTGCAATTCTTTCAATAAAAATGAGTGAGAAATGTTACTTTGAAAAAAGTAGACTATTTTTCTATAGCCACAGTTTTTGGACTGATGATGTTGAATTTTATCATGAAATATGTAAGGTTAACTTAATTTTCTCTTGTGTAAAAAGTATTAGAAATAATATCTTTGGTTTCTTCTAAAGTATGATGCCCTGCTTACAAAACTGAAAGAATAAGTAGCTTGTGATTTCAATAAAAGGAGACTTAGTTTTATCCCTTATATCTATTGATCTTACAGATGTCTGTATCATGTTAGCCAGATGTGAAACATGTGAAAATTATTGACAAATGTCTAAAACATTGGCAGTGCCAAGGCAGTTCAAGTTTTGTAGCAGTCCTATACAGGATATGTCATGTTACTAAGACCAGACACAATTTTAACTTGAGGTTCCTCCTCCTCTCAAAAATCTATAAAACTGATTATGTCAATGCAAATAAAAGAAATCTTTTTTTAATCTGAACCAGTAATTAGCCTATATCAGTTATATTCACTAATTTTCACAAAGAAAGCCACACCTCATTCAAAAAAAACTGAAATATCTGATGTCTATTTGAGTATTATTGCTTGTTGTAGCCTAGCATTCCTTTTCAATATAAATATATTTTTGTGTGCTGCACAATGATACATAACACTGCCCTACATGAGATTGTTAAATGAATATGGATGTTTAATACCCCATGACTGGGAAAAGTACCAATAAAAATCTTTCAACACCTGACATTCATGAGGATCAAGTATGCAATAAAAAACATCTCTGGAAATCACAACTAATGGGCTAAAAGAATCAGTGAAACAAAAATCAATGAATATCTCACCACTTGTCAACATTATCAATCCACTTATTCTCAAT
Source organism: Penaeus japonicus (assembly GCF_977035675.1). Classification (NCBI taxonomy): domain Eukaryota; kingdom Metazoa; phylum Arthropoda; class Malacostraca; order Decapoda; family Penaeidae; genus Penaeus; species Penaeus japonicus. The sequence goes on from NW_028234412.1 coordinate 29,313,377, forward strand.
ACTATCATTTCCAATACCAAAGTAAAACTGTCAAACAGTAGTATGATTTGAAACCATTCTACTGCCACAAAAGTACTGATCAGAATTTTCTGCAATATAAATTAAGCCATGCATTTGCTGTTGCTCAAGTAGTGATCTTTAGGAGAAATTACAAGGGATCATTCTATTCCTCAAATTCAAAGCAAAGCAGTCATTTCGTTATTCAAACAAATAAATTCATAAAAAAATAATGTTTTCCATGCAAATACCAACATAAGTGCCCAATTTAGTAAGGAAGAGAGATGAAGCTGGTTTAAATAGACCTCATTCTTTGGGTGATAAAGGGCTGGTGGGCACTGGAGGGGTTGCCAAAGGGGTCTCTCTCTTTATTTGTTTCCTATGATTCTTGTATGTGCAATGCCATACATTAATTGTTTCATATTTGTCAGTAACGAGAGAAGCAAAGATCATACTCAAGACAAAAAGCAATTCATTACAAAGTACTGCTTCAATATTCTATGGCACTTGGCAATACATTTCATGCAATTTCTAAAGTGTCAAAAGAACAATCACATGAAAAGGCACATCAAATTACCAAAACATCAAAACTGTTTGGTAAGAAAAGCTAGCCATCTGAATAGGGGTATTGGGGCAAAAATAATATATAATTTGGCATCAGGGTTAAAGATGGATATCTCACCTTTTTTATCCATTTGCTCCTCATCATTGTCTAGTGATAGACAGACATGCAAAAGAATACAGAAATACTTCTTAACAAGAGTTTTATCAGTCAATGTATTAAAGTAGCTACCGTGACCCAGCATCACAATACTTATAATTTTTCAATCACTTCCTTTTTGCTTTTCATAATATCTTCCTAATCATGAACTTTCTTCTTCAATTACTTTTAAAAATATATATTTGGAAGTCCAGACATATAAGATGTTAGAAGAGTTAATTTTCAATAATATAAAGTTAAAAGACTTTTTTTTCTCATGCTGTCAAGTTAGGAAACTAATATTTTCACAATGAATACCAATTCTCAAATACCTGTCCTCATTGAATTTGTTCTATCCAGTCCTCTTGATAAGATTCCTCCAACTTCAGCATCTGCATCTTGGCCTAAATCAGGGTTACTGCTGCTTCTGATGAAATAATAGTAAGTGCTAAAATGATATAATCATAATATTTTGAATCTTGAAAAAAAGGAAAAATAAATCGCTTGTATGAGTCAGTAAGCATTCACAACATTTTCCTTCTTACCTAGAATATTTTCGATGAGTGGGGACAGAGGTCGGTGGGTGAGGAGGGTGGGGCTGGGCAGTTACAACCTGTGGGCTATCATCTGGATGGGGCAAAGTTGCCTGATATGCTACATATGTTAGAAGAGTGCTGTTGCGCCCATGCTGATCATTTTTGTCTTCCAAAAGTCCCTGTTTGTAAAAGCAAGTATCGTATGAATAAGAGCATTAAGTTATCATACTGCTGGCATACACACTTAGAACAGTCTACCATATATACATACAGCACACAAAACCAAACCATGACTAATACTTACAGATATTCGTCCAACAAGGGTGCCAATGGTCTCAAAGCAAGCCTGGGCAATATTGACTTGCTGCCCAGCAAGAGTGGGTGGCCGAACCATGAGAGATATGAGACGGTCTAACAGCACAGGAACAAATCGTACTAAGGGTTCGGCATGACAGTTTATCAGATCTCCCATTCTGTTACAAGTAAGCAAAATATATTTCCATTGAGTAAATTATGCATATTTTTCTCTAAATTTTATAAACCTTATGTAATATTTTCAGTAAAATTACATCTGCTTCTTTAATTCAAGATAAATTAGTAAAGAAGGGTAATTTGTTTACATATACTTTTCATTTTCTTATTCTATAATTCCTTTATCATGAACATTAACTCTTTGTGAACAGGTGTCATGGCATACATAAAGGCACAGGTTAGGCCTAAAAGACAATCTTCTTTGTGTACATAACCCAAGATCAGAAACTTTTGAAATGCATTTAGTCATAAAGCAGTGTTAAAAAATCCCATCTTGTCAGCCTTCATCTCATTTGGAATCCTATCCAGAATGGGTTATGTCTTTTCATTGATTTCAGAACAAAGATGTTCTTAAAAAGGTTAAGGTCTAACAAAAATAAGAACATCAATAACAACACAATAATTACAATCATAGTAACATTTTTTTAATAAAGTGAAAAAAAAAAAAAAACTCAATAGAGCAACAGCAAACATGGTTAAAAAAAAACTTACGCTTTCTTCAGTTCTCCCTCCATATTGGCTTCACCAATACGAGCTGGAATATTTCCTTCCTCTACCATTTTACACAGATGGAAAAATCGATCAATATGCTTGTCCTGAAAATAATACACAGACATGTAAATCAATGAACAAATTGTTATCTTCTTAAAGTGTTTACATTTCTATCACAATTCACTTTGTCACAAAGTGTAGTCAGTAAATAGCGTTAACTTTGAAAGTCACAACCGAAAGAGTAAACTAATGATGGATCTTACATAAGAATAATGGTAAACATTACATATATAATTCCGTATTTGATAAAAATCAGTGAATGGCTTTAGAAATTTCCAGGCTCACTTACCTGTGCATGTACAGATGACACTGCCTCAACCAGGACCGTGAAAAGGCCCTTGTGGTTATCAACCCACTTTGTGCCCGGGAGTTGTATGTCTGCAGTGATATAGGAGTAGTTGCTTGGGGGTCGCTCCATCATTACAGGCAGGCTGTGCTCACCAGTTTGGAGGCAGCCATCACGGTATACAGGCAGCCACTGTGTTAAACATGTGAAAATATTATTGCTAAACATTTTTAGGAGCCAAAACTTTAAAATGTTAATCTAACATTAGTTATCATAAATGTTCAACTAAATCAAACCATGTATTGGATTAACAATTAATAATTTAAAAATTTATTGATACATACGACTAACTGTAGGACTTAGAATTGTAAAAGTACTTACAGTATAACCAACAGGAGTTTCAATTGTCTTTTCCTCATTCTTCTTCTGACATGAAATATGATAGAATGTAAATAAAATGTGGTGCTGGTCACCAAGCACTGGTGGCAACTTGATCTTGAATTCGTCATAGAAGTCTGGGGACTTGTTATGGTAAGTGACTGCAGTATATGCTTCTGTGGTAAACTCTGGGCATGACGATTTGCCAAAAATAACAGACACGGCAGCTAATTCTTCTTCTCCAGCCATGAACTGTATCTTTACAGCAATATTCCGAGCAGAACCTAAATGAATACAAACTCATGAGCATCCCATCCTACTTCTAGTTCCATATAACTAGATTAACTACAAAAAAATATATACATTTCTAAACATATAAAGACATGAAAATGATGACTCTTTTTTTTCATGATCTGTTAATGAGATTTATAGGCAATCAACCTGAATTTATAAAACAAAGAAAATTACAGAAAAATCTATGATTTTTTTTTTTTTACCTGGCCTGTTACTGAAGTTCAGATCTTTTGGTGATACAAAGAGGAGATTCCTGTAGGAGTAGTGAGGGACAAAAATATCTCTCGGAGGGAACTCAACGATCTCCTTAATCGGTCGGCATTTCTCGTCTGGATTAAGAGATGAGATTATAAGCACATTTTGTTGCACTGCATTATCATAAAATTAAAGTAGTAAGCCATGAATAACCTAGCAAAATATGAAATATGCTAAGCAATATAAAAAGCTTTACTTATTGTTTTTATATTCAACAGAATCTTTTCTAGCCTTAGGTATCAACATTTATTTTACAATGCATTTCCAACAATATTTCCAACTTATCTTTTCATAAATTTCTATGCACATTGAAAAAATATATAACATAATATAAGCATTTAGATGTAATACTGCTGCATTAATATCATAAACTCTACAGATTTTGTCCACAAAGAAAAGCAAATATCATTCCTTCATAATGAAGTGTAACTTAAATGAATGGCTTTTAAATACATACAATAACTACATACATACATTAATTAAATGGTTCTATACCATAGTTTTTATCTTAATACTTGTATGCAAAAATAAAGTACTTACACATGTTCGCACTTACAAAATCAACACTAGCTGTGTTGATTTATTTAAGCTAGTTTAAGGTATATATATACATGCCCTGCAGCATACATATTGAACATAAAGAAAAAAAAAAAAAAATACAAATGGATCACATCAAAATATTTACCAATGAACAAGAAAAATTGAACACAACACATTTTTTAAAACACATGCAATTTTTGCATTCTAAGTTAATCATTGCACTAATTTTTATCTAATTTCTAAGTCAAATGCACTGCAGAAAAATCAGATTATAAAGTGAATAAGCTGAACACTTGTGCTAATTGCCTTTTCACAGCCTAAGCCACTTTTTTTCAGTAATTCCAGACATTTATACAATTGGAATAAACAGGTTCACTTGTCATTGTGACAAATATAGAAAAAGTACAATCTGTGAATGAACAATCCTAAAGCGCAGGACACAAATACAGATGTATAATATATCTAAATAAATGAAGTAAAGACTAATTGACTGAAATCTTGACTCAAACCTAAAATGGTGGAAAATTCCACATCCACTTGGAGCCACAGGATAGAAAACAATGGGCATTCTTTTGTAGTATACAAATGAAAAAGTTTAAAAGGAAAAAAAAACTGACATCAAAACACTAGAAGTTATAGGTATACAGTTCATTATTTAAACAAGGACCCCATCACTTCTTGGCAAAATGAGAACTTACATGGTATATGAAAGGATTAAAAATATAGATAAACATATAAATGAAACTGAATAACTAAATCTCACAAAAGATGTAAGTAGCACATACTGATTTTATCTGCAACATGTAATTCTGACAAAGAGATAACCAAAACATGTTAATTACATCTATTGCATTGTGAAATTATTCAATCTCATTTAAAACTTTGTCTACATGAAAGGCTTACCAGCATTATTTTTACATGGTAGACCTTCAACCCATTATGCTGAATAATTATGTCATAAAACAGCTTTTCGACTTTTAGGACTTTGCCTTATTAGCATTCTTGCCTTTTTAACTATCAAATTTCCTTATTCCTCTTGTAAAATGTTTATTTAAATGTCTGGAGAATTACTGATCAATCTGAATTTTGTTTAAGCTCATGTGATATTATATACATCATGCAGCAGGCACAACAATAGCTACAATCCACAAAGGATATCTAATGAAGAATGACTTACAATCCTTATCTTCCTCCTCCTCTGTCTCATCTGCTGCAAGAGGGTTAAACTTAGATACTTGGAATCATGGTCATTGCTTGAGAACAAATTCAAATCTCATACAGGTGAGAAATATATAATGACATTCATTGGTTACTGTGTTTCCTCGCTTTGATTTGTTTCTCAAGCCATGTCTATGCTTCTTTGGGGTTAGGTGTTATTGTTGTTAGACAAGACTACATGGAATTAACCAAACCTTAAAATTCCCATTTATAAGACAAGCTCTTCTGTTATAAACTCATATTAAAACCACCACTGTAAAATATAATGATGAAATAGAACAACAAACCCTCCATTTCAATAAATCATACCGTAAAAATATCCATACACAAAAATCTTTGTTCAATGTAATATGTTAGTGCAGTTAATAAATAATCTGATAATGACATTTGGAATTTCATCATTATATAGTTCAATCTCTTATATCAATAAAGCAATTAAATACTTTTCTAAATACCCCACAAGACAAGAACACTCATATATTAATAATGTAAAACCATCAAATATTTTCATAATAAGATGGAAAGTTCCTGTCAAAACCTCTTAACAGCCTCAAGTTGCATAAAACACAATTGCTATTTATCCAGCAACCAAGTAAGTAGAGTGAATTCCTACAGAAAATTAACAAGTCTATATGCAGCTGAACTCTAAAACCTTGCATACACGGGACCAGTTTACCGAAATCCTTAAAAATGCCTAATCTAAATAGTTACATTAGAGAAGAGAGAATAAAATGGAAAAAAAAAAATCAGTATCATTGCATTTCATTTAGATACTATGGGTTACCTTTATTTGATTCTTAAAGTGAAAACTTCAGCAAAAATAATCAACACCATACTGGACTGAAAACATTTTGAAGTGTGTTGCTATTAAAATCACACTTTGCTATTTCATGGGTGTCTTTAAATGTCTAGGCAGTCAGGATATAAGTTTCCGGCAAGTGTGCAAAAAGCACTATCTAACATCCTTACATCTCTCAAGCCATCCATGAGGCTAGTGTGTCTGTTGACTCAGTGACAGATATTGTAATGCTAACCTTCAACCTTGTAAACTCATCTTTAACCAATATCTTCCTTTTTGATGACAGTTAACCTATTGGTACTGAATGACGTGATCTCAATTCATGAAAATATTTCACGCCCACCGGGTGACATCCTATCACGTCTTAATCTCTCCCTCACATCAGTTTTAAATCATTAAGTGTGAATATACTCGTAGGAGTTCCATTTTTATATAAACATTTTTATTTATTTGTGAAAAATAATGTAAACAAATACAAAATCCTTCTATCAACACCCCATTGAATTGGGCGGGTGAAAAGTGCTCTGAGAGGCACATCGTGGCCAGCAGAAGCAGCATTAGGCAAATATAAATCCCAGCGTGAATGGGTTAAGAATGTTTATCATCATTATCAGCAACACACCATAATATACCAACTATCAAGAACAACATGAAATACTTCACATATGAAACATTAAATGAAATGAAATACAAGATATTCTAATGCTTTATAGATATTTCTATTGTTAATGACAGTAACTGTAACAAAGCATAAAAAAGCTAAGATCTTACATTCTCTGTAAACCGGAAAAAATCAACATAGTCTTCAAGACAGCAACTGCTTTTTGCAAGGTAAATGCAAAGATGGAGGTAAGGATTAAGCAATGAACTTTGGATAACTTGCCACTTGCAAGCACTAAGGCATAGAAACTGTAGAGGATAAAAGCACATACGTCAGGAGTGCCTGGTGTGGCAAGGCACTGGCAATTGTAACAGTGAGATTGAAACAAAGAACAAAGACAGCATTACGTGTTGGATTTACAGTTAATGGACCTAACTAGATTATGTCCATGGTTGAGGGCTTATTCATTCCATTCCACACAACAGTGAAGTGAGATGGAATGAATGGGTCTTTTATTTTCATCAGATTGGCCTGATTCTGTGGATCTTAAGTTATCAAGTTGATCTATGCTTTTGCAAGCATGGTATGTGGATTCAGAGTTTGGGGAAGAAATTAATAATGAAAAGGAAAATCATATATTCTCTTTTATAATGATATCAATATAGAGGTGTAGTATATGATAATCACAAGAATTTGTTGTTGTATGTTATAATTTCAATTTAAGTTATTTCTTTTAGTATCAAACAGGTTTGAAAATGCTGTTATGTTATTAGTAGAAATGAGTAGTATCTTCTGCATTCTATCTATTTAGAAATTCAAACAAAATATTCATTTTTTACATAAGTAAAGTAAATAATGTACAAAGAAACCTGGACGACTAAACCTACAAGATCTCAATTGATCTTGTGGTTTGCACCCTGAGTTTTATGGATGGCTAACCATTATAAAAACAGAGGTTTCATGCCAATAAAACTTACCAATAAAAACTATGAGAAAACTCTAAAATTGAGCAACCCTGTTTCTGAACATGTTATTGGATGAGAAGCAAGAAAAATGACCCAAGACTAACCACTAAGATGTAGAACTAACCTATCTTATCACTGTGCTGCCTAATCTTATAATGATGTAACAAGTAGATGACTTGTTTGGTAATTTTTGTATATACCAAAATGATAAAAGAAAAACTTTAAACCTTTACTGACCTGGATAAGGATGGAGTCTGACTAGCTCTGATGTAAGGCAGTACTTAGGTTGGTCCCGAACTGGAGATATGTCTAATTTGAGTAGACCTGGGAGACATTTCTTCTTTAACTGATTTGAGGGTCGTTTAAGATCAGCAAGGAACTTGTAAAGGTCATCATCACGTAGTTTATCTCCTTCCTAAAGAAAAAAGTTGTTATACTTAAATGAATACAAAGATCATGCATATAATATATTCAACCATACCTGGAAAATACACTTTATAGAAATTTACTTAATTTTCCTTTCACTATTAACCCTATGACGAGTGACACAGCCAAATTCCCGATGCCGGGGCGTCATGCCAATGTGACGATTTCAATGCAATATTGCAATCGCCCGGCATAGGGGTCTTCGCGTAGCGAGTGCCCCGTCGGGAAAGGGTTAAGTTTTTGAAGAATTGTTAAATGTGGAAAAGCATAAGATGATACATAAAAAGTAGCTCTCCAGAAGGAATGACCTCATAAAAGGTTGACAATTTAACAAATGTCATTTTTTTACAGATCTGAACAATCTTATTCTTAAAACATCATCACCTCAACTTTTTATAAGATTACCTGTCATTTTGTAGGTGGCAATAAATTATTAATCCTAGAAGTAAAAAAACAAATAATGAACAAGGTCAACCGAGATTGCTATTCACCTGTTTGAAAAATGATGACACTGTTAAAGTAACTGGTCTGAAGGAATCAAGGCATGCTCCAAATTCCTCTGGAGACCAGCTCCGTCTCTTCTCACTGAAGCTTCGCCTTTCTAAGGATCCTCTGCGAGTCAGTGAACCTGAACCACTCTTTCGTTTCAGTTCATCATAGCTGGATGAACTCTGCTTTCGGTCTGAAAATATCAGATTGTAAAATTATCAAGCCCCTGTTTCAGATGAATCAAAACCAATTAAGAAATAACAAAGTTCAAAAAGCATAAGACACACAGAAATCACAGAAAACTAATCTAGGTATATTTCACAGAATAGAAACAACAGAGAAAAAATAAGAGGTCCTCCAGTTTAGACACAAAGAGGACCAGTTATGAATATCCACCTAAACTGTTTGACCCTGATGGTTCTCTTTCAGGAGCATTCTCGCGATCTCCATGGACTCCCGTGAAGATGTTCATGAGGTTAATAGCAGTCCACGCTAAAGGCATACGATATTTACCAAGCCGTTCGCAACTTGCAACAGCTGCTGCCTTCAACTTTTCTCGATTCTTGAAAAGACAGATAGCAGCATAAATATGAAACAAGTACATAATATGGCATCTTATTTCACTGAACTTTTAAAAAAATTAAATACAACACTAAATAATGGATCATGACTTTGCAAAAATCATAGCTTAGCACTTGTTCATATACTCACGGCATCATCTTTCATGTATGGTCCAACTACATCACTGATGTCTCCCTGAAGAATCTTCTCAAGACGAACGACTAAGAATAAATCACTTGAAGGATAGGTAATATCAAAAATGCAGGTACGGCTGAGAGTTGATATATCCTGTAATACCAGAAGACAAAATCATGAAACTACTTGTCACTGCTGCTCTTTGTTCTATATATGAGATGTTCTGGAGACAAATGATACCTACAAGAAAAATATAAATAATAACAAAAAATTCTGATAATATTTATGATCATACAGACAAAATCTAGAATGTGAAGGTAACATACTTTATCATGATCTAATAATAATGAAAATCCCCAGTATCAAATTCTTTCATCTTTTTTTCTGAATTAAATTTTTTTTTATATAAATGAAGTTCAATGTGGGTTATATTGAGTTACAAGTACCTAGCTTGTTGAGAGAAACAAATGTGCTTATAATTAACTTTCATCAACATTTTCCCAAATTAGCTTTTATTAATATTTTCCCTAAAAAAATAATTGGAATATCACTATTCAGAACACAAAATTTTGTTTTAAACAAATGGTCATAAGCATAGAGTATTCTATTTTCCAAAAGGTTTTACCATCAGAAAGGGCAACCATTAACCAATATTCTCAAGAGAAATACTGTCTTGTCGAACCTGATACGGAATGTGCGATGTTAACATCCTCTTGAGGGGCTCAGGATTCATGTCAAAACAAAAGTTTTCCGACACTTTCTTCTTATCCCTCAAGTCATAGAGAGCCATGGTTGCAAAGACTGGCTCGATCTCCAATTCAAGCCTCAAGTTGATGCACTTCACTTGGATGCGATGGCCTGAGTGGGGCATGGGGACTTCTGGGTACAGCCGCCTCTCTATTAGGTCTTCCTCATCTTGTGGGGGATAGAGCACAAACAAGGACTCCTGCAAAAGATTCACACTTTACCAGAAGATGTTGATAAAGATAAGAGAAATAAAATATGACGAAATGGAAATTCTATCAATTTTCCTACATTTCATTTACTCCATTGTGACAAGATGTGACAAGATGGGTGATAAACTTTGTGTAGTGATTAAATAAATATATGAATGAATGAGGAAAATTGAAGAGAGCAAAAATGATGACTATCCATGGAGGAATGACTTAACCCTTTGTAGACTGGCCACATCTTAGGATGTTCAGATTGGGATGGGCATCTTATGATGTTATGGATTCTATTATTTTCTAGAGTTTGGTATGATATATGAGCTTACATATGATAATAACAAAATGATACTAATTAGCTTTTGGGATGATGCATTAGTTTCACAATTAAAAAAAGCTTATGTTTTGAATTTTGAAAAAGCAGTATGAAAATAATCTAGCCCCACAAAAAAGAAACACACCAGAAGGGTGGAACTAGGTTCAAATTGGGATTAACAACCTTTTTGCTAAACCTATGAAAACTATCTAGGATATGAAATGAGCCAGACTTTAAGCATTCTTTGCCCTGATCCTTTTTTTTTTTTTGCAGGACATGAGGATCTATAGTCTAAGACTGTCTTAGAAGTTTATTACATATCAAATCATGCAGTAATAACTTCACTGAAATTACTATAAAGACAGTCTAACCCAGGGGAGTGTAATTGATATATAACCAAAACGGGACAGTGAGTAGTTTAGTTATTGAGTGAACAAACAAACAAATGGATAGATGGGAAAATACAAATATAAACAGTCAGATACTTGTACACATACAGCATATATACATAGAAACAGATATACAAGACAGAAAGATATAAACAGATAAAAATGAAGACAAAGGAATAAACATAAATGCACGTAAATGCTTACATACGACTCGTAATCAGATGTTACCATACCTGTCTGTTTTCTTGCCTTGCTTGCTGATTGTTGTTATCTACTGTGTCCAAGGGAATACGAGAGAGTAAGGATGGCAGCAGCGGATCGGCCACGGAATTTCGTAAATCGAAGACTGAACTTGCCCAGCTTCCC
>NW_028234412.1:29339657-29352157 GCF_977035675.1 Penaeus japonicus
TAATGATACCAATAATGTAATAGAAATAATGGTAATGATAATAAAATCAGTAATGATAACAATAGTAATAGGAATAATGATAATTGTAGTATCAATGATAATGATTATGAAAGTAAAAATGATAATAATAGTAATAGTAATAATGAAAATAAGTAACGTAAAAAGAGGTAATAATATAACAATAATGGCAATGATGATGATAGTCTTGATATAACAATAATGAAAATATAATAATGTTAATTATTACCGTAACAATTATCATCACGATCCCTCTAATCAAAATAATGATTAGATAATAACCGCAATGAAAAAAAAACAATAAAAAAATATTGTAATTGTTATCATATTCAGCACTACATCTACTAAACGGTTAAAAGAATCCATTGTAATGCAGTAAGGTGGTTGTTCCCAAAAGATTTATTTTACTTCGAATCACAAAATCGGCAGAGAAAACGCTACAATTAATGAGGTTCGATTTTGATCCAATGGGGATTCCAATCCAGATGCTTTCTCTTCCCGATTAAATGGCTACATAACATGTGATAGAGTATCTGATTGTTTTAAACTTGTAGATACTTGCGTGTTCGTGATTTTTGATGGTCATAAACACTGTACCATATCATCTTCATTCACGATTAAAAGAAATATCTAACTCTCAGTAACAGGCGGATAGCACTTAATAATTGGTGTTTTATGGACTTGTTATTAAGTTCTGTAAATAATCATTATTGATACTTAATCGATCAGGTTTGCATTGTAGTATCCTATCTTAAATAGTACGAAGGAAAAAGTAGAGTTATAACCAATATTGTGTCGAAAACAGGTTTGCGCTTTTTTGTTTTCTTTTCTTTTTTCAAATGTTTGACGTGTCAGTATAACCCAGCAGGGCTTAAGAGTTTATTTTCACCGCTATTTCTGGTCCTTTTTAAGTGAATGGTACTTTGTAATGCCGATCCCCGTTTACTTCTACCATTATTGTGGAATGTATTTATTGCGCTTACATTCCAAGGGAATTTATTCGTTTGGACCAGAATATTGATAGCTTTTGTGAGACAATATGGGATAATCAAAGATAAACATGAATATAAATGTATATCAAAGGAATCCTTCAAATAATATGACACCACACTGACCGGGGATAGAGTTTGTAAGCCAGCTGACTCGAACTTTGAGGAGTGTTGGGAATGAAATACTTATTTAACGACCTCCTTGTTCCGACCCATACATAGGGGACTTAAAATCTTGGACTCTGAACACGATATTTTAGACTTTCTTTTCTGATGTTCCGCTTTTATGAATTTTGAGATATCTTCTCCTTCATATGCCAAATTACCCTACCGTTAAACTCAGAAATGTATAAAATACATTTTGCCTTTAAACTTGTATTATGAGACGGAGAAATTGATGTCCAGCTGGCGCCGACATCGCATTGCTGGCAAGATAGTAAAATCCGTCATACATAAAATAAGCAATATATATATATATATATTTTTTTTTTTAATGAAGAAGAGGTTCACCAGAGAGTTGAATGTCAATGTGGTAAAGATTCTCAGTTAGCAACTATCTTCAGAGATGCTAATCACACAGGTATAAAAAACATGCTTGATAGGAAATATGTAGGATATATATATATATATATATATATATATATATATATAATATATACGTATATATATATATATGTATATATATATATATATATATATATATATATATATATATATATATATATAATTTAATGGGAAGCAGTAATAGTTGTTTGAAATAGTTTGGTAATAACAGGTTAGATTGAAAATGAATATATCCATCAAAACATAATTAAGATTTATAGGTAAAAGGGATCAATGGACAGAAAAAATTGACACATTTGTGATAAAATAATGAACCAAGATTACGTGGGATGTAGATGCACTTGGAAGAGAGAAGGTCCAGAAACGCCAAAAGGATTTCCAAAACCTATCTAGGAACATATATGGGTCAGAATCATAGCGTGGTAGTAATGACAAATTCAGGAATATTAAATGTAGCAGAGGAAAATTTGATAAATAAAACAAAAACGCAATTAAGCAATATGTTCCGGCATTCAAAAATATTGAACCACGCTGTTTAGATTTATTTTTTGAAATGAAAACAAAAAAATGATAATAAAGTTGATAATGAAAAAGCGAGATAAATCTTGACGACAGAGAAATTCCAAGAACTTTGCCACAGGGATATGTCTATGGCTGGAACGTTGACAATGCCTGTTGTGAGCTCTCGGAATATATGCCTATTTCGTGTTCTATGGAAACCTTACCGGAATCACAACCTGCGTGCACTTATCATAAAGTAGGCTAGATCATGGAACTGTCACTAAGTGAGAAAATGGTACGTAGACTCTATCGTTTTAACAAAATGGAATACGAACCTATATCCTTTGGACTCTGCCGCCATTTTTTCCCGCGCAATAAATTCAAGACGCAGTTTCACAACAAGAAGGAGATAGCCGAGCTCTTTGACTTCCCCGTCTTTTCTCTCGCCACGATCCCCTCATTACGAAACAGCAGGCGAAGGAAGTCAGGGAATCAGACCGAGAGAGAAGCGAGATAGAGAATATTGAAAGTCACTGATGTTTATGTATAGCCATCATCAGTGTTTCTATATAAATCAATTCATACACAAAGTAACTACACCTGTAATAACCTATACGGGCATTTTCCCGTATTAGGAATCCCTCTCATGGGTTGCCTAGTTTCATTAGAGACAAGCCTTTTATCAAAAGCTGAAAGTCATCCCTGAAAATGTTTCTTTTACTCAATAGCTAAGGCAATTCTGTTTCGCTATAGAATGCTTGCATCATATGAATCATGTACTCATGTTATGAACATGGTTTATCATGTCCTTTTCAGTATCATGCTCAGGTTCATGTGCTACCCTTAATTCATATATTCTCGTGTAGAAAACGTTACTGACATGTTCTGGTGTTATTATGTAAAGAAATTCAAAGTGCCTTTGCAAGAGACCTCTTCAGTCTCAAAAGCCTTTTCCATTTCATTGCAATGAGCAACTATAAATATCTGGCAAAACAAACATTCTTAGTTTCAGTTTCAAAGATGGGTGTTGCTGCATAGAAGTTGGAAACTGGAGATTAAAGTGAAACGTGTTTAAATTCAAGCAATAGCAGAAATACTAAGTTTAGTTAAACTAATGACTTGTCTGGAAACGTAAATTAAGTTTATGATAATGATACTGGTTCAATGATACTAAATCACAACTGAAAGAACTGAAAATAAAAGGGAATTGGACCATACTACATAATTTAGAAGTTGCCAAAGGAGGCAGAATGTGAATGAACTGAGTTTTATCAAATATGCTTATAGATTTATGATATAGAATTCCTTGTGCGTTTTCTTCATTTCGCCAAAGGAATTCGATCCAATTCCGTCGCCAAAATTAGCATCACTCTTTAAGAGACGGAATATAATCAAATTTCGGACGGGTGCCAAAACGCACGATGTACGTGTTGGCCAAAAACTCGTTTGGCATGTACGTCGTCCACACCAAACGTGTTTTTGGCCTGACGACGGTATGGCATATTTGACGTAAACGGAGAGTGGATCGTTGTGTCTCTCTGTTACATTGTGAGTAGTAATCATATTTAATTATTGATGATGCCAATTATAAATAACATTACTATAAGTTCCGTAATATTAATCAAAGTAAGTTTAGTTTAAAATCTCAAATATAGATAGTACCCCTCTCTTCTTGTGCCAGTGGGGAAGAGAGCCTTGAAGGGCACCCATCCACGGTCTGTACCAAGCACTTTCGTTAGAGAGCGATAGCACACAACAAGAGCCCGACCTCTGGCTCTAAAGTACCGACGATGCAGGGTATGCAGGTAGAATGAGCAGAGGAAGGTGGTCTGCAATGTAAATACAGTGCTCCTCTTCTTCTCCATCTCTTTGTTTATTTTTTTATTAGAACTGGTATATCTTTTGTATTTGTTTACGAAAGTACACGCATAAAAATAAGTTGCTTTTTGTTCTCCTACTCTGAGTACAAAGAACATAGCGAGTCGCTCTGGACCCTATACTACAATTTTAGTCCACTACAACATTGATAAACACAGTCAGATGGCCCATTTGGCTCACGAAATAGTAAATACAGAAGTGATGAATTCAAAAATGGTTCTAGTATTATAACGAGTGAATGGAAGCGAGCGCCATGTTGGGTGAAGCTCGCAGGCACTATAGCCCGTCCTGGGGACCACCAAGTAAATCTATCACCGTCTGCAATGGTTTAGTGAAAATCTCAACCAAACTAACAAACAAACATGTGTGCACGAATAACAAGTGACGAAAACAAGCAAGAAGGTGAAAATGGGAATATCAAGGATAAAAGGTATTGCTAAAAGAAGAGTCAATGAGAAAAATACCGTTCCGGCTATTAAACAACTTTCTTTGAACATGAACAATAATGTTACGTTTCGTCAGTTTTATTATGAGGATGTGAAATCTGGACGTTGAATAAAAGTACTGTCAACCATCTAGAAGCTATGGAAATGCTATGTTATAAAAGGAAAGTTAAAGTTGTTCAAGATACAAATGGTAAAAAATACTGTTGACTTAGAAATGGTTCAGAGACACAGAAAACTGATGACATGTAATACAACGATAATTAAGATTTATAGGTCACGTCATTAGTGAAAAAAAAAATCTCTAGAGGTTAATAATGGCAGATGAAGGCAGAGATTATTTCCCTTTTTTAATTGGGCTTGGGGCATTAAGTAGTTACACTAATGGAGGAGATCTCACCTACATTGCTGAGGACGGGTTTGGAATCAAAAGAGAGATTGCCGAAGCCAGAATCTGACTCGGTGCTGTACGAAGAGTAAAGAATAGATGTTCTCTTTACTCCATTTTCTTAATAACAGATTTTATGGACAGTGCATTAGATTGAAGGAGACTGAAAAAAGAGACGGAATTATAATGAATATACAACTGTCGAAATATAAGTTTCTAAATATACGTTATAGGAAGGACGGTGAATGTTAGCCGGAGAGAATGCAAGAGCGAGATAGAATGCAACAAAGTGGTGCACTGTTACACATTAGACGCCACTGGGAACAGAGAGAAAATAAGCAAACGATTAATGTGATATTGAAATGCAAAGAATAAAAAAGTCAAGGTTGAATGTCATAAGAGCTTTAAAATGTTATCCAAAATTAAATAGGCTGCCACAGGATACAGACATATAGCGGTGGATAGATCTGTGAAGGATAAGCTCACGAGCAAGATATTTATGAAAAGATATCTATACAACTTGCAGTCTATACTGGATGGAGTTTGGGTGACAGAGCCAAACTCGTATCGTCATTGCAACTCTGCAAGTCATCTAAGTATGAATTACTTATTACTCCATCCTGTAGATTACACATTACTTGGCTGAGGACATTATTTCGTTAATATACTAATAACTTAGTATTTATTTAATATTTTAAAATCAACAAACCAGATCTGTACTCCGCACACACACACACACACACACACACACACACACACACCCACACACACACACGCACACACACACACACACACGCACACACACACACACACACACACACACACACACACACACGCATACAAACACACGGATGGATGGGTAGATAGCTCATTAGATGGATTTGATTTGATTTGATTGATAAGTAGATAGAAAGATTGATATAGATAGATACATAGGAAGATAGATACAGGTAGATATATAGAAACACAGATATAGGTAGATATACGGAAAGATAGATATAGGTATATATATATATATATATATATATATATATATATATATATATATACAGAGATAGATATATAAAACATATATATATATATATATATATATATATATATATATATATATATATACAGAGATAGATATATAAAACATAGATATAGGGAGGTATACATAAAGATGATATAGGGAGAGATATAAAGATGAGTTAGTGTATTTGACGACGATATCAGCTTCATCTATTTCTCTACAATTCATAATTTTGTTTTCGATCTTGTTTTTGTTAATATGTTTTGATCGATTTTTTGTTTTTTTAAACTGTGGATATCTTACTATTACTTCGGCTTTTTTATTAGATGTCTTTTATGCCCCGTGTTTCTCCTGCCATTTCCAAAAAAGAAAAATAAGAATATGCATACTTCCATTCTGTAAATTATGTAATTTAAGCTTGGTTATTACTTCTTCATTAGAAATACGTAATTAAGTTGAAGATGTGTTAAGTTGATATATTACATTGTGCTACTGTTCATTCTTTTTCATAAATTTTCTGCATTTGTTACGGTAATCTCAATCTATTTCTGAAATTTCCTTTCGACCCAATTAACCCTAGACAGGATACCTTAGGTCAGGATGGTGCTACACAGTGTCCAAGTTTGAAAATTGGCGCTAAATAGCCATAAAAGTTGTTTCTGGGTAGTGTGAGTCGATTTAGGGGTCAGATGATGGGAATCTTTCAAGAGAGAAACACGTTGGTCTTTCTTTCCGGCACTTACACCATGTTGGCAAGCTTATGTGACGCCATTTGGACCCACTTTTTCGTTTATGATATGTAAATGCTTTATGTCTTTTTTTCTTTGAGTATCAGATTACAGTACTTGCTCTGCAATATATGGGACTTTTGTGACTGTTTACATCCGTAAATTAGGTTAGTGGGATGTGACACATTCATGAAATATGGTTACAATCATTTTGCTTGTAAGTTATATACATTTGGAAATATATGTATAAATATGTATATGTGTATATATATATATATATATATATATATATATATATATATATATATATATATATATCCCATTCAGCCCTGAAAAAAAAAATCTTGCTTTAGAATTTTTATGAAATTGTAGCAGCGCATTTGTCATGGCCTAAAAAGGCAACAAACATATTTTTAGATGTGTATCATGAGTAGTTTCAGAAATATTGACCTTTAAATTTTGGCCCAAATTTGTTCCGTCGGGGCTCTAGCATCTGCGCAAAATAGAAGTTTAGACAAAAAACAGAAATTGCAATGAAACAACTGTGTAAATTGACAATATATCTATTATCCCTTTCAGAAAAAGTAATATTTTGATAATTTCAGGTACATTTATTTTTATACAGTTGGAATATAAGAAAATAAAGATATATTTCTCTTCCTTAAGCCTAAGTCTCACATCTAAATTCAATACTTGAGTTTTATTTTTTATTACACAAAACACTTTTGTTGACAAAAATTTGCAGATACAACTTCAATGCAAGATATTTTTCATTAAAACAAACATTTAAGTAACATTCATTAAATTTGGTTATAGTGCACCTTAGTAAAAATGTGGAAATACCTACCAACTCTGCAAATCTGAAAATCAAACCTTAATCCTTACTTACTGAAAAGAAACAAAAGCCTTTTTTTCAAATTTCTTCATTGACAGAAACATTTTAATTTGTAAAACTAATTGTCAAATATTTCATTGCAAATGGAAAAGAGAATAACAAATTCTTTTCTATGAAAGACAACCCTAGGACGCTGCACTCCTAAGTGGTGTTTTTCTGTTTTACACAACCTCTGACAAGTAGATACCGGCTATGTTCATAAGATGCTAAGATGATAGGCTTTTTGTCAAACTATAGTTATACAAAAAGCAGAATCATCTCTCACAGCTCAGTCAGAGGAACTTCTGCCAGATCTCTTAAGGTGATTCTCAGCCTTCATGCGACACTGTTTTGGCACAAAGTTCTTCATTGTCCCTGTAACTCCCATTCCTAATGATGAGAGAATTTCTCAGAGCTTAGGTGTAGTAAAAAATATATATATATCAAAGAAGATACTAGTCCCTCTATTGACTGACTTTACAAATCTTCGGACTGCAGCTTCTCCCATCTTAAGGGTATCCCATTCCGGAAGATAAAGTCCAGTTTTTCTAGTAGTAACATTTCCATCTCCGTTGCTCTTCATCAGACTCAGATCTGTACTCTCAGTGTTTGCACATAGTTCAGGGAAGAGTTCTCTGGAGATGAAGGCCAGTCATCACCAGATATGTTGCTCAAATCAGAATTGCTAAATTCTACCAGCAGTCGCTGGTATTCTTCTGAAATAAAATAAATTGTTAGTCAAATATATTATTGTATATTTCATATTATTCATATAAAAGGTATTCTCTTAAGTTCTATATATTGTCATGTAACTCTATAGGCAATATCAATATTTTACCCTGTATAATTGCATAATAATTACGTTAAATTTATATTCAACCATAAACACATGAAATAGAGTTTCCATTAACATCATACAAAAAACAGGATGATAACGAGCTTGTGTTAATGCAAATATATTGTACTACGTATGGAGCTAGGAATGTCATCAATGAACCTACTGTCGGGCATTTAACTTCAATTTTCATCAAAGTATTTTTAGTTAAATAATTCCACAACATCATTAATTTCCAGTTTAAATGTTTTCCAATACATGATAATCACGATGTAAATCTGTCTTACCAAGAAATATGTTTAAAGTAGTAAGATGTAAATTTTTGCTTACTTAATAGCAAGCTCCAGCCCGAAGGGAACAAATCTGTTCTACCTAAAAGGATGTGTTCCTGATCTGTCATAATCATAACTTTTAAATGTTTCAAATCATGTGTCACTCGATAAACATCCCCTTAATCAGTTCCACACCATAAAGGTGTTTCATAATATAAATTAAAGGAATAATAAGAGATTACTCACCCATGGGTGCGACATTATTGCTGAAGAGAGTATTCCTCCTCTCTTCTCTCCAGCCAGCCGCCATGGAATTTGTAAATCATGAAGGTGACACTTTGAACGTGTTGTCAACATACCATAGAAAATGTGAATAGAATATAAAGCAAAAACTTTAGTAAATTACGCAACAGCGCCGACTTAAACAATGGAACAAATTTGGGACAGTTTCACTTAGTTCAGGGCTGAATGGGATATATATTATAGATTTTACTGATGAGACCATGATTGTAACAAGCGATCGACCCATGAGGAGCTCTCCAGGATGATGAATGAAGACACCATTGAGCTCTTTGGTGATGAACTTACAGTCCTTGAACATATTGGTAGTCAGGACGAAAGAGGTTGTGGGTCAGGACGCCAAGGTGTGAGTGAGGCATCACCAGCCATTCCCCCAGTCACTCATACCCCTTTAGTTGGTCCCCCTGACAGACAAGCTACTGCACCACCTGGTCATTCATCCCCAGATGACTACAATGACGATGAGCCTCACATGATCCTTGAGTGTTACGCCGATAATACCAATGCCAATGCACTGATAATTACGGTCACCCCTCGAAAGGACCCAAAAAAGTCTACATCGGAAAAAAAGTAATCGAGTGTTTCATACAAACAAATAGAAAATCAACAAAGACAAATTCAACCTGAATAAATTGTGTGGCAGAGCAGTGAGTCATAGTGATAGATTGTGTCGCATATTTATGCACGAACTTGCGAATGAACTGGCAAAACCATGGGCCATTTAGAGACTGGAAAGTCTTACACTGAACATTTCACCTTCTGCACATAATTCGCTCTTGTTCCAACGTAATCTCCACGTAAGCAGCGACTCTGCTCCACCACCACCATAAGCCCGGAGGAGATGAAAGATATATCCATGGAGAACTGCAGGCAAGTGCAAGAATGTATATGCACAGTATAAGGGCACTGTGTGTAAACCCCAGTGCAAACTCCATTGGCAGAATTGCTTGCAGTGAAGGATAAATACATAGTTTTCATGCTTTAGCAATAATATCATTTGACAGATAAAAATTATGGCAATATATATGTTACAGAAAATGACAGGTTCAATAATAAGTAATTTTCATTTGTTCCAAGGACCTCATTCTTTCGACTGCCCAGGGTAATGGCTTTGTTTTACGAGAAGAAAAATTCTCCGGGATGCGGAATACCAAATATTATTAAGTTTGTTCTACAAGTTTTCTTTATTTCTGACTATCACCATAGTCAATAAAATAAAATAAAGAATATATATTTTTACTTCTCAAACCAAAGTTTACTTACTTTTATTTTTGTACTTAGTATGATTCACCTTAGGGATGTGTATTCTTTCAGATTTGTAACAGTTTGCTACATTAGGAGTGTTTTTTTCATATTTCATCTTGTCATTTTTCCTAAATTGGGTAGAGTTTGACCAACGTTTCCTTATTCGTATGAAAATTGTATCGTTTCCTGTCAAGGGTTAAACGGTGACACGTGAGTCATCCCTCTGGGCATTACTTTATGGACGTCTTCTCTTTATCTGAATCATCTTAATTAAGTTCAGCTTTTATTGTTGTTTTCGCTCTTTCTTTCATTGGTCTGGGTTTCCTGTATTTTTTTTTTTTTTTGAGGAAATGTTTACGTTTCTTATGGATACAATTCTTGTGTGTATGGTGTAATTTTTCTGTCCTTTCAATTCTTAGTGTTCGTTTTGCAGAAGGCAAGTAGAACGATGTACAGTTTTTTTTTTTTTCCTTCTTTTGCGTTATGATCCTTTCTATTTCGCGGGCATTTTGAGTTTGGTCCTGTGAACAAAATAAGGAAGGGAAAAACAGGAATGGACAGGAATATACCGAAGTCCTTTTCGCTTTATTACTTACCCGTGTGTTGTACTGTTTCAGTTTCTGTTGTTTTTTTTACAATTCCTTCAACTTGAATTCTTCACAAGAGTTTGGTTTTACAAATTCCTTCAAGTTCTCGTCAAATAATTGAAACAAGAATTCGGAATATTAATCTTCTCAAAAGTCCCATCCCGTGCATTGGACAGAAGCTCTTTTTACTTACTTTTCTTGTGATTTCCTTCTTTGAGGAATTAAATGAATGTATATCATCACTTGGCATTTGGTGATATGTAGAGATCACTCAAGTACGGTTGTACTGTATATATTACCTACATTACCTTTATAAGTTGTATGGGTACTGTTATTTTTTGCAACCATCACCCACTATTAACAATATGTATCTATATCTTCCGGTGCCCCTGAAATATCAGCACACATAAACACACACACACACACACACGCACGCGCGCGCGCGCGCGGAAACACACAGACAGTATTTCTGTTCAGCAAGTTATAGTATTAATGATATCAAGATTAGAATTAGTTGTTGTGGTAACTTTAATTGTAGTAGTCCCGTAGCCGTCAATATTATGAGCAAAATTATCATAAACATTGTCATCATCAACTTCTACAGAATGATCTTGTGTTTATTTATGTCCGACTGCCACGTTGCATATACAAACAAATATGATTAGGCACACACACGCGCATATATATGTGCGTGTGTGTGTCTGCGTATATATGTTAATATATTCTTGGTGATGGCAGGACCTTAGGACCCTTTTGTAATATCAATGGAATGTCTATTCGTTAGTAGATATTTACATACCTACGCAATCGCATGAAAAGTCCTTTGCATAAATTACAATTGTGTTCGTTATGAGGTTATTACATACAGACGTTGTGATCTGCTTGATGACTTTAATGCGGCGGCTAATACTCACTTTTACATGAATTGGATCAGATACGTGATAAGCATGATTTGAAGATTACTGGCGTTTGAAATTTCTCACGTAATGAAGGAAAATTCAATATGAACCTGGCTAGACTACATTATTATTCTAGACAGTGTACATCAACAATTGGGATACACTTTATAGTGGATGTCCTCTCAGGTAAGCAGCGTAATTCTATGTACTAATATTAAGGGAATTCAACAGCGTAGCCTAAAGACCTCGGTTTCTCGAGACCCTGTCGAATAACCTGAGTGAAATTAACACTAGTTTCTGTCTCTATAATGGATATCGTGACTTTACGTATACGAGAGCCGCTTTTACAATGATATTCAGATGAGCATGTAATAGCCTATGCGTTGTCTGGTTAGCATAACTTGCTGCATCCGTGACAGACCTTTATAAATAATGTCCCAGCAATAATATCATAATGCCAGATAGTGACATGTCCATTTTTTTCATCTATTCTGTAGCCCATACGTGAACCTCATAATCTCTTAATTAAACAGCTGATAATACGTCTTTTCATCTGAGCTTATAAGAGATGTGATAAAGCATAGTGTGATTCTTCAAAGGAAAGTGCGATTTTGGCTAATTGGTCAACTTTTTCATATGATGATACTCCTAAAAGGATATCCAGTGCATTGACACTTGTATACACTGCTCCAAAACTCTGGAAATTTGATGTAGGATGTTTTTAGATACCATGCTTTCTGGGCTAAATGCAGTGAGCCTATAGAATGCACCTTGGCTGTCAGAAAAGACAGCTAGGTGGCGCCCCTGTTCACTACCTTTCTTTATAGCATCAGTTGTGCTTGTTTAGCCAGAAATTTGCACACTTTCTCTATAAGAAATGCCAGGAATTAAGACACCAATCCCAGCTGCTGAGGGTCAGGGGAAGCATCACCGTAGATTACAAGTGGAGTTCACTATCAAGAGGATG
>NW_028234412.1:29357157-29359657 GCF_977035675.1 Penaeus japonicus
AGACTGACTCTAACAATAGTTGAAAGAGTATCGTCAATGCGTCATTTGACATTTAAAATTTATACAAATATAAGTTAAGAAGCTATTTCCAAAGTGGAGATGGGACTGAAACATTCTAAGTCCGAGGATTCAGCAGTAGCTATACTTGTTATTATTCCTGTGAAGCAGGTGTTGTTGCCAGGATCATGTTACCATGCACTCCAAACACTCCTCTTCATCCCTGCATTCTTACTTACACTTCATGGTAAGGAGAGATTATTCATTCAGCGTAACACCACCCGCAAGACACACTGAAATAACTCAGAGTATTGTTGAAGTTATGTAACCCCCACTTGAGGAGAAGCGCTGCCAAGAAGAACTGTACCCCACATCCCTTCGTGCCTGGTAACCCAAACTCCCTCCCCGGCAACCCAAGCACCCACCCTCTCCCCGCGCACACTCTCCGTCCGGCAACCCTCTCCCAACCCACCTCCAGGCCCCTCTCCGCCCACCGCCAGCCCCCACTGTGCGCACGTGGGCCAACTGGCAGACTGCGCGCCAGTGTGACACAGCAAGGGAAGCGAGTGGTAGTGTCGAGCGCGGGCCTTTCCCTTCTTTGTGCTGTGTTCATTTCAGTGACCCGAGTTGTGTACAGTTTTCGTTACAGGTGAATCCAGGAATTTATTGTGGATAAATTGGTTGTATATCATGTGGTATATTTCCCACTAAGTCAAATATATTCACCAAATCTCTGGGGGCAACACCTCTCTGGGGTTTGTGTTGATAGCTTTGGCATTCGTTCGTCTGATTTGGTACAAGTAACGCCTGTCTTCATTCCCAATGATATCAATTCATTTGCCTTTTGGTTCATTTTCGTTTATTTTCTCGTTCTACAGTTGATCGGCCTGGAAAATTGCCTGTCTCTAAGAAGAATAGTGAAGGAGAACGTAGCAACACGGAACCCCGCGTATGCCTGTGTTATGCTTGTGAATGAGAGTGTGGGAAACCCGCCAGAAATCTTACTGTGGGTGTAACTCGGGTGGGGGGAATGCGTTAGACAGAGAGGGTGTGAGTAAGTGGGTGGCGTACCGAAAGTCGAGAGAGAGTGGAAGAGAGGAGGGTGATAACAGAGAGAGAGAGAACGTACGTTGATTGTCTGTTGTCTGGAGAGCAGTTGCCATTTGTTACTTTATGAGTGAATATGCTTGTAAGATCTGACAAGACGTGTGTGTTATTTTCACGGGCATATGATGTCTTTCTTTAACGTGTAACTCGATAGAAAATTAATGGCTTCGGGGTATCTGTAATGGTTTTAATTGAATAAGATTATCTGTTTTAATTAAATGACTGCCGAAAGAGGATAGTTTCGTTGATGTAGTGCGTGTCGATGAAAATTGTTTGGTAAATTTTAATGACAGTGCATAAATCAGAAGGATTCAATTAACAATCATTTTAAAAGTTGTATCTGTTGATTAACGTACGTTGTTTAACCATTCTTATAGTGTAAACAGGTTAATGGGATTTGTTTGCGTGTGATAAAGGCTAAAACGGTGTTAAGGGAAGATCGCTAGCTAGTGGGTGTGTGGGCGCGTAGGTCGAGGTAGGTGGGTACGTGAAGAGCGTGCATGATGACTGACCGAAGAGTGTTTGAGTGCTTGTGCCTGGAGCCCAGCCAGAGGGGCTACAGCTACGACTCCGCACTTTTAGTCGATGTTGACCGCGCCTTCGACTTTGACGAAGCTGTTATCCGTTTGACTACCAAATGCAACTCCATCGTGACTCAGTTTCGTACTTTGGGTCACCACTTCTCTGAGTTCTCCGTCGCCGCCTCCAAAGTGGACGGAGGCAAGGCAGATTCTGCACTCTCGCCCAACACGGGGAACAGACGGAGCAAAAATGATATTGAGAAAATGCAAAGTCCCTCCGGAAGCCCTGAGACTCGCAACCTGAGACTCATGGACTTCGAGTGGCGACGCCTCAAGAAGAAGAACTACTCCGGAATGGTAGCTCTGGCACGCGTCACGAGGTCCTCCATACCCAGGAACGGCTCGGGGGGCAGGTACTCTGTCAAAGCTTTCACAGAGGCAGTCCTCAGCCACATCCAGGCCTATTTCATGTTCCAATCCTTTTGCCCCGAGTTCGAACGCTGGATGGGGGGAGAGGAAGGGACTTGGAGCTACGGGCCAGAGACTGCCGATGATGAATATATATTGTATCTCGTGTATCGTCTTCGGGACAAGAACATCCCTCCGAAACCCACTACTCCCACAGCGAGAAGAAAATGGACGGAGGTTGACAGACTAGAGTTTGGCTGGTATGTATTATTTTTCTTGCACTGGATCAGGTGAGAATGTTTAGAATAGAATTTCTTTGTTATTTATATTTTTGCTTTACTGTAGAATCTTCAATATCGTTTCCAACTACATTATATATAAACATTAATTCAACACACTGTAGGACAAAAGAGCTCAAACTTTTTATGTATTTATTTAGATATTAATGGTAAGGACTTATGAAGAGA
>NW_028234412.1:29376879-29384379 GCF_977035675.1 Penaeus japonicus
TCATGGCATGATACCAAGTATCAAGAGTGTTAGACTTGTGTCTTCAGTTGAGTTAATTTCTGATAAGTTGTGTCATTTTTGTAGTATGATTATAGTAAAGATTATACTTATGATAATTATTTTCAACATCATTATGATAGGTATCATTGACAAAATAAGTTGGTCAGTGTGGCTCTCAATCTGTTTCCCATTCTTGGCATATTACTAACGTCATTAGAATAATATAGCATAGCTTGTACATGATTGGTGTATTAGTGTCTAAAAAATGTATAAAAGACATAATGTTCTTTATATATATATATAAGTATATATATAAATACACATATTTATGTGTGTGTGATTTTATATATATATATACATACATATATGCATATATATACATACATATATATATTAATATATGATATATATATATATATATTCCTAATATATATATATACATTACATACTAATTATGCATACATATATACACACATATACACCCACATGTATATGTACACACACACACACACACACACACACACACACACACACACACACACACACACACACACACACACATACATGTTTATTATCACCCATTTAGCCCTGTTTCCAAAGCATAAATTCATTCTTTCTTTTTTTTTCTCTCTATTTTTTACATTGTAAATTATGATAGATAAAAAAGTCAAAAACAGGTTTTCATCTTCCAATAAACCTTTACACAGAGTCTGATCCACATAATCAGAAAATGTAGAGGATGTACTACAATATCAGCTTATTACAACCTTCTTGAAGCTTGTGAAATGTGTTATATTGAAGGCTACCGCATTTCTCATGTATTACAAAAGTTTTTTTTTTTTTTTTTTTTTTTCTCTCTCTCTCTCTCTCTCTCTCTCCTCTCTCTCTCCTTTCTCTCTCTCTCTCTCTCTCTCTCTCTCTCTCTCTCTTTCTCTCTCTCTCTCTCTCTCTCTCTCTCTCTCTCTCTCTCTCTCTCTCTCTCTCTCTCTCTCTCTCTCTCTCTTTCTTCTTCTTCTTCTTCCTCTTTTTTTTTTTTTCTTTTTTCTTTTTTTTTCCTTTTCTTTCTTTTCTTTTCTTTCCTTTTTTTTAGGGGGGATACTTCCATCCTCATTTTGGATATCCCCAAAACAATTTTATTTAATAATTTGGAACACTGGCTAAACATTTTCCATGTCTTTGGTAAAGATACATTGCTTTTTTCTGAATATTTTAGTTTGGGTATTCATTAGCATTCCCTTTATAATTCTTTGCAGAGAGATGTAACCTATGAAGAAGCAAAGCAGTTTGCAGAAGAAAACGGACTAATGTTTGTGGAAGCCAGTGCAAAAACGTAAGTTAGTTTTTTAACTGTTTGTATGTAGCTTTAAATCAAGAAATGAAGCAAGAATTGGATTCATACAAGGAAATCGACATAGGGCAGTTATAAAAGTGGTTTGGGAATTTACCTTATTAAAGTTAGTGATTAACAGATTTTATTGACAGCGAATGAGAGAGAGCAGATGTGTGGGTGGGTGGGTGGGTGGGTGGGTCTGATTAGGTGCGGGTTTTGATTGGTGGGTTAGTAAGTTGCTTTTCCACCTTTTAATATACTTAATTTGTTTTCAGTGGAGAGAATGTAGAGGAAGCCTTCTTGGAGACTGCAAAGAAGATTTACCAAAATATACAGGATGGCAGGTGAGTTTTTTATTTTGTAACAAATATAGGCCTTAGGAAGACAATTAGCTTTTGATTATTTAATGTAATTTACAAGATGTAGTCCCTGACATGATGTTCTATGAGTTGAAGTATCATTAGTGCCATTGGAATCAGATGCATTCAATGAACAATTTCCTTTCAGTTTGGATTTGAATGCAGCAGAATCAGGTGTTCAGCATAAGCCAACCCAGCCAGGTAGAACTAACCTGAACAGTGATTCACAGCCCAATCGTGATAACTGTTCCTGCTAAACTTCGCCCTCCATAAAAAATCATGGTGCGGTTTGCTTAGAGGAGGTGACAGACAGACCAGAAAATTGTGTGTCATACCTCTTTGTTTTGTAAGATGTAAAAGGGAATTTGTCTTTTCTATGAGAAGTAAGGAAGGCTTCTATTCTGTTTTCATAATGATATGAAGCAGTTGGGGGTCCTTCATATGAGAGAGATTCAACAACATAGTATACCTACCTAAATCTACAATTGGCTGAAAAGTGCAGCTTAAAAGTTTTACTTTCACTATTACTGTAAAGGCAGAGAAGATCAGTGAGTGTCAAGAGCTCAAGTAATTCTTTAAAAGGCTAGATTACTTCTTGCACATTTCAGTAGAGCAAATTTGCTTGTGCTCTTGATGTGAATAACTACATTGTGGTAATATTATCTGCCAGTGATTACTCAGAAAATGATTGATGATACTAAATCCTCCCTCATTCGTTATAGAATATGAATATTATGATGTACGGAAATTTTGTGATTGGAATGTGTGTGGAGCTTTTGTTATTGGATTTGCTCCTAATGTGATTTGAGTATCTTCATATGAAGATTGACAGGTTTTTATCAGGATACCAGATTGTGGAAAATGTGATGTAGTAATATCTCATTAATTTTTAAGTACTGTCCGTGTATTCCAGTGATAGAAATTTATTGCTAGACAGATAATGATATATCAGAAAAAAGACAGGTTTTATATACCAAATAAAGATACACTTCAGTCACCTTCATATCTTTCAGGCCTTCTGTGGATGAATTATTAGTTTGTGCTGTATGTAGTACTTGGATAAGATCATCTATCATATTTCTTCAGCAGAAAAATAACAAATATTTTAAGTACTATATATACCACAATGTCACAGATTACACTAGTTTTGCAGTGTATCCTAAGTTGCTCACAGACAAGACTGCTGATAAACTGAATAACTTTGTGTACAAGGATTAACATTAGTGCTGCTTGCATGATCATGGAAATTTGCATTTTTTTATGATGGAAAGAATTATTATTGCAGTTATTATTAGTACTTTTTAAGGATTATTATTCTTTATCATGGTTATTGCAACATATCATGCTTTTATGCAGTCCAGGTTACAACTTATTTTTCATTTCATTTATTCAGCATCAGTAAAAAAAAATATATAAGTAGGGTTACAATATAAACATTATCCATATCATATGTTCTATAATTTAAAAAAAACAAAAAAACCTTTTTGGACTATAGAGGACTGATGTAGTTTTTGTGAAGACCTAATGTGTGAGTTGACCTTGTGAGTTTGCAGGGTTTGATGGGCAATCTCATTGATGTAAGAGAATCCATTTTATATGTACATTTACCAGTCCTGTTGTGGACATTGCTAACATTCAACTAACAGCTTGCAGTATCTAGAACACGTGAAGTGTGGTTTGTTGAAAGACACTTAGGTTATGCATGTTAATCAAGCTGCTGACATTGTGGAGATAATCTTGCCAATTGTAACAGACAAGTATGCTGTTGTTTCCAGTATGATCAAGATTACTCAGGAAGGTTTGTGGTCAAAAGAATAATAATTTGGGGGACACGTTACATTATCTTTATAATCTTGTTTTTGTATTTTTACATTGCTACAGATATTCTTTAATGTTCCATTGCTTTGACTATATTATTTTTTATAACTAATATTACTTTTATTCTTGATTCTTAGTGTTATTGTTATTGTTATATTATTATTATAAATATTATTATTATTATTATTATTATTATTATTATTATTATGGATATTTTAACATATTATTATTAGTAATTCGTATAGTTTTCTCTAACACAGATGTTTATCCATTTTCTCAAAGTTTCTACAGTTAACTAACTGTTTGGATAAGTAGCCTTATCCACCTATACAGTAGATTTGCATTTGATAGGTTTATTACATCAGAATGTAAAGCGATTTTGACTGATAGTTTATCAATTATACCTTTTCTCAAGAGCTAGTACTAACTTATTCAGATTGTTTTAGCACATATATCATACTGTGAGAAATTCATGTGTAAACCAGATTATTATTATTTATTCAATTTTTTGACACCCAGTCCATTGTGGGACTGTAGTGGTATAGGAACATACTCTCAGAAGGTTAAAGGGTTACCAATGAAATTTGACATTAGGCATTGCTAAAGTGCTGAATAAATTTTATGTGCCCTAATAAATTCTGTGTTAAGGATGATATTTTTTAAAATCTAGAGAAGAAAGTATGAATAAACATTTCCTTTCTATCTTTTTCAGTTGGTGTATAAATATACTTTTTCTTGAATAATTATTGTTGTATGACTATTTGATATTTCAAGTTATTTTCAGTAGTGGAAAGAAAACCTTGTAATATCTCAGACAGGAGTAGAAGTTGAACGGAGGCAAAAAATATATGGAATTTGAAATTAATATCTATAGTATTTAGGGAATTAATTTATCAAGGAATCAACAACTAGGGTTCAGCCAGGTTGTAGTGAATGGTGCAACCCTCATCTGTGACATATATTGTGCAGTTTAAGAGACCTTTTTATTGCTAAAGGCCATATTCACCACTTTCAGCATTACTCAAAACTAAAGAGAATGAATTTATTTAATAAAGATAGCTTGAAAATGTCGATTTCACTCTTGTTTGTATGCATAAAAAAAATAGCTGCAGAAATTATGTAAACACTAATACACTTTCAAAATCATAAAATTCATATGTAAGTGGCCCAAACACATTAACAGGCACCTCAGTTAAGTAGCTGGTGTGTTGTGGGAGTAAATTGTTTGGAGCATCTGTAGGCATACTATAGTTACGTGAAAGATCTGGGGTTTGTCTAAACTCTTAATCTTAGAATCCAATCTACTCAAATTGTGTGACAGTACGGTCACTAATGATTGACAATCTGCACTGAATATTGTGCAGATGTGATGTAGTTACTTCAACATAGATGTTTGGTTACTTTAGAAGTGAGACCATTTATGCCATTCTATCTGACAGATATTTATATTTGGGAGTGTAGAACTGAGTGTTGGATTTCAGTCATAATAAAGGTGATTAAAATAACAAGTACTAATGCATTGAAATCAATAATATATTGTGATAATCCCCATTTATTTATACTACTCAAGTTTTATTTTATGGAATATTTATTGTTGATTCAGTCGTAACTTCTGTTTGTTTCATTCCAAGAGGCTACATATAGCCGACTTCAAGTCAGTAAGTAGGCATGCGTTGCAGGGGGGCAAAGGTTTATGAATTTATCCCAATATCGGATTGAATATTATTAACATTTATATGATGGATTGATGCTGCAATATCAAAAATATAAAATTTGATATTCCTCTTAGCCAGAGGGGTGTACCAATGAGCTACAGTGGATGTCTTCATGAAGAAACTCCTTTCATTTTCTAACACATGAGGCAGCAAACAAAATTGAACCAAGGATAAACTTTTTGTGACCATGTGACTGACTTGCTCTCTTTGTATGGGTAAAATTCTAATGAAAGGTAGTTGTGGTTAATTGAATTTGGGGATAAATGCGTCTTTTATAAAATTTATAAAAATGTAATCGGTGGATATCTAAGGCATCCTCAAAATAAAAACATAATATTTGTATTTACTTTCTGTGATATGTTACCATTTGATGCGTTTGATTAGGAAAGGATGTAATGTAGTTGTGGAAAATGTGGGAGAGTGAGTTGGCAAGTGTGGGGTAAGAAAAGATGTGAGTGAGTTTTTTGTTTGTATGGGTGTGTTAGTGGTTGTACATGCTGTGCTTGCATGTTGCATGTTGTG
Organism: Penaeus japonicus; assembly: GCF_977035675.1. NCBI lineage: Eukaryota > Metazoa > Arthropoda > Malacostraca > Decapoda > Penaeidae > Penaeus > Penaeus japonicus. The sequence continues at coordinate 29,382,624 of NW_028234412.1, forward strand.
ATCCCCATTGATAGTCACGTGATTAATTGGGCCAAAGTATCATATTCTCTGATCATTATTCCCAATATCCACCACATTCACCTAGCTAAGTTTTTACCATTTCGAAAAGATAAGTAACTATAGAAATAGAGCTGTACTCGGACGGACTTGAAAGAGCACCTCGACTCCAGAGGAAATGAGCATGATCTGGGAACCATTGAAAAGAAGTCGCCTGCCCCCTGCACACTGCTTATTCTGACCTACCTAAGGAAGATGCCCCAGTACTATATACAGTGCTGCCGTGTAAGAATATTATTCACTATGTATTTACTTGTATATATTCATAAAAGGTGTGTGTAATCACCAGTAGGATATTTTAACACTGCGAGAGCTGATCATTATGTAGTTTTCCTTTGTAACAAACAGCCAGTTTGAGTTCATCACAACTTTTAGTCATTGTTTGAGAAAAGGTGAAAACTAACAAAAACTAAGGCAATTCATGGTTGAGGAGATTAGTGTAAAAATCAATCTATCTATATATATATGTATATTATTTGAGGCACACCAAGCTCAAAAAATGACTAAGAATTCATTGATTAGTTGCATCTAAATGAAACGGAAAAGATAAAACATTTTAACGTTTTTAGCCCAAAAATAGAAATAAGACCAGACTACACATTTGGCTCCCTCTCCCCACATCCCTGCGTGCAGTGCAAGAATCAATCTTGTATCCTATTATCATATCCAAGTGACGCGTGTGGTTAGTGCTACACCAACTGAAAGGATCCCATTTTTGAAACAATAAGAAATCTGCCCCAGTCTACAGACACGGGTCATCTGGATGGAAAGGGTTAAGATTGCTTTGTGGTCATGTAGGGGTTTAGTAAGCATACCACTCAGCCTGGAAGTGTATTTGAAAATGTTATAAGCTTGTGTTGCTGTCTATATTGTAAGATTTGTGTACAAATACTAGAATGTTAGAAATAAATTTGTACAAGTGTATAGAGGTCTCTTGAATTTCCCCATCCAGGTTGACGTTAAAGATCAGGAATCATGTTTCTCTTAGAGTTTGGCTCATCATTGTTGCTGTCATTTTGAAATTATTACTGGCTACTATTCATTTGGTAAACGTTCATCTCCATCGGGATGAAAAAGCGATTGGGTTTGATTTGAGATATGTTATAAAATATAAACTTCTAGTCATTTTAATAACGGGAAAGTTCCTTCCGAGGTCATTACAGGTTCCAAGTCCTGTATTCACGAGGGGCTGGTCTCTTCCGGAAACGTTTAGGCATTGGGGGATGGGATATGATATCATTGATAGGCAAATCCCGGATAGGCCATGTTTGGTCAGCCAATGCCCGCCGCCAGGGAAATTATGGTCCGGTACCACGGCTCAAGATAGACCTCTGAGGCCCCTGTCCGCGCGGGTTTGCCCATCGTGTGGACATAGCTGTAGTTCAGTTCAGTTCAGAGAGATTTGCGAAGACGTCGCGTCGCCCGGGCTATATGCACAAGGCGGCCCGACACATGGCAGTAGTGTTGCATTTCGATATATAATATTAAAGTACGCTTGAATTTAGTTTTGTTTATAAAATGATAAAGACTCTAACACTCATCTGTTTCCTTTAACTTGTAATCGTTTTTAATCCATGTGTTTTTCGATTATTTTTTAATCCTGTTTATATAGTGTATTATATATATTGTTAAACGTACTATTTTATCAGCGGATCGGGGCTTTCTATTGTTTTACGATTAAGTGTGTCTGAGACGTGCA
>NW_028234412.1:29399379-29419379 GCF_977035675.1 Penaeus japonicus
AATATAGTATTCTAGCTATATCATTTCCTCCCTTAAATAGGATTTTAAAACAAGGAAAATAGGAAACAAGAACGTTTCTGCAACTAATTCACAGCATCAAGCACGAATCACAACGACCCCACCAGTAAAAATTAGAATAAAAAATGAAATACCAAAAAAACAAAACAATAACGATCTTTACCATTTCCACGGCGCCCAACCCCGAATCTTATCGTGAGATAAGATAAGTTCACGCCCTGCAACTCTTATCAGACATGGGCGGGTCGCGTTATCGGTAATTTCACATGTTATCTCACCGGATTCTCGATTAGGGATAGCAAATGGGCGAATGATACTTTTCTTTCCATTGAAAAAAAATATAGAAATATATGATAATAAATGACACAAAGAAGGTTTTCCTGACACTATTACCCAGGGCTTCACCTCTACTGTATATTCAGAGGGCTTGAGGTTAATCAGTGCTATTCCAGCGTTACTGATTGTTCGGGTAAAGCCAACGTGAAGTCGGGCCCTGGGGGGACCATCGTGTTGGGCGGCTGAGCCAGAGCTGAATATGCTGATGATGATGATGATGATGATGATGATGATGACGGTGATGATATCATCATTGTTATTATTATCAACTGCAATAATATTAATGATGATAGTAAGACCGGTAGTAAGATCAAATGACATACATCCAATGAACGATTGCTTTCCTTTTTAAATTACAAAATGGACAAAAACAATTCTAGTTACTGTATTCCAAGGCCCATAATCCTAACATATACTAGACCCTTACAGAAACTGCCTCTGCTCAGCAAATAACACGAAGTTTGCTTTACTAATGAGCTGGCTGGAATAAACGTAAGCAGCCTAATGAATAACAGGAACTCGACCATGCATTCGTTAAATATATTTCCGTGTTCCTTTTTGTAGCTACCGTCGCAGTCACTGTGTTCCAAGTGTTCTGATATATATATATATATATATATATATATATATATATATATATATATATATATATATATATATATATATATATATATATATATATATATATATATATAAAGAAAAAAATATCAGGAGACTAGATACTTCACGTCGACGTCAGTATAGGATGACTCATCGCCTTTAAGCTAGGGTGCCTTAAGAGTGAAAACAGAATGCAACATGATCTACGAATAAGACCAAGAATAATGAAACGTGTTATGAAGTGTAGGAATTGTATTTGAACAGGTCTCAGTCTAAACGTTAAATCTTATAACTACCAATAAATTGCGAGAAATCGTGCCAGTAGTGTATATGATCTCGCTCTGAATTTTATTAGTCGTACTTGAACTGTTTAACCTTTTCTGAATAAACTCATTTTCTAATTTCGGGGAAGGTATAATGAATCATGTATCTTTCTAATTACATCTACATACGTATGCGTATGTATGCCTGCATGTGTCTGTATCTGCACAAATAATTCCATTATATATATATATATGTTCTCCCCGGCTCAGGGCGCGGCGGCGACCTCCAGCGGCACGGGCGACCACCAGGCAAGCGGCGGCGAGGCGGTGGGCGCCCTGGACCCGGCGGGCTTCTCGCAGCTGCGCCGGGCGGTCCGCCAGATCGTGTCCGAGCAGTCGCAGGTCAAGCCGGCCAACTCCTCGGGGACACGGACGCGCGAGGTCTTTGATTTTACAAGTGAGGGACTTATTTTCTTATTTTTTTTTCAAATTAATTTTGATGTTCGTTTTGCTTTTGTTTGGTTTACCTTTTAAGCTGAACTTAAGATCCATTATTTGACTTTTCTAAGCTTTTATTCTTGTTTCATTCTTTGCCTTTTTGTTTGATTTGCCTTAGTGGTATTGGAATATGATTTTAGTTAAGGGTAAATTGACATATTTTTTTTTTCTTTTCTTGTTAGTCCTTAAGCCATTTACGCCTGCCCCTCTACCCCCTTTCCTTTCCTTTCATTCCGCATTACAAGATAAACAAATGCCGAAAGGCAGTGCGATTCATCACAAAAACATTTCCCAACATCTTCCGCGAAGTTCCTGGGATTAAAAAAAAAAATGGAATGCATTTCCTAAGCGACATTAACACTCATTTCCTTCAGATTAAATTTCCGTTAAACGACTCATCATCATTAATCGATGCCGCGATGGCGTTGCGTCAGGTGAGGCGATAACAGCCGAGGCGAGTGATTAAGCGAACGGCGTGGCGTGTCCCGCTACGCCCCTGCCGCCGCTGGTCGCGCCGAGGCAGCTGGCGTGGCGGGGCCGATGGTGCTGGACTCACTTGCGGGTGGATGGGAGGGTGGGGACATGGGCACTCGCACTCACGCACGCACACACACACAAAAAAAAAGAAAAAAAATACATATATATTCATATTTATACACAACACACATATGTGCACACACACACACACACACACACATACACACACACACACACACACACACACACACACACACACACATATATATAAATATATACATATATATACACACATGCTGAATATACCTAATGTATACCAGTAGGTCTTCCGTTTACCAAGCAGAGGTCGAGCGTTCGCGTCCCCGAGCTGGTTAACGGTTGTGCTCGGAGGCGCATCCGATTGGACAGGTCCCGCAAGGGCAGGGCCGTAGCCATGAACAGGAGAGTCCTTCAGCGTAAAAAGAGATCACAGTTCGCAGAAACGCACATACGTACATACACAACACACACTCACACACAGACAGATACACACATTTACTTTACTTTACAGAAGAAATAAAAACTTTCATTCTTTATCTAGTAACAGTAACATATCAATATTATCTACATTTTTAGTAACTGTGTAGGTTTCTCGCTTATCTACAAACTTTTCTATAATATCTGGTCTTTTTCTATATGTCAGTGACGAATATTCATATGACTATTGGGTTTTGCATTATGTAGTGGCTTCGGTTTTTTTTATTGCATTTACTACTAATTAACTAGTTCACCTTTTTGCTTTTGATGAAAAGGTGTGTTTTGTGTTATCCTCTTATCAGTCTATCATCGTAAAATCTTTTAAGTGCATTTACTGACATTGGCTATTCCCTGTATATCAGTGGTTTAATTCCTTCCGCTTCCGATATACAATATTTCGCTACGAAAGTGAATAGTGTATTTTTTATTAATACTATTTGGATTAACACAGCGTGACTAAGACTACTAAAATAATAAACACGAGCTCCTATTTCAAAACACCATACCTACTAACAGGTCATGTTATCCCCTTTACTTGAAGGATCTTTTCACGTGGGAACTAGCTGCCACGACATCCAGTCCACGCAAGGAGCCACAAGGTCGGGGATCTACCTCATCCACCCACCTAACCTGGTTCAAGGCCCTTGGAAAGTCTACTGTGACCTGGAGAGCGAGGGAGGAGGCTGGACTGTCTTTCAGGTCAGTTTGTTTATTCATGAGATTAGTTTATTATTACTATTATCCACTTCTTGCTGTGCCTCGGTATGATTTAATGTGGATGTTTTGTGGATAGTGGAGACTGAACTGAATTATGGGATTGCATCTGTTATCATTCCTCCTGCAAGTAGTAGGCTACCATTCTCATCATGACCCTAGTAGAATGTATAGTATTCATGAACCTTCACCTATTGAGGAGAAAATAAACGTGAGAGAATGCAAAGAAAAAAGTAGATCGAGGCTGAAGCTCGCGTGGGTGTGTGTCATTTCGATTGTTAGGCAAAAAGTTTCGACGCCCTTTAAGTTTCGAATGCAGGGAATTTACTTCTTATACTTCTCATGTATCGTATGTTTTATGCTACATGCAATCACCAGGAACACCAATCTTGCTCAAATCAACTTAAGAGGAGTGAAAAGCGATAATTTTGCTTCTTATGTAAGATAAAGTAGCATTCCTACACTAGTTTACGCCGATAAAAATACCTTGTCCTTTCGTCTCTCTTACAATCTAAAGGTAGATAATTCCGTAAGTGCTTCAAAGGTGCTTCCATGTAAACATTGGAAAGGTTCATCAGCTGTAAAATTGTCTAATGCAGTTCAGGATCAACACATCACTGATATTCAGCCTCTTCTCCCGACATCTTTCTTTCCTGAAACGTACTATCCTTAGCTGATGTGCATCTTTGCAAGTCTGGATCTCAAAAGCGTATGTAACCTTTCCCAAACATCAGTACTCACATATTTTCTTCGGCGGATATTTCTTGCCGTACAATCACAATGACCACGATTCCCCATTCATGGCTTCACGTGTTTATTAGCGAACCACTGCGAGTAGACCTACAAGTGTTTGTTTTTACTTCATTTTCTTTAACTCCCAATCACACTGAAGGTTCGTGATGATGTTGAACCTCACGAAAACTTCATGCGAGGCTGGGAGGACTACAAGGTCGGCTTCGGAGACTTCGACAGGGAGTTTTGGCTGGGTAAGTTCCCTTTCTCGCTCTCTCGGTTTCTCCGTCTCGCTACCCTCTCTTCCCTTCGTGTGCTTGTCTGTCTGACTCTCTCTTTTTTCTTTCCCTTTAATCATCCCTTCTTCCCTCATTCCATCTCTCTTTCTGTCTATCTATCTGTCAGGCTATCTCTATCTCTATTTCACGTTACACTGTTTGTACTTTCACCGGTATTCTTTTTATACTGCTTCATGATACGAATTGATATTGACATTGCTAAAGACCATGATCTACCATGAATATTTTTTAGTATTTTCCTTCTCTTGGTGACTGGAGTCCGGGTGTAACGGTGCTGGCGGCTGGCACTCGCAATGACCGCGGAAGAAGCCGTTCGAAGTTACGGTGATTTACCGATTTATGATGTTGGAGATGACGGCGTTACTGCTAAGCTGTTCAAGCTACTTTCTCGACCAGTGACAGAGGGACAGAGGACCGTAACTGCATGACTCGCCATGACTTAAACCACTGAGCATGTTGCCTCAGGGAGACTTTCCCTACTGTGTACCCTCCCTTCTTCACTACCCCCCCCCCCTCCATCTCCCTTTCATTTTCACTTTCCTACATCTCTCCCGATGTGTATCCTCTATTCTTCACCTTCTCCTTTTCCTTTTCCTTTTCCTTTGCCTAATATTCCTCCACCTGATTAAACTAACCTCTTTTATCCACACTCGATCCTCTCGTCAAACAAAATGCAGGAGGAACTTCAGCCTCACTATAAGGGCTAAGAATACTCTGGAGAAAAATATAAAGTGAAGATTCGAAGAATTTGTTAGCATTTTTTTGCCGTCTTAATAGCGGTGAACGTTCTTGGTGTTCTCCCAGTTAGACAGGTTGATTACTTGTGGTCATAAAGAACTGAAGTGGTTTCGCCGTTGTTAGGGTGTAGTGTGGATATGTACAATTGTACACGCGACGGTTGGTGTAATTGTGCGCACTTTTCTATGTTTGTTGGCTTGTTTGTGCTTGTGTGTATGCGTGCTTTTGTGTGTGTGTGTGTGTGTGTGTGTGTGTGTGTGTGTGTGTATGTGTGTTTTTGTGTGTGTGGGCGTACTCATGTGTATGTATATGTATTTACATGTGTGCGTATGTGATGCAAGACCGGAAGATGGGAAGTGGGAAGCCCACATGTCTCATTTTCTTCGCTCACTCCATACTATTTTCTTATTCCTGCGCGTATTCCCTCTTACTTTCACCTATGTTCTCATTCACAGTCGCTCACAAATCGCTGACTCAACCTTATGTTTCTCTTCTTGGTTGCCGATACACAACCGCACAGAAATGTAAACAAACGCAGCACACTCATGGGCCTGTAAATATTGAACAAATCAAACAGATTAGCATCATTTTTTTTTTTTTTTTTTTTTTTTTTTTTGCTTCCCTTGGCCCCCTCTCCAAAATAGAAGTCATGATGATGAGGAGTTAATGTATGCAAAGGGATGTGCTAAGTCACGCAAACGGTGCTAGACGTTAGAAAGTCTCCATCTGGCTGTGCTTTGAGGAGTGGAAGGGAGATGAGGTAGAGATAGATTTATAGAGAGAGAGGATGACGAAGTGAAAGAGCTATGAGCCTGCTAAAAATTTCTATACCGTGCCTCAAAAATGGATACTGAATGTCACAAAGTTTAGTTAAATGTGAACGAAACTGAAGGCTATCTCTTTAAAACTACGTATCTTTTGTTTTTTTGGTAATATTAAAGGTTTAAGGAGCGACTTACATGTAATGATAAACAACTAAAACCCATAGGCAAGATGTAAAGTGGCTGTAGAAAGGGTCTCACCACAGAAAGTGACCAACGAGGGAAAATGATGGACAAGGGAAAACAAAACAGCTAGGGGGATATAACCGCCAAGAGAAAGTGGTTTGCAAGGAAAACTAGCCACCTGTAAAGAAGACGAAGACATAAAAAATGGATATACATAAGACACGACAAACACTAAGCAATAAATGAAGAAAGACTTGAGCGCAGGGTGACAGCTAGGACAAAGCTACTGACTGAGCTATAATGAAGAGATACTGTATTTGTTGACTAACATAAAACAAACATAGGTTTCACGGAAGTAATTGTTACCGCTGAGCATATGATTAGATCAAAGTAGAGTAATAAAATAGCAAGTGAAAGAAAGTAGACAAAGCTACTATGGAGAAGTATTCAACTGACAGCACATCTGACAGATCGGAGAAAGTGTCGAGTCTTCCTTGGGTGAACAGAAGTAACTACCGCAGTGGGAAATTTATGGCAAAGTGAAAGCTAAACGAGGGTAAAGTATTTTACAAAATCTGATGGCAATTGACGAAGGGAAAATGATTGAAGAAAGTGGTGAAAAAATAGAAAATATGAAGACATGATGACAGAGGGAGAAAATATGTTACGGAAAAACGAAAACGGTAGAGAGTGATAATAACTGTCAGAGGAAAGCTAAGTGACCAAGCATATCATCGTAGATTCACAAGGAAGGGGTGAATGAACGGGAATTAGATAGTAGAGAAAGTTGACTAAGAGGAGGAGGAAGGAAGGGGCCGTTGACACAAAAGGAAGACAGCTGCTGGAGGGAATGAGATTGGCAATTGCTCAGGGTAGGCACCTGGAAGATGATAGAGGCAATAAATATAAATAAACATGAATGTACCGACTTTGATAAAAAAAAACATACTCAGAAAATATATAACACAAGACGATTATGTGTATAAGATGTGTGTACAAGAAAAGAAAGATTTGCTGAATTAACCATTGTGTTAATTGGTGAAGAACAGCGAGAAAGTGACATTACAGTTAGTAGTGAGATGACTGAAAACTAGTAGATTCAAGAACAGCTGACCAAATGGGAGGATAGAAATAACGAATGTATGACTTACTGAGTAGCTAACACATTGTCGAAGGAAAATTGCGGCGATAAAAGGGTAATGGAATCACAAGACACGTGTATAAGATATCCAGCTGCGTTAATGACCAGAGAAATCAACAAAGCATTGAATAATTTATGGCACGCTGGTGACTGTGCAAGCTCGACAAGTAGGTGGACTACCAAGGACATGATTCCTGATAGATGGTGGTCTGACGAGTTAGTTAAAAACTAGGTGGTTGAAGAAATATATCATGGACTAACATGTAAATGACAAACAAAAAAAGTGGAGTAAAGGGTAGATTGTTGACTGAAAAGTAGATAATCAACCGAGTAGATCACTGATTGACAAGTAGATTAAACTTAGTTGAGGTACTAAAGAGTAGATATAGAGAATCACGATAGAATGATAGCATGATAGACTGAAACGTAGATGACTGGCAGATGCCACACTGGATGACTAGCAGATAAGCTAAAATATAAGGGATTGACTAAGAGATACTAGACTAATAAGTAGATAACTGACAAATGATGGACTGACAAGTAGATAAGAAGCAGATGATTGGTTAGAAGATGGTTGAATGAAGAGTAGATGATCGACTAAAAGATAGTTTAATAGACTGAAAAGTAGATGACTGATAAATGGATTGTGGACAGGCAAGTTGATGTGAAACTGAAAAGCAGATGCAGGTGATTGACCAATAGATGATGAAAACATACCTGAAATCAGACTAGTAGATGACTGAAGATTAAAGTACACTCTGGTAAATGATAGAGAGATAAGAAAAAAAAAAATAGCATAACCATTATGGAGAGACTGAAAAGTAAATGACTAAATAAGGTCTCATAGACTAGATAATAGACTGGAATGCAGATGGCTGACCAGTAGATGGTAGACTGGAGACTGACAACTGACTGATAGGTGATGGACTAGCAAGTAGATAATAGAATAACGTGACAGACTGAAGAGTAAATGAGTGTTAAATACATCAAGTAGATGATAGAATGAAATGGAAAGATTCCGAGAAATAGATGACTCATGAGTGACCAAATGCGTTGTCACACTAGCACTTTTCCGACAATTTTCTGAAAATTGGTCAATTTTTGAGCGAATTGTCGTTTCTCTAGTCGGCCGATAATTCCGAGTTTCCGCGTGAAAACATTTCCGTCGTCTTTTTTAGTCAAGCGGACTCAAATCATATTTAAAACGTTTTTATTGGTTTAGAATCATTAATTATAAGCAAATTTAATGGAATTTATTTTTGTTATATATATTATAAAATTACCAAATAGAAATATGCAGATTTAAAATTTATATCCATAAGTAAAATTTGTTTTAAGTGCACGTTTTGATTGTTTACATCCGTCAGCCGCAGAGCGTGCTATTTCTCCTCAAGTTTTGAAACACCATGGACTGTTCAATTAAAACCATTTTCATGCATTTTCTTGTCACGCGCATCATCTGCTAAAACAAAACACTCGCTTGCTCGGCGGCTTTGTTTACAATTGTATGGCAAGTATCGCGTGACTGAGCCGATGGCTCCTACATGGCTCCTGGCGGTATAGCGCAGAGATGCCTCCAAAAATTGATTTTTTTTTTTCGAAAAAAATAACGGGAAAGTGCTAGTGTGACGGCGCCTATAGTGGGCACGGAAACAGATGACTGGTAGGTAGACTAGGAAGTAAATTGACGGATATATTGGGCAGCAGATGACTAGGAAGTCTACACGACTGTTAATCTGATTACTAACAAGTAGACTGAAGTAAATAAGTAAGGAGTAAAGTGATGAGTAGACTGAAAAGTAGACTGGGAAGTTGATAAGTGAAGTAAATTGACGAGCAGACTATAGAAAGAGACTGATCATTAGACTGGGAAGAATGTGACAAGCAATATGACAAGTAGACTGCGCAAGTTCGAGAAGTAGATGAACTACCAAGCACATGATTGTCTGATAGATGGTGTACTGACGAGTACGTGAGGTTGAAGACCAGATGGTTGATAAATACTTCATAGACTGACAAGTGGACGCTAGAAGAAAATAATGTGAACCCTCTGGTGGACTAAAGGGTACATGATTGACAAGTAGATAAAACTTAATAGAGGTACTAAAGAGTAGATATTGAGAATCACGTGTATTATAGATTAAAAAGTAGATGACTAACATATACCATATTTGGTGGTAAACTAAAAAGTATGTGACTGACAAATAAATAATTGACTGACAAGTAGATACTTTACTAAAAAAGCAGAAGATTGGTCAAAAGATAAATGACTCAACGGTAGATGATTGAGTAATAAGTAGATGATGTGCTGACGAATAGATGACTGGCAAGTAAATGATAAACATAATAATAGATGACTGACAAATGCATTATGGACGGCCAGATAGATAAGTAGATAGACTGACAAGGGACATTTAGAAGATTGGCCAGTATTTGGTGGACTGAAAATTGAATGACAAAGTAGATAAAATAGACCAATAGATGACTGACTGAAAAGCAGAACTTCCGAGTAGATAATTAACATAGACCCCATAGACTGACATTAGATAGACTGACATGTAGATGGCTGACCAATATATAGTAAACTGGAGATAATCATTCGACTAGTTGGTGACGGACCAGCAAATATATATTAAAATAACATGGTAGACTGGAGAGAGGAAATGACTGATGATAGATGGTGAAATGATGAATAGATGAGTGACTGGAAAGTAGATGACGGATGGGTTGCCTAAGTAGACTGTTAAATAGATGACTGACAAATAGACCGGAAACTAGATGACTGACAAGTAAACTGTCAAATAGATGACTGACAAATAGATTGGAAGCTAGATGACTGACAAATAGACTGGAAAGTAGACGACTGATCAGTAGACTGTTAAATAGATGACTGACAAATAGACCGGAAACTAGATGACTGATCAGTAGACTGTTAAATAGATGACTGACAAATAGACTGGAAGCTAGATGACTGACAAATAGACTGGAAGCTAATGGACTGACAAGTAAACTGTCAAATAGATGACTGACAAGTAGACTGGGAAGTAGATAACTGACAAGTAGACTGATAAATAGATAGATGACTGACAAGTTGACTGACTAAAGTAGCTGACTGACAAGTTGACTGACTAAAGTAGCTGACTGACAAGTTGACTGACTAAAGTAGCTGACTGACAAGTTGACTGACTAAAGTAGCTGACTGACAAGTTGACTGACTAAAGTAGCTGACTGACAAGTTGACTGACTAAAGTAGCTGACTGACTAAAGTAGCTGACTGACAAGTTGACTGACTAAAGTAGCTGACTGACAAGTTGACTGACTAAAGTAGCTGACTGACAAGTTGACTGACTAAAGTAGCTGACTGACTAAAGTAGCTGACTGACAAGTTGACTGACTAAAGTAGCTGACTGACAAGTTGACTGACTAAAGTAGCTGACTGACAAGTTGACTGACTAAAGTAGCTGACTGACTAAAGTAGCTGACTGACAAGTTGACTGACTAAAGTAGCTGACTGACAAGTTGACTGGGAATCAGATAAATGACAAGTAGATGGGAAGTAGATAACTCACAATGAGTAGTAAATCTACGGGACTGACAAGTAGACTGAAAAGTGGATGATTGACAAGTAGACTGGGAATCAGATGACAGGTAAGTAGATTGATTTAAGTAGATGACTGGCAAGTAGACAGAAATAAAAAAAAATGCTTGAAAACAGACAAAAGTAGACTTTGAATCCGGTGACTGAAGAGTTGACCGAAAGCAGATGGCTGACAAGTAGATTGAAAGTTTAAGACAAACAGATTGGAATGTAGATGACAAATAGCCTGTTAAGTAGACTGAGTGAACAAAAATTGTGGACAAAGAAGTATGATTGAGATTGAAAAAACTTCCAAGGACAAAAGATAGCCTGACTTGCAATTAGATTGGAAAATATTGGACGTTGCTGCCAAATAGACTGTTAAGTAGATGACTGATAAATAGACTGGAAAGATGACTGGGTAGTAGATGGCGAAGGAGTTGACTGAAGAATAGTGTCAAGATGACTGACAAGTAGATTATTAAGTAGATAACTGACGTAGGTTTTTGAGTAGATTACTGACAGGCAAACTTTTAAGTAGATGACTGACAAGTAGACTGTTAAGTAAATGACTGACAAGTAGACTGGAAAGTAGAGGACTAACAAATAAACTGTTAATTAGATGACTGACAAATAAGAAGGAAAGATGACTGACAAGTAGACTGTTAAATAGATGACTGACAAGCAGACTGTTAAGTAGATGACTGATAAGTAGACTGTTAAGTAGATGACTGACAAGTAGACTGGAAACTAGATGACTGACAAGTAGACTGTTAAGTAGATGACTGACAAGTAGACTGTTAAGTAGATGACTGACAAGTAGACTGTTAAGTAGATAACTGACAAGTAGACTGTTAAGTAGATGACTGACAAATAGACTGGAAAGTAGATGACTGACAAATAAACTGGAAAGTAGATGACTGACAAATAGACTGGAAAGTAGATGACTGACAAGTAGACTGTTAAGTAGATGACTGACAAGTAGTCTGATAAATAGATGACTGTCAAGTAGAATGGAAAGTAGATGACTGACAAGCAGACTGGAGAGTAGATGACTAATAAGAAGACGGGGAAGTAAATGACTGGACTGGAATTAGATTGAGAGTTCATTGTAATAATGTGGAAAAATGTATGACTGAGACTTGAACAAATAGTCTGGGGAATAAATGCCAAGTTGACTGGGAAGTACATGACCGACAAGTAGTCTAAGAGTATATGACTGACAAGAAAGCTGAAAATAGATAACTCAGCAAATAGGCCCAAAAGTAAATGTCTGAAGAGTAGACGGAATGACTTGTGTTTCAAATTATATTTTCATCAACCACATATCTTGAACTTGTACATTTTCATCCATGCCTTTTTTACTAGACTGAGAAAATATGACTGGCAGTTAGATTGGAGGTTACTATAGATTACTGACAAGTAGACTGGAAAGCAGATGGCCGACGAGTATACAAAGTAACAAATGATTGACAATTAGATTAGGAAGTTGATGACTGACAAGTAGACCAAGAAGTTGATGACTGACAAGTAGACTAAGAAGTTGACAACTAACAAGTAGACTAAGAAGTTGATGACTAACAAGTAGACTAAGAAATTGATGACTAACAAGTAGACTAAGAAGTTGATGACTGACAAGTAGACTAAGAAATTGATGACTGACAAGTTGTAACCTGGTGAGAAAAGACATCAGTTGTAAGCCGGTGAAGAAAGGCAGATGTTCTTTATTGGTGGCCCGATAAATACACTTCCCTCCAGCCAAAGCTAAATGATGGAGGTCAGAGCTGTGAGCTCTGCTATTCTGTTCCGTTCACCTAGTCTCTGTCAGTGATCCTTCTGATGGTGTGCCTCTGTCTTTCCTTACTTATGTCCTTGATTTGATTACACTTTCTCTGCCTCAGGGCTTCCGGCTAGCAGCTGTAGCCAGGAGCCAGGTGCAGGAAAAATAAAGTCATAACTGAATGCTAGCATTATAACATTATTATAGCAAAGAATAATCAATGCCTTGGGTCACATAAAATGCAATAGCAGTGCCCTACACGAGTATACTATTTAGTGAATGACTAAATAAGTTGAGTAGAATAAGTTGATAACTAACAATAAGACTAAGAAGTTGATGACTGGCAAGTAGACTAGGAAGTTGATGGTTGACAAGTAGACTAAGAAGTTGATGGCTGACAAGTAGACTAAGAAGTTGATGGCTGACAAGTAGAATAAGAAGTTGATGGCTGACAAGTAGACTAAGAAGTTGATGGCTGACAAGTAGACTAAGAAGTTGATGGCTGACAAGTAGACTAAGAAGTTGATGGCTGACAAGTAGACTAAGAAGTTGATGGCTGACAAGTAGACTAAGATGTTGATGACTGACAAGTGGACTATGAAGTTGATGACTTGCAAGTAAACTAAGTTGATGACTGACAACTAGACTAAGAAATTGACTGACAAGTAGACTAAGAAGTTGATGGCTGACAAGTAGACTAAGAAGTTGATGGCTGACAAGTAGACTAAGAAGTTGATGGCTGACAAGTAGACTAAGATGTTGATGACTGACAAGTGGACTATGAAGTTGATGACTTGCAAGTAAACTAAGTTGATGACTGACAACTAGACTAAGAACTTGACTGACAAGTAGACTAAGAAGTTGATGGCTGACAAGTAGACTAAGAAGTTGATGGCTGACAAGTAGACTAAGAAGTTGATGGCTGACAAGTAGACTAAGAAGTTGATGGCTGACAAGTAGACTAAGAAGTTGATGACTGACAAGTAGACTAAGATGTTGATGACTGCCAAGTGGACTATGAAGTTGATGACTTGCAAGTAAACTAAGTTGATGACTGACAACTAGACTAAGAAATTGACTGCAAGTAGACTAAGAAGTTGATGACTTACAATTAGAATAAGAAATTGGTGACTGACAAATAACTAATGGGTTGATGAGTGACAAGTAGACTAAGCAGTTGATGACTGACAAGTAGACTAAGAAGTTGACTGACAAGTAGAATAAGAAATTGATGACAGATAAGTAGACTAAGAAGTTGATGGCTGACAAGTAGACTAAGAAGTTGATGGCTGACAAGTAGACTAAGAAGTTGATGGCTGACAAGTAGACTAAGATGTTGATGACTGACAAGTGGACTATGAAGTTGATGACTTGCAAGTAAACTAAGTTGATGACTGACAACTAGACTAAGAAATTGACTGACAAGTAGACTAAGAAGTTGATGGCTGACAAGTAGACTAAGAAGTTGATGGCTGACAAGTAGACTAAGAAGTTGATGGCTGACAAGTAGACTAAGATGTTGATGACTGACAAGTGGACTATGAAGTTGATGACTTGCAAGTAAACTAAGTTGATGACTGACAACTAGACTAAGAAGTTGATGACTGACAAGTAGACTAAGAAGTTGATGGCTGACAAGTAGACTAAGAAGTTGGTGGCTGACAAGTAGACTAGGAAGTTGATGGCTGACAAGTAGACTAAGAAGTTGATGGCTGACAAGTAGACTAAGTTGATGGTTGACAAGTAGACTAAGAAGTTGATGACTGACAAGTGGACTATGAAGTTGATGACTTGCAAGTAGACTAAGTTGATGACTGACAACTAGACTAAGAAATTGACTGCAAGTAGACTAAGAAGTTGATGACTTACAATTAGAATAAGAAATTGGTGACTGACAAATAACTAATGGGTTGATGAGTGACAAGTAGACTAAGCAGTTGATGACTGACAAGTAGACTAAGAAGTTGACTGACAAGTAGAATAAGAAATTGATGACAGATAAGTAGACTAAGAAGTTGATGACTGACAAGTAGACTAAAATGTTGATAACTGACAAGACAAAAGTTGACTGATAAATTGACTAGGAACCTGATGACTGACAAATAAACTAGGAAGCTGATGACTGATAAATTGACTAAGAAGTTGATGACTGACAAGTACGCAGATGTTGACTGACAAATTGACTGGGAAGGTGATGACTGACAAATTGACTAGGAAGTTGATGACTGATAAATAGACTAAGAAGTTGAAGGATGACAAGTAGATTAAGAAGTTGATGACTGACAAGTAGACTAAGATAATGATAACTGACAAGTAGATTAATAAGTTGATAACTGATATATAGACATTTAGACAAAGATGGTGACTGACAAGTAGAATAAGAAATTGATGATTGATAATTAGACTAAGGAGTTGATGATTGACAAACAGACTAAGATGTTTATGACTGACAAGACAAAAGTTGACTGACAAATTGACTAGGAAGTTGATGACTGACAAATAAACTAGGAAGCTGATGACTAACAAGTTGAATATGAAGTTGATGACTGATGAAGAGACTAAGATGTTGATGACTGACAAGTAGACTAAAATGTTGATAACTGACAAGACAAAAGTTGACTGACAAATTGACTAGGAAGTTGATGACTGATAGATTGACTAGGAAATTGATGAGTGACAAGTATAACTAAAATGTTTATGACTGACATGTAGACTAAGAAGTTGATGACTGACAATTAGACTAAGAAGTTGATAACATACATAGACATTTAGACAAAGATGGTAACTGTCAAGTAGAATAAGAAATTGATGACTGATAATTAGACTGAGGAGTTGATGACTGACAGACTAAGATGTTTATGACTAACAAGACAAAAGTTGACTGACAAATTGACTAGGAAGTTGATGACTGACAAATAAACTAGGGAACTGATAACTAACAAATTGAATAGGAAGTTGATGACTGATGAGTAGACTAAGATGATGACTGACAAGTAGACTAAGATGCTGATGACTGACAAACTGACTAGGAAGTTGAGGACTGACAAATTGACTAGGAAGTTGAGGACTGACAAGTAGACTAAGATGTTTATGACTGACAAGTAGACTAAGAAGTTGATGGCTGACAAGTAGACAAAGATGTTTATGACTGACAAGTAGACTAAGAAGTTAATGGCTGACAAGTAGACAAAGATGTTTATGACTGACAAGTAGACTAAGAAGTTTATGACTGACAAGTAGACTAAGGAGCTGATGACTGATAAATAGACTAAGAAGTTGGTGACTGACAAATTAAGCAGATGACCGACAAGTAGTTAATGACTGTCAATTAGATTAGCAAGTTGATGACTAACGAGTAGACTAAGAAGTTGATGACTAACAAGTAGAAAAAGAGGTTGATGACTAACAAGTAGAAAAAGAGGTTGATGACTAACAAGTAGAAAAAGAGGTTGATGACTAACAAGTAGACTAAGAAGTTGAAAACTAACAACTAGACTAAGAAGTTGATGACTGACAAGTAGGCTAAGAAGTTAATAGATAAGTAGCCTAAGATGTTGATAAATGACAAGTAGACTAAGCTGATTGCTGACAAATTGACTAAGAAGTTGATGCCTGACAAATAGACTAGGAAGTTAATGACTGATTAGTAGACTAAGATGTTGATGGATGACAAGCAGACTAAGTTGATGGCTGACAAATAGAATAAGAAGTTGACTGACAAATTTACTAGGAAGTTGATGATTGACAAGAAGACTAACAAGTTGATGACTGACAAGTAAACTAAGATATTGATGACTGATAAGTATACTAAGATGTTGATATCTGACAAGTAGATTAAGATATTGATGACTGATAATTATACTAAGATGTAAATGACTGACAAATAGACTAAGAGGTTGGTGACTGACAAATTGACTAGGAAACTGATGACTGAAAAGTAGGCTAAAAAGTTTATGACTGACAAGTGCATTAAGACGTTGATGACTGAAAAATAGACTAAGAAGTTGATAGCTGACAAATATACTAAGAAGTTGATGACTGACAAATTGACTAGGAAGTTGACTGACAAATAGACTAGGAAGTTGATGACTGACGAGTAAACTAAGTATCAAGTGACTGAGAAGTCAACAAAATGACATTGTACTTGAGGTGTGACAGAATTTATGTAAGACATTAATTAGACAAGTTTGGTGACTGGATAATGAACTAACTGGTAAACATCTTGGATGACAAAGAACAGATTCATGGGAAAATACTGACGTAAAGAGTTCATAAGACTGGTTGGACGTTGACCAAATGAGTTACAGATAGTAGATGGCAAATTAATGAATAGACGATCTACTAAGGATTGAACAACAGATTGACAATGATGTCTTAAGCGATGACTTGATATTTGACACAATTTTAAGTCATCAGGTAAGTTATTTACCGGATGAGTAATGCTCACTTGATAAGCAGAGAAGAAACTACCTCCTACTGAGCAGAAATGAATGACCAAATAATCTGATAATAAAACTGTGGATTAGACTGATGGCGAGAAAATAGGCTGACCAGTTGTAGTCGGCAACAAACTAAGAAACTGACTGGTAGATATGGTAAGAAACTGACTGGTAGATATGGCAGCATTGCTATATGGTAGATCGACAGGTAGACTATTCACTGATAAGTATATAATGAAGGCCGTGTGAATATACCTCTGACGTGTTTAACCGAGGCAAGACACAGGACGTCTAACAAAAGTCTGATGAACAGGTGAGACTCAGTGTCAGGGCGACTGACAGAAATCCGAAGAAAAGGCGATACGAAGGACGGTTGACGAAAGTCTGACGAATGGGCGAGGCTCAAGGTGGCTGACGAGTGTCATTATTTACTACAAAAGCCTGACGAGGAGGTAAGACACAGGATGACTTACAAAAATCTGATTAATACATAATCAGTTGGATTCGGGTCGACCGACGAATTTATACATTGTTTGGCTGACACTTAATAAACGATAATTAATGAATAACAGACTGACTTATACATAATAGACTGAAGAAAAGATAGAACAGTTATTATTAGATAAAAAAAAAATAGACTTACGGGAAACAAAGAGGTAGTGGATTGACGGGTTAATCAATTATGGACTGACAAAATGATAGAAAAAATAACCCAGTGTAACAGACTGACGAAGGAGAGACAAGAGTTGCAAGTTATATTGATAAATATAATTCACAGTGAAAAAGCAACTGACTAACAACGGAAATATATTTTACTGACGAAAGCAAAACAGACTGACACCGTGACTATATCTGACTAGTGACAAACTGATAACATAACAGACACAACGTAAATATATCTGACTAATGACAAACTGATAACATAACAGACACAACGTAAATATATCTGACTTGATGACTAGAACATAACAGACTGACGAGGGTAATATATTTAATTGATTTTAGGGGAAAGGAACATAAACTGAACAACTAGTAAAGGGAGGAAAGTATAAGAGACTGATTACAAAGGGAAGAGAACATAGCAGTATAATATCATATCTTACTGATGAAGTGACGAGGACGTGACTGATGATAGACTGACGCAGAAAATATCCTTAGCTGATATGCTGACGCGGAAAATATTCTTAACTGACGATAGACTGACGAGGAAAGTTTCTTAGCTGATAATAGACTGACGCGGAAAATATTCTTAATTGACGATAGACTGACGAGGAAAGTTTCTTAGCTGATAATAGACTGACGCGGAAAATTTTCTTAACTGACGATAGACTGACGAGGAAAGTTTCTTAGCTGATAATAGACTGACGCGGAAAATTTTCTTAGCTGATAATAGACTGACGCGGAAAATTTTCTTAACTGACGATAGACTGACGAGGAAAGTTTCTTAGCTGATAATAGACTGACGCGGAAAATTTTCTTAACTGACGATAGACTGACGAGGAAAGTTTCTTAGCTGATAATAGACTGACGCGGAAAATTTTCTTAGCTGATAATAGACTGACGCGGAAAATTTTCTTAGCTGATAATAGACTGACGCGGAAAATATTCTTAACTGACGATAGACTGACGAGGAAAGTTTCTTAGCTGACGATAGACTGACGAGGAAAATATCCTTAACTGACGATAGACTGACGAGGAAAATATCCTTAACTGAAGGTGGACTGACGAGAAAAATATATTTAATAGTGAAAGTATATATAACTGATGACATATAAACTAGATCATAAAAGACTGACAAGGAAAATACATTTGACTGATGGTAGGGGGAGGAAAATAGAATAGCCTTAAAATATATTGAACTAACGGTAGAGGAAGGAAAGTATAACAGACTGGTTGTGGAAGGAAGGGAATATAACAGACTAGCAATGAAACTATATCTAAATGACGAGGAAAATATATTTAATTGATTATAGACTGACTAGGAAAATATCCATAACTAGGGATAGACTGACGAGGAAAATATATTTAACTAATGATAGACTGACGAGGAATATATCTGAAACTGACGATAGATTTGACGAGGAAAATATTTTGAACTGAAGATAGGTTGACGAGGAAAAAAATATTCAACTGATATTTTTGACTGGTGATAGACTGACGAGGAAAATTATTCAACTGATGATAACCTGACGAGGAAAATGTCTTTAACTGACGAGGAAAATTATTCAACTGGTGATAGACTAACGTGGACAATATGTTTAATTGAGTCATGACTGACAAGGAAATATATTTAACTGAGGACAGACTTGAGTGGAAAATACATTGAAGTCATGAAAGACTGACAAAAAAAATATATTCAACTGACGATAGACTGACGTGGAAAATATATTCAATTGATGATTGACTAACGAGAAAAAAACATTTAACTGATGATTGCTTGACGAGAGCATATCAGACTGACGAGGAAAATGCATTTAACTGATGACAGTGGGAGATAACATGACACAATGACGAAGAATATATATATATATATATATATATATATATATATATATATATATATATATATATATATATATATATATATATATATAACTGACGGGAACATCACAGTCACTCAAGACCAAAACTGATTCAACTAATGACGAGTATTTCACATCGATAAGGTCAAGTTGCCTTTGGTTGACTATAAAAAGGGGGCGGGGCGAATCCATAATAAACAACACTAATAGGCTTCGATTCCCTTAACGCAATGCCAAGTGACTAATGACAGGCTGATATCAGACTAATGGGTAGCCTGCGTAGACTAATGAGCAGATGCTGGTGTTGCGATCAGTAATTAAACGTACGAATAGACATTGGATTAAAAAGTAGACCATGGACTAAGGAGCATTGAAGACGTTTTTGGAACTACTTGAAAGAAAA
>NW_028234412.1:29426879-29429379 GCF_977035675.1 Penaeus japonicus
TGTATTTTCTTTCTGTTTGATAAAAAAAAAATGCAGCAAGGATTTAAACGATTGGAATAAGTAGGATTCTTTCAGAACTGAGAGTTAATGAGATTTGTAGTCTAATTTTTGCTATAAGGTGACGTCATGTGACACCTTCATATTTGTATTTAGGACTAAAAGGATATGGTAGGTTGTTACGTAATACAGTCTTTGATCATTTTATTTATCTCAACTTTTCTCGAATTATATCCCTTTTCATTAACATTATTGGTAACTTCATAAATTCTCGCTTGTTCTCTCAAAGTTTAAAAATCTCAACTAACGACGAAGGTCTATCATGTGACTTGGTAAAGTCATAGATCTCCTCTTTGCTGCTTGTCCCGCCTTCCCTCATCTGACCTGAGCTGACCCACTGACCTTTGTCTCCCACAGACCGCAGAGCTCGGGTCCCATTCCCGTTGGCTTCGACACCTTTATCATCGCAAACAGGCGGCGAAGAATGTTCGATTCGACTCAAGAGGAAAATGCCTCGCCTGCGGTCGGTTACTATTTCGTTAAGATTTTTTTTTGTTTGTTTGTTAAAAAAAGTTTATTTGTGCAAATTATGACATATGATGTCCAGATGTATGAACTTATATATATATATATATATATATATATATATATATATATATATATATATATATATATATATATATATATATACATATTGTGTGTGTGTATGTGCGTGTGACTGCAGCATTCTCGGCACCATATCGCCTCAATGTGAATGAAAGAATTCGTCTTAATTCTCCCCCTACAGGAAGATACTGGGCGCCTAGATGCCCCGGAGATGCTGTCATCTCGCAACACACTCACCAGAATGAATGCAGGGGAGCTGTGACCTGCCTGAAGAGGACGCCTTGATGTCACCACAGACCCAAGAGAGTGCTATCCCTCTTCGTTGGGTTGAGTTCAGATTTTGGGTAAATAATTCCAACTTGTGTACTTGTGATTTATTTATCTATTTATTACCACACTATGTTTCACAGTTTGGAATTCATTTAGGCCCGTTCATTGCCATATCATTTTCATACATTTGTAGTGAACTTATTATTTTGGTTAACATATAATATATGCAGTTCTTACAGATACCAAAGGACTTTTATTCTCTGTCTCAGACCCTGCCTATTTTTATATGAGTTATATTTATTAAACATTTGACCTAAAGTTTTATTTAATTCCTTCCTTATACAAAAAGATATCTGCTCACATTTAAAGGAAATTATGCACAAGGAAAGTCCATGTCTTGCAATCTGGTGCAATAGCTTCTCTTATGCTTATCAATATGATATAAGTATCAAGAGACAGACATAATTAAAAAAAAAAGATAATTTATATGATACACAGACAAATAAAACTCTGACCGGCCTTAAAACGAAAAAATGAACATGTACCAAACAACAGGAATGACCTTAGATTGTTTTCCTGTATGGCTGAACACTATTTTTGGCATTTTTCATGAGGGAAGTATTGCTATTGGTATGAATAATAATAATTATTATAACGATGATAATACTGATAATACTAATGATTATAATAATGATAATACTAATACTATTAATAACAATAGTAATAATGATATTATGATATTCTTTATAGCTATGAAAAATAATAATTATGAGAATTGTGATAATGGTAATGATAACGACAATAATATCAACAAAAACAATAATGATAATAATGATAATAATAATAAAGATAATAATAGTTTTTGAACACATCATACAGTCGGACTGACACCACTGAATTAGTTATATTTCAAATAACTATGACATGCTAAAAAAAAAATAAAAAAAAAGAGGCAATATACGGAGTGAAAATTCCTAGTAAGTGAAAGATTTTGTGCAATGCATTTGTTTAAAATTATATCTTAGTGAGAGATTGCTTCTATGTGAAGAAAAAAGCATTTAGATATTTTACGATTAGCTTCTTTTCTTGTTTCTGAGATTTTCTTCTTCCTCATCACTTCCGGAAGATCGGAAGTCTCTGAGCTCTCCTCCCGAAACCTTCCTGACGACTACGCCGACGACGAGCCACGACCAAATCACATTCAGCAGAAGGAGTCCGGTCAGTAGGCCTATGAACACATACGCCGAGGGCATGAACATGTACCGCGGGGCATCGAAGAAGACGCTGCGCATAATCCAAAAAGGGTACAGGACGCAGCGAGTCGCGATCCAGATGACGAAGAACAAGGCGAACATGGCGTCGGCCCCGCTGTTCCATCCTGCGTACTTACACATCTTGGCGGCCAAGAGTGGGACGTCGGCGATCTCGTGGACCATCAGCACCAGGCTTCCTATTCTCATGAAGTTGCACGTCCATGAAAACGTCATGAGAAGGACAGTAAGGGCGTGATGAATGATCATGAAGAGCTGATCGTCCTGCTTCCTCCCAGGTTTTAAGAACTCGAGAACAGAGAGCTTCCAATACACAGCGAGGACGGTGACATAATACCACCATATGTCACCTTCCA
>NW_028234412.1:29449379-29454379 GCF_977035675.1 Penaeus japonicus
TATATATATATATATATATGTATATATATATATATATATACATATATATATATATATATATATATATATATACATATATATATATACACACACACACACACACACACACACACACACACACACACACACACACACACACACACACACACACACACACACACACACACACACACACACGTTTTATATATTCTTGTTTTTATTAAGCTGCATTTTCATAATTACAATATCTATATAATTCTCTTATCAAACATAATAATAAAGTATGATAAGATTTTCAGAAATGAAGAGTTCACTGTCGAACACTAGATCGCTCTCGGCTTTACTCCCATAATTCATCTGCACAACACCTATGTAAGAATGTTTCTCCTTTGAAGTTAGATATAACTTTTATGTTTGATAAATCCTTTAGTTACATGTGCTGTTCACGATCACCCATATCCTACAAGAACTTTGAGATGAACAGTACTGACAATATTCTTATCCCAATGACGAAAAAAAATACCGAAACGTAATTTAAATGAAGAGCGATATGCTTTTGCACTAGAACGCATAATTTCGGAGTGACACAGTTCGTTAAAGTTATGACTAATATTTGGTCGCATCACAAAAATATAAAAGGATAGGTGTTCACTCGGAACCCAGCCTACACAATCAGAGAGTTTCCAAGCTAAGTAATAATGTGTCCCCATAAGTATACGTCTGTATATAAGTGTGGGAGAAGAAGGAAATAAATAGAGGGAGGGAGGGAATGCCACGTAATCAAGATCTTTAGGCGTTTGTTGGCATTTCCAAGGTTCACACACTCTTGTGAAGATTATCTGTTGTTTGGCTGTTTGATGCAACCTATTGTTTTCGTGTTCAAAATCAAACTTTGAAGAATGGTTATATTGGGTCTTGAATAAGTTCTAGATTGTAGTATTTTATCCGTTGCATGACTAGTCAACCAACCAGTGTTTCCTTTATACCGTATTGTATTTAGATTGCTTTAGGTAAGAAAGAAAGAAAGAGAGGTAAAGAGAAAAAGAGAGAAACTTTTTATTCACGAATGGGATGTGGGATATGGGGGAGGGGCTTCGCATTTCTGAAAATTGCATTGAAAATTCTTGTGTAAAGGAAGAGGGGGGTGTCCGTACGATAAAGACTGCATATGTGAGTCTGCAAATGATTGTTGAGGCTTTAAAATGTCACTATGAGCCTGTTGATATATTTTTCAAACAGCATAATATGACATAGATCGGTATTAACGATTGGCCATAACTGAACACACATTATAACTTTAAAAATAACAGAGTTTACCTTGCAAATCCCATTTTCTTTCGAGGCGATTTGTGACCCGAGGAAAATTTTACTGGTATACTCATATTTTCCTTGTTTCTCTCTCCGTATCTTTATATCCATCATCATCATGTAAAGATCAAATTATGGTTTGGCAGCCGGTGGATTACTAGTTAACGCGTAAAACAAACTATGTATTGGTATTTCGCAAAGTAAAGTGGGTAGTTGAATTCCACTTCCAATATAGGGTTCCCAAAATTAATCAAATTAAAAACAATTATCCTTCAAAACGAATCCTTTAATATAATATATATATTCTTAGTTTGCCATTATTATTCTTTGCATCATGAAATCAAAATATATGTGGCAACACAAGCGTTGGCAAAACCGATTCGATAAATATCCAAGACAGATCACTTTATCCCTTATCTAATGAAAGCGACATTGTTACCCTTATCAGGTCTTATCAAGTCTTCCGGGGAGCAGATAAGGAGTGGTTAACTGTGATTGGTGGATAATCGGCTTGCCACCTGTCCACCGGGTCTCTGATTGGTCGATTGGAAAAGAGAAACGCTCGTGAATGGTCGACTTATAACACGCCACTCTGGTCACTGTTGCGGGTGGCTTTGTACCTTCCGCTTAAAAAGAAGTCTTGGTTAAATAAAATTTCTAAAAAAGGAGAAAAAACACCATTCACTAAATAAACTCGTTAATCTGTGTCACTTTCAAGAATAACATTTTTTTCTTCTTTTTATAAACGGTTTATGAACAAAAAGATAAAAAATAAGGCTGATTTCTAATCTAATATCAGATTGATCGGGTTTGTTTTCTTTTAAACCCATGTTCTCAGTAAGGTGTCGGGAAAAGTCTTATGGAATTCAAGGAAAATATTTCTAAAAACTTCCACGGAAAATTCTTTACCTATATATGACGCACGCAAACGCGCTCGCTCTCTCGCTCTCTCGCTCTCTTTCTCTTTCTCTTTCTCTTTCTCTTTCTCTTTCTCTTTCTCTTTCTCTTTCTCTTTCTCTTTCTCTCTCTCTCTCTTTCTCTTTCTCTCTCACACTCTTTTTTTTTTTTTTTTTTTTTTACTTCGCTATCGCAAGACTTAATGTGCGTAAGATAGAAAACACCTCATGCCACAACATTATCTATAGGATTTACAAAATGAAATGTAGATTTTTTGATATGTATTATTCAATATTTTAATGCAGCACAATATTGCCAATCATGGATAGGTTTTCTGGAATTAGTCCTATAAAACTACATATTTTACTTATCCAGAATTACAGTAAATCAGATATATACAGCAGTCATCAGCATTAAGCCAATATGTCAAAGGAGAGAATATGGAGTCCGGAACACTGAAAAGGACAAACAGAAAAGACAAATCAAAAGCAAGAGCGAATATCAACAAACACACAATCAAAAAACACACACACACTCATCTCGTCCCCCCGGGATGTTCTCTCTCATGTTACCTCATCCTTTTGAGATGTAACCGCTTGTCTTAATCAATATATCAAAGTCTTCTCCCTCAATTATGAAGGAGCCTTCTTTACCGGTTGGGGGGAGGGGGTGGGGGGGTAACCAGTGGCGCTCATCCTGCAGATGGACGTTGCATCCTCAACCCTGGCCCATCTTTACGACTTGATGGTAGAGAACATGGGCTCAGACTTGGGTCCCTCTCGCTCCGCAGCTGCCACGACTGAGTGCCCTCAGTCATAGACGAACTAGAGTTGGAACCGACTCGAAGGTAGACTACCAGACTTCATTCAAAGTTCCTGTTCAGCCTGAAGATTTTGATAATGCCTACTGGTTGGCGAGAGCTCGCGAAACCCGGAAGAAAATCCATTTTTTAATTATCGGGAATGGTTGCTGCCCTAGAGGACGAGACCTAGGAAACCAGGTAACTTAATGATGGCAAAAATGTCCGTAAATCTGCAGAGACTTTTAAGGAGAGAATAATTTGGATGGGCTTTCTTTGTTTTCCTGCAATTACATATCCTCGGGTCACTGGCACAGGTCCTAGTAACAACGACCTAGCAATTTTGAGCTCCTAGAACCTCAGCCATTCCTGGGCTTACGATGCCTAAGCGGCCAAATTTGAGTGTAGAAAATCATCAGATGGAGTCTAGTGAAAGAAAATAATAATTCAAAGAAAAAAAAAAAACTTTTAATGCACTAAATATCGTTCCACAAATTGTTATATATAAATTTAGTACAAAATATTAGTACAAAATATAACACAAAAGATGTTCCAGCAAATCGTGTAGGAGTCAAGGTTGTGGCCACCTTAAGCAGTGACATTAAAAAAGTGTACGAAAAGTTCTGGCGAGATACATGAAGCAGGTGTACATTTATTTGACATTGTTTAAAATGAAATACATGTTTGCCAATACAAATCATTTATTATGATAAATGATATCACAATCATTCTCACACTGAGTAAACCACATAGAAAAGAATTCAAGAAGCATTATGCATCAAACCATGAAGCAAGAAACACAATCTTGCAATACTTTCAGATTCAAATTCTGCAATAACAATTTCGATATCAATATATTCTTGGACCCAGTGTTTCTAGGATTAGTATTTTACCAGGTGATGTGCTGTCCCACATCTACAATGGTCCCATCCTTTATCAAGCTATCCATGCATATTGACCACGACCCCCTTAGAGTGTCTCAGATCTTATCAATATTGCAACTTGTTAGTTTCTATACTGCTTCCCCACGTACAGACAGATAAGCATACAGAGCGAGCTGGCCTCATCTGAGCCTTATCTCCTCCTCTGTATCACAAAACCACAATGCCCAGGTGCGTCTTTCAAGAGACTGACTATTTCTATACTGAAATAAGCACTTAAACAAACATTTCATGGGAAAACCTCACAATTACATTCTGCTCATAATCATATACAATACGTACGAATTATACACGAGAAAAAATATAAGAGGAAGGAAAGAGGGGAGGGGGGTTGAAGGAGAGATGGAGGGAGAGAGAGATAATGAGATTGAGATAGAGATAAATAGATGTTTTGTGAGTGTGTGAGTGTGTGTGTGTATGTGTGTGTGTGTGTGTGTGTGTGTTAAGTGTGTGAGTGTGAGTGAGTGTGTGTGTGTGTGTGTTAAGTGTGTGAGTGTGAGTGAGTGTGTGTGTGTATGTGTGTGTGAGAGTGAGTGAGTGTGAGTGTGTGTGTATATGTTAAGTGTGTGAGTGTGAGTGTGTGTGAGTGAGTGAGTGTGTGTATGTGTGTGTGTGTGTGTGTGTGTGTGTGTGTGTGTGTGTGTGTGTGTGTGTGTGTGTGTGTGTGTGTGTGTGTGCGTGCGTGTGTGTGTGCGTGCGTGTGAGAGAGAGAGAAACAGAGAGAGAGAAAGAGAGAGAGAGAGAGAGAGAGAGAGAGAGAGAGAGAGAGAGAGAGAGAGAGAGAGAGAGAGAGAGAGAGAGAGAGAGAGAGAGAGAAGGGGCGGGCTGGCAGACAGAGAAATATAGCAAGGGTTATCTAAAGCTGCTGGTGACACACGGCTATAAAGTTATGATTTATTTGTTTTAAAAATACCATTCAGTAACGTTACATAATACATATAGAGTTTCATTTTCCTCTGGTGTTGGTCACTAAAAATGTCAAATTCCTGTCAATATACAAAATGTTTTCTTGATATTGTTCCAATGAGAGTACTCCATTCACAATGCATATGCGATATTCATTGGAAAATCACTTA
>NW_028234412.1:29471879-29474379 GCF_977035675.1 Penaeus japonicus
TCCCAGCATTAATTAATAAATAGGAACAACTACAGTTTTATTAATACTAATACTAATAATGATGAATAGGATGATGATTATTACTATAAACAGCCATGAAAACAATTAAAATACTCTTAATGACATCAAATGCAATGGCCATAATAACCGCAATGATAACTGTACTTAGGACAATAATTGTAATACGATTGATGATAAAAATAATGAAGATACTAATTAAAATAGTGATGATGATGATGAAAATAACAATAACAATAACAACAACAACAATAATATTAATTCAATCATTACCATCAATAACTAATAATGATAAAAAAATATAATAATGATATAAACCAGTAGTTATCATTATACCAATACCAGCACTAATGCCAATACTAATATCAATATCAATTAAAAAAACAAAGACCATATTCGTAACAACATCAGTATTAGTAGTGGTTGCAGTAGCAGTAGCAGTAGCAGTAGTAGTAGTAGTAGTAATAATAGTAGAAGTATTGGTAGTAGTAGCAGCTGCAGCAGCAGTAGTAGTAAAGTAGTAGTAGTAGTATTGGCAGTGGTGGTGGTGGTAGTAGAAGAAGTAGAAGTAGAAGTAGAAGTAGAAGAAGAAGAAGACGAAGAAGAAGAAGTAGTAGTAGTAGTAGTAGTAGTAGTAGTAGTAGTAGTAGTGGTAGTAGTAGTAGAAGTAGAAGAAAAAGAAGAAGAAGAAGAAGAAGACGAAGAAGAAGTAGAAGTAGTAGTAGAAGTAAAAGTAGAAGAAGTAGTAGTAGTAGAAGAAGGAGGAGTAATAGTAGTAATGATAGTACTAGCAGTAGTAGAAGTAGAAGTAGTAGTATTGGTAGTAGTAGTACTACTAGTATTAGTATTATTATTAGTAGTAGTAAAAGTAAAGGAAGAAGAAGTAATGGTAGTATT
Source organism: Penaeus japonicus (assembly GCF_977035675.1). Classification (NCBI taxonomy): domain Eukaryota; kingdom Metazoa; phylum Arthropoda; class Malacostraca; order Decapoda; family Penaeidae; genus Penaeus; species Penaeus japonicus. The sequence goes on from NW_028234412.1 coordinate 29,472,795, forward strand.
AGCAGCAGCAGTAGTAGTAGTAGTAGAAGAAGTAGAAGAAGAACTAGTAGTAGTAGTAGTGTTTGTAATTGTGGTACAAGTACAAATACAAGTACAAGTACAGGTACAAGTACAAGTGGAATTGAGAGTAGAAATAGTAGTAGCAGTAGAAGCAATTGTAATAACAATAACAAAAGTAATAATAATATTCATCATCAGTATCATCATTATTACTATCATTATCATAATGTTATCACCCCTACTACAATACGAATGATAATGATAATGGTAAGTGATGCTAATATCCATAATAATAACGACCACCATCAGCAATAACACTATCAGCAAATAAAAAGAAAAATTCCATTCCCTTTCGATCAATTGACACGCTATACAAACAACAAAGCAATCCATACTCTAAGTAAATTCCCACTACACTAACTTCCGGTTGTATGTACACTATGAACGTGGGGATAATACTGCAAGTCTACCGTTTTGATGCAATAGAAGAGAGAAAAACAGGGTGATTGGAAAATATGTATCACTTTCCAATAAAGAAAAAAAAGTAAACAAAAAGTATGTTTATTGGAAAGGAAGTCTCCTTTTCCGATATGATATTTCGTCAATATTTTTTTTTCTTCTCTGCTGTCAAAGTACAATGTGTTTGATATTGTTTGATATTATTCTGAAAGCAGTATATCCTCTGCATCTTAATAAAACTACTGTCTAAATCTACTTTGCCCTACTAAGACTTTGCCATTTTTTAACTACAGTAACTGTTTTTTGATAGATTTTTGGGAAGAAACTACAAGCTATTGTATGACTCATACACAACCATGGATCTGCAATTTCTTCTTGAAAATCAACAACTCGTTATTGGGAAAAAGGTTTTATCTATCAATTGCACATTCTTATATCTCTTTACCCATTGATAAATCATAAAAATTCTTCAGCGAAACCCAAACTATATGCTTTGTATTTGACCGTGATATAACAACGAAAATTTATACACAATAATAATGAAAATAATAATATCAATAATGATGATAATAATGCTAATGATACTACTAATAATAATAACAATAATAATAATGATGGTCATATTAAAAACAACAATAATGATCATAATAAAAACAACAATAATGATCATAATAAAAACAACAATAATAATAAAACATACAAGCCTTCTGTTTAACTAAGTAAAAAAGAGATCATAAACACGTATTCTTTCGAACGGGTGACCCTACCCCCCCCCCCCCCCCCCAAAAAGAAAAAAAAGAAAAAAAAATGGTCTACTCCATTTTGATTCCATTGCCCATCTGGGCCTCGTCCTCCGACTCCTCTTCGGCCGACGACCGGACATCCTGTAAGGTTCCTGCGCGGAGCTTCCGGATAACAATACTCAAGATAATCCACGTCCAGCCTAAGTTGAGGATGAGAAGGCCCACCAAGAGGCCCATGAAGAGATAGGCTGACGGCATGAACATGAAAGTGGTGGCCTCGAAGAAGACACTGCGCATGATCCACAGGGGGAAGATGCAACAGCGGGTTGCAAGCCACAGGATGACGAACACCGCAAACATCATATCGGTGAGTGAAGTAATGC
>NW_028234412.1:29494379-29501879 GCF_977035675.1 Penaeus japonicus
CCATTAATGAGATAAGGAGACGAATCTCGACTCCCCAAATAACTTAATCAAATTACTTAATGCACTGGGAGGGCCAATCAAATCTACAGAGATGGGGGCGGGGGATACCCATCATACAGGGAGAAAAGAAAAATAAATTAAAATGAAGAAAAGGCAACTTTCACTTTCTACTGTACATACATACATAGACATAGACATAGACATAGACAGAGACAGAGACAGAGACAGACACACACACACCCGTTATCCACTGGATTAATAGTGGAATAAAGCTCCAATGAAAGTTATCACCGACAAGACACCGGGTACGCCGAACCTATCCGATCCCACAGACGAAACTTCCAACACGTGTCCAGTGGTTGGCATGCATTCATAATACCCACCTATTTCTAAGCACGACAGGCCGCTCCGACAATATACAAGGCCTCTTTTGAAAGGAACACGATGGCTCCCTCTCAACACAGGTAGTGCGTTCAGAGAGGCGATCCTAGGCTGTGCGTGGGGCAGGTACGTGAGCCAGCTTGATGTGAGCCATGACTAAACATTTATCAACATCCTCCCTCTCCCTGCTCGCCCCCCCCCTCCCCCACCCTCCCTGGCAGTTCGCCTCTCTGATAAGGTTCGCTTGGGTAGCACTTCACACTGGGCACTTCTCGCACTTCGTGGCGGGAACAAAATTCCAATTTCTGAATGTTTATGCTTTGCTTCTGACTGCAAGTTTGTCTGGAATAATCATATCTGAACCTTTTTTATATGTATCATTGTTTATATGTGTGTTATTGTATGGTGGCACCATCCGTTATCAGGTTTTCTTTCATTCTTTCAAAATAATGTTTAATGTTGCAAAAATTCCCCTTCAATGATTGCATGATCTACTAATGAAGGCTGCTTTGCCACAGGTACTTCCTTCTCAATGCAACTTCTTGGCCACAAATCTTTCATTCACAATACAAATTTATTACTTGTCTGGATTCTCTCGAGGGAGATAGTGAACTGATTTAACTGTTTGTATCAAAAGCAAATTTCTATATTTGAAAAGAGAGACAACTTTGAATATTTGGGGGCATCAACATTTCCTTTTTTCTTCTTTTTTGTTATGTAAAGATAGTACTGAACATAAATCACAAGGTATTTAAAAACTATTAAAATAAATCAGGCTATGCTGTGCATTTTTCCAAAATGTTGCAAAAAAACAGTCCGTGTTTATACTTCAATCTTCGCATTCAGGGCTTAATAGCAATAGATTTTTCTCATAGAGATACACATTTATTCAAAAAAAGTGTACAGCAGGCTACATATCTCAGATCCTATTATATATATGACCAAATGTGTTCCTTTAGAACTGTGCCATTTCTTCATACAATTACGCTATCATATCAAAGTACATTATACATACAGTTGGCATTCATCAGCACACGTATATTGTACGATAAAACATGAAAACATGAAAATATGGAGTGTAAAAACTCAATAAAGTGTCATTAGTGATTTAAAGTGTATGTGCAGTTACATTTTCCTTTGGTGATCATGACAGCAAACGAAAATAATTCACGAATGGGTAATGTAATTTCTCAAAGGATGTACTTGCAAGACATCATACCAAAGTACCAATTGATTTTGCAGACATGAAAATCATCCTTAGTTTCAATGATACTGACAATGATAATTCAACCCAAAAAATTTATCTGAAGTGGCTTAAGATAAAGACCGATGGGTATCACTGAGTAAAAATATTGCAGCAATATTTCACACCAAGTACACTTTATTGAGTTCTTACCTATATTTCCTCACATGTACATGTGAAGCCAAAAAATGCAAAAAATACACATCAACACAAGTGTAACCAACACTTCACTGCAATAATATCTTGTTAACGAGTCATAAGCCCCAGATATGACAATGAACATCGACTGGCATTTTCACTTCATGAGGCCCGTGGATTTTTTTCCTTTCATTCCAAGAACTTAAACCTACAATTTGTTACGGTGGAAATTATTAATCTTTAAACACTGTGAACTTAACAACATGCAATGCACAAATAATATTCCAATGAAATAAAAAAAAACAAAAAACAAAAACAAAAATACAACACAATAATTTGGGTATGAACAAAAAACAGAAAAAATCAAAATCAAACCATCATTGCAAACCAAAGGTTTGCAAGAAATCTGGAATTCCATGCAACATGAAGGGTCAAACTCAAATTTTTCTCTTCTTACTAATTAAAAGAAAAAACAGCCTAGTTATTTTTCAAATACTTTACCATTAGGAAGCCCAAATGTTTAAGACCCATAAACAATTCCCTTTAAAAGGTCTTTGCCATCAACTCAAAAACAGAGATTTCAATTTCTATACTTTTCCCTCTCAGATGCACACATCATTACCATAGCAATATGCATTACAGAGTCATTGTCACAGAAGAAAAGAAAATAACACAATAGTATGTCAAATATCTGTAAAATCCAACAAAAAACAATAAAACAAAAAGGACATGTATCATATCCCTGCATTCTGGGTCCTCCCTTCAATGGACAGCTATCCTTTTATAAAGATAACCTCAGGAGAGAGAGGGAAAAAAAGTCAGCTCCTTGCAAAAGTGCAAAGTTCAGTGAGGAGCTAAGAAGAGATGAACAATAATGAGCTGGTCCTTATCAAAATACCAAACAAAAATAATTGCAAAGAAATATAAGGAAAAAGACATTTGGACAAACTATAATTTGAGTTCTGTATGATATCTCTTACAGTAATTGCAAATGATCGCAATTCTGATAAGCAAATGTTAAATGATTTTTTTTTTTTAAACAAGCTTGCTAAATTGCGCGCACACACACAAACACACACACGCACAATCTGTTGCAAAAAAAAAGGTATCTGGCCGTCCTGGAAAATAATCCATCTCTTAACAATGCTTACTGCTTCTTTGTTGTCTGTCTTAGTCATTACTTGTAATTCTTAGAAAAGTTAATATTCCCAACTTTGGAAGATACTGCTGCCTCATTGGTACTATACTTTGTTGCATAAAGAATGGTCTTTAGTGCAACATGTGTCTTGTGCTTATATCTGGTTAACATTTATATGGATTAATTTGGTGTTACTATTAACAATAATAACAATAAAAGAAAATGAGAGAGCAAAAATTCGAAAGATATATGTTTGCATACAAAATAAATAACTTTAGACATCATATTTAATTGCTCATATTCATAATCAAAATGCAGTTCTTCACATTCAGCACTGGCTACCTCAGCTGCTTCAAAATCTTATTTATGTATCAAACACTAACTTTAATCTTGAAATCAATAGTTTCCAGAAAAATAAATAAATAAATTAACACTTTTATGAAAAAGTTTTCAACAAAGCTTGATTCAACAATAGCTTAGGAGTAAAACTGAAATGTCTTTTATATTTTGACATGACTGATCAAATCTTATACATGATGTTCAGTTGCAATTCTTTCTCCTACCATATCTTCAGGTGGTAAAACACTTAAATCTCTAGATGCGTTAACAATCAACCAAAGACTGAATGATGAATATTTCCAGTGGTTAAAGAGAGCTAAAGAACAAACTGGAAAAAAAAAAAAAGTTATAGGTAGGGCTGCATAGAAATCATGATGATCAGTGTACTTCAGTCAACATTACAACAAACACCTAGTGACAACATGACAATAATAGATGACAATCATATTGCATCTTAAACGCACAACTAATAACAAATGTTTTAACGCTACAATTCCAACTGGAGACTTTTGCCACATATTCAGCTAGTAAAATATTGACTGGATTTACTTTAATTTGATCCATTAAGGCCACATACTGAGTTCTTAAATCTTTCTGGTGACTAATCTCCCGTAATTTACTATATGTATCCTTATAGCCACATTTGTGTTTATAGTTTCTTTTTATACATCAGAATTTTTGTTTAGGCCTAACCTACGACTACAATCAGATCATGGATGTCCTAAATTTCTAGCTAAATGATGTCACTGCATCAAGGTGAGATACTTACTTCCTCCGTCTTATCTGAAACTATGAAGTTTTTCTTAAATTACGGACAGAAATGAAAAGGAGAATAGGAAGAGCAGAAGCAGCAGCAGCAGCATGGAACAGGTGGAAGAAAAAGAGGAGGAGGAGGAGGAGGAGGAGGAGGAGGAGGAGGAGGAGGAGGAGGAGGAGGAGGAGGAGGAGGAGGAGGAGGAGGAGGAGGAGGAGGAGGAGGAGGAGGAGGAGGAGGAGGAGGAGGAGGAGGAGGAGGAGGAGGAGGAGAGAAGGAGGAGGAGGAGGAGGAGAAGGAGGAGGAGAAGGAGGAGAAGGAGAAGGAGAAGGAGGAGAAGGAGAAGGAGAAGGAGAAGGAGAAGGAGGAGAAGGAGAAGGAGAAGAAGAAGGAAAAGGAGAAGGAGGAGAAGGAGAAGGAGGAGGAGAAGGAGAAGAAGGAGGAGAAGGAGAAGGAGGAGGAGAAGGAGAAGAAGGAGAAGGAGGAGGGGGGGGGTGGAGGAGGTGGAGGAGGAGGAGGCAGAGGTAGAAGTAGAGGTAGAGATAGCAGTAGAAACAGAGAACATCCTTCCTTTATAAAAATAAGCTAGTTGCTCGAGATTCACATGGGTAATGTTCTTTGAGTTCAACAACGTTACCCTTTAGTTAACCTGGGTTTATTTTTGTGATTAAAACAATTGCACTAAGTTCACTGGTCCCAAGTTCACTCCCTAATAAACTGCCTAGCAATTATCAGGAGTTTCTGGTTTCTCAGACAAATTCATCTTTCCTACTATCACACTAGCTAAGCTTCTCTGTTTGTTGTAGAAAAAAAATCAAACTATTTCATAAGTGTCCTTTTGGTATTTTCTCAAAACTTGTGTTGCTAATGAGTGAAATATGTCTTTTAAAAAGTACTTCTGATTGCATCTATCAACAAACTTACAGCAAGATAAAAATAGCAGACAACTGTAACCAACAGCTGCATCACAGTGATAAAATATACTTGCTTTAATCAACCAGTTCTTATTCCATAAACTTTACTGGCTTTGCTACTGCATTTAATACAATGAAAGAATAACCAGTTGATCAAGTTCACACCAGGCAATTTGTGACAAATATCTTAAAGGAAGCCTTCAGCAACCTCATGGTTATAGATTTGCATCCTTGTTACATCAAGAGATTTCAGCCCAATTTATGAAACTGGGAAGGTAAATACACTTATAACTTTTCTCAAATGTGTGATTTATGAAAGGCACTTTTACAAAAGAGTGTACAAATAGACCTTTCTTCTACATGGTGAATGAGCTTCCTCAGATACACATATACATATATTCAATTTTCTTTATGTACTGAAGTGCCTTCATAATTCACATAATCATCCATTAAAAAAAATATCTATATGTATTCATAAATAAATTAGGTATCTACTTTGTTTTTTCTTCTACTTGCCTACATACCCATACTATTCAATCCAAAATGGAAACAGTGAGACTATACCAACCACACTTCTAGAAAATGTATTGTAAGTTGCCTTCAAACATATGTATGTAGAGTTAACGTGAATTTTGCCATTTGACTATTATCAATAAAAATATTCTCATAAATATTAATGTTCTCCTACTAGGATTCTATAAATTGTGTTTAAGCATTACAAAGATGTAAAAACATACCCATAAAATATATTAGTGATCAGTATTTCAGTATGAACATCTTTATAAATTTATTATCAATAATGCAGCCTCCCACTCTAAGGATGAGACTGAAACCGAAGGAAATTTGACATAATCTGACTGGTTTGATTATGGCCCACTCCTTTCCTATCACAACTGGTTAATTCTGCTTCTTCACTTCTTCCCCATCTTCCGACACTTCTGAGGGATCTGAGGACGATCGGTTGTCTTCAACATTACCTTTGGTGATTGTTGCTGCGATCATGCGCAAAATCAAGTATGTCCAGTAAATATGCAACAACAACAGAGCAATGAGCAGAGAGTTAAATATGTAATAGGCAGGGAACATGGGCAAAATCGTTGGTGCTTCAACAGCCGTGCTGTAAACAATCCAGAGCGGGTATATGCCAACACGTGTAATGATCCACAAAACTGCAAAGATGGCAAAGACTGCATCACAGAAAGCTTTGTGTCCTGAATAGATGCTCATTTTTGCTAACTGGAGAGGGATGTCAGCACAGTCATGGACAATGAGGACTAATGTTCCAATACGAGTTAGATTGCAGGTCCAAGAGAAAGTGATGAGAGCAATGGTGACAATGTGATGGATAAACATCTGCCAGAAATCTTTGCGCTTGGCTTCAAAGAAATGTGTGAAGGTCATGGACCAATAGAAGGAGAGGGATATCATGTAGTACCACCAGACATCATCATCAACACTGTGGTTAGGATATTCATACCAGCAATTGCGGATGTCCCAGAGCCAAGACTTATCTGACATCACATATAAGCCATAGAAAAAGATGAAGGTATAATATGTACACTGCCAGGCACATTCCATAAACTTGGTAAACTTATTGACACGAGTCATGGCCTGCCTCTGCCGTAACCATCTTTCTACTTTGCGTTCTGTCCACGACAGTTTCTTTGCACATTGAATAATTTCATTTTCTGGTGGTTGTTTTTTGCTTCTGAGGAACAATTGTTCTAGTGTCTCATTAGGCACCACAGGACGAGGCTTCACATCTCTCAGGCCTACTGCAAAAGCAATATGCCGATAAACAACCTTGTTGAGCACCAAAAAACGGAGGCCAATTGCCAAAAATGCCATGAAAATTGGATAGGTCCATAGATCACTCCAGTTAGCATAGCGAATCTTCTCATTGGGCACGAGGTCTTCCCAGTTGTAGTTTGGGGGCAGCCACACATCAGGGTTCCAGAACCAGCTCGAAAACTTGTGCCACATCCACGCAGCCATCCTGAGGACAAGAAACGCCATCACCAATCCATGTCATCACGAATTCTTCATCATTTTCAGGCAAAAGATGAGATGATCAACATCGAGAAGAGGAAGAATCTCTTGTAATTATGAAGAGCAGAGCAGAATGAAGGTTTTTATGCTACAAAAGTCTTTTCCCTTTAATTTCAATTCCAAGGAAAACTACAACAATCAATTTCAAATGAAAATATCTATATAAGGGTACTTATTCACTGTTATTTGTTATTGCTAGACTACAGATCCACAGAATAAGATATATCTGATCGATGATCCACTAATCTCATTTACAATAAGCACTGCCAACGACATTAGTCCAATAACTAAAGCTATTAGTAACAATATAAAGTTAAGTTACAAGAAAAACCCTGTCATAACATATATTTACTTACTGACTGACTTACACTCCAAGGATCCTGCAATACAAAGCCTTAACCAAATGCTAGAAGAGGAGGTCTACGACTAAGTCACCTAGCTGTCACTCTTACCACAGTGGTTGATTTGACAACATTGTTGTAAGGTGTTAAGTAAACAATATCCCTGATTAGATTAAAAGTTAGTACAGAATTCACTGGAAATT
>NW_028234412.1:29506879-29516879 GCF_977035675.1 Penaeus japonicus
GGATGTGCAGGCAGAACGAGAAGAGGAAGGTGACTCAATCCATACCCAGTGTCTAAAATGTGCTCCTGTGCCAATATGGATGCCTTTCACTGTGGCACTCACAGTCACAAGCACAGGTTTCATTCCTCTTCCCTACCTCTTCTTGTTATCTTTATTGTAGGTGGTTATATGTTTCGTATTCGTTCATGACAGCACAAAAATACGAAAAAATAAAGTTGCCTTTTGTCCTCCCATAAAACAGCAATACTTCTATTGCATTGAGTATAAAGAAAATAATGAGCTAATATGGATAACATACTACAATTTTAGTCAACTGCAGCACTGATAGAGCCTGTCATATGGCACATATAAGTCTCTAAACTCAATAAAACACACAAAAAAATAAAACACAAAAACCGCTCTAGTTTTACAATGAATGACTGAAAGAGATTGGGATGCTTCAAATTATATTGCTTCAAGCGGTCTCTCTCTCAAAGAAAACCTATCCTGGAGGCTGGGCAAGCAAATTTATCTCCGTCTGCAATGGGTTAATAATAATAATAAAAAAGGAAGTAATGCTAAAGGTCATCAGCTTTTGACATGAACCATTTTCAAGGGAAAAAAACACCAAAAACACATGCCGTAATACAAAGACTCCAGTGTGAATCTTTTTTAATTATGAAAGAGAATTTTAAAAAATAACTAAGACTTGTAATGAACATCTAACCCCTAAAAGTCACCAATCTACCAATCAGACATGAAAATGCACTCAATAGAATTTACCTCATTAGGCTTGAAAATATCAGTAATTATCTGGCTTCCTGTGGAATATTGGTGTAGGTTGCCCATAACTTCACCCGAGTATGACTAAATTTAGTACGCATGTCCCTTAGGGGTTCATCAAAAGCCTTACAAGATTTTAATACAGATATGACACTGAAACGTGACTTAATTGATTGAGGTTTTCTTTATTTCTTTTCTTAAACTTTAGATAACAGGAAGAATTTCTAGAATTAAAACAGTGCTCAAATGTCAAACTCATTAGATAATTTAATCTCTCCTCCTCCCACACAATACCAAATCATTGTGTATTCAAGCTGGTAGAGGCAGACTTTCGACTGTCTCAAATGGATACCAACATTGTGAACTTGATACAACAAGGATGATTCTAAAATGGTCAAACAAGGTCAATTTGACCATGTTTTCACAATGAACTGTTCGACTACATTTCTGTAACTGGTATATTTGTATTAGTATGTCGGGACTGATGTAGAAACAAACGAGAAAATAATGTTCTGAATACTGCTGCTATGAACTGGTCATCATGTATTTTGGGAGATTTATTCTTACAGCTGTAAGTCAGCACAAGGCAGGTAGTACTTACTTGTTTATTTTCTGAAATCAGTATGTTTATCATCTTATTCCAGATCTTAAATAGTAAAATTAATAATAAAAATGCTTATTATATGTTATATTAGTATGCTTAAAACATATCCCAGGTCTTAAATGGTAAAAAGCACTTATTATGTTATATCAAGATTTTAAAACATATCTTATTTATTCCAAAATTTTCAACTTCCATAACTGACACATTTTCAGGGATAGACGTTCAAGTATTAACCCTATGACGACGGTGCGTCACACTCGTGTGACACAGCCAAACTCCCGATGCCTGGGCGTCATGCCAGTGTGACGATTTCAATGCAATATTGGAATCGCCCGGCATAGGGGTCTTCGCGTAGAGAGTGCCCCGTCGGGAAAGGGTTAATATTTGATATGCTAACACATTCATACTTATTTCCCCAATGATGTATACACCACCACCTGGCATCCAAGACTACTGTGAAAAGACTAAACAGTTTATGGCTAATTTAACGCAAGTAATAGCAAGTTATAGTGATAGCAATAACAGATGCCAAACTGCATAAAGGACAAGAATTTATATCAGTTACTCAAAGGTTCATATACAAAAAATAAAAGTTTTTAGTAACAAAACAAAATCGTACAAACCTCTTGCTTTGTACTTTTATGTAGAACTCGAACAAATCCACTCAAGCAGAGTAGCAATCTTATACTCATGTTATTAGAAAGGTAATTATCATGTTTTCTTATGCATGTCCATATAGAAACAAAAATCTTAGTTATGTACCTATATAGACAGACAGACAGACAGACAGACAGAACATGAATCATCTGGTATAAGTGTAATTCTGTGTATCCGTTAGGATGACCTAGACTCCAGCTTACTATACACACACATACGTTACACACACGCACACGCACTCAGAGCTGTTAATCCAATGTCTTCAGATGCCAGACTGAATATCAAGACAAGATTAAATTAATTCTTCAAAATCATTAAAAAAAAAAAAGAATATGATAAAATCTTTTAAAAAGCACGAAAAATATAAAATATCGCCATGAGAAAACATATCAATTTGATGATGTTCTATACTATTTTCACTGCTATATCCCATAACTGCAAAGCCATTGACCATATTCAATTTACTTAAAAATCAAACCTTCAAAATGCTTGAGGATGCCTAAGATAAGATGTTTGCAAAATCCATGATCAAATGTGATCCTGCATATAGACATTTAAACACATCGCTTCAAGAGTGTACAAAGAGAGGGATACCATGAAAGGCATACTGATTCATCAGTTTGTGAATTTGATCATTGTGTTACCATCTTAACCATTTGATGATGGGTATCATGTATATGTAACATGGCGAAAAGTGGGCAATGCTGGGTGTCAATGCGTATGTGATGCAATGTCGGACATCAGCATTGCGCACTTTTTGCCGTCACATATACACTAGCTTCAGAGCTACAGGGTTCCAGAGTCAGCTTAAAAACTTGTTTTGTAATCAATTTTTGGAAAAATATCATTTAGGGTAGTCTGCACTGCTCAGAGGGTGGAGAAAACATTTTCCCTGTCCCTCTTATTTTTGGCAGATACCGCCAGCATCGTAGACTGTCCAGTATGATGCCAGTTCAGTTGTTGGCACTAGCTCCAGAGCTACAGGGTTCCAAATCCAGCCTAAACCTGCATTTTATGATGTATTTAAGGAAAAATATTGTTTGGGGTAGTCTGCGCTGCCCGGAGGACGGAGAAAACCCTTTCCCCATCCCTCTAATTTTTAGTTGGTGCTGCGAGTGTCATAGACCGTCCACCTTGACGACCAGTTAGGTCATTAGGCGGGGCCAGCAATGGGTTTAATATAAACTTATGTGAGATACTGTACTCTACCTGTATTTATTAACCAGCTTTAGTTATACTGCTTCTGGTATCCATGGTAATTGCCATGATAAGTATCTGAAGGAAAATTAAACAGATATGCTTTCACACTTTAGAAACAAATGCTCCACAAGATTGGATACTGGTGGCCAAGGATGCATATGTGGTTGGATATTGTCTAATTCAATGCTATGTGGTGTATGATTGTGCACATACATAACCGTTTGCAAAGATGCCTGTTTACAAATAGGGAACATAATTACTTACTAGAGAAGTTAAAATTCGGAAATCTGGTTCATCGCTACAATTTTTTTTTAAGAATGACAACCCAAAGTTAGTCTTTCCCATAAAATTATAATAATTTGGGAATTAGCCAAACAGCATAAAGAACAGCCAAGTGTTCCAAATTACAGTAGACCGACATGGTATTTAGATGTAAAGATTTGAAAAATAGAGAGCTTACAAAGTAAATGTCACTGTTACTTTGACAAATATACTCTGTTAGAGCATATTTCAATATAGATCTTATATCATAGATATCTCAAGCAGTTTTGCTGAATGTAGATATATGTGTATGATATACAACATGGAAACATCATATAATGAAGTAAACACTAAAACATGCAAACTAACTCAATTCATATACATTGTGGGAGTTGAAACTTTCTCCCCAACTGCTTACAGAAACCAGTATAATCACCAAAACAAAATCTAGTGGTAATGCCTTTTGCCATTGATGTCAAGAAAATGTGGTTTTGTTATATTGATTTGTTTCACACATATATGATTCCACAAGTTCTCAGTCACCAAGAAGTCAATTAGTAGGCATACATACCCTCACCTGTTTACTTCATTCCTTGAATGTTTGGAATGTAAAACTTTCCTCTAATAATCCATTATCATCGTAACTAATGTCATAATTGTCATTACTATCATAATATGAATATCAATGATAATATCAACAATGAATCTGATTTGGCTGCGTCTGGTCATCTGGCCAGACAAAACCACCTCCAGCCAGTCACATCACCTGGCAGGAAGATCAGCCAAGCCATTTCTTGAACATCTTATAATCTGACATTAAGGGGTTAAACAAAAATTCACGGAATGGAGTAAATGAGGATGGTTGGTCAGCTAATTAACTCCTTGGTGACTAAGTGGTTGTGGAACCATCTTGTGTATTAGAAAAAATAAAATGAAACCAATGGATAGCACATATATACAAGCACTTCCAGCATCAACAGAACCAGATCAGAGGAATTGTTTAATTTTGTTAACCCAGTCGCACCAGGGCTTATAATGACACGACATCGGGATCTACTCACAGTTGAAGCGCACACACAGTCAAAGTATTATGGCTGTAATGGCGCTAGCTCTAGAGCTACAGAATTCCAAATTCCACATTTTAAGATGGATTTATGGAAAATTAATGTTTGAGCTAGTCTGCGCTACCCGGAGGGCGGAGAAAACCCTTCCCCCGTCTCTAATTATTAGCCGGTGTCGCTTGTGTCGTAGACCACCCGCCCTGACGACCAGTTAGGTCGTTAGGTGCCCCGTTGGCAATGGTTTAATGCCACTCCTGCCAGCCCGATAACAAGCACAAGATCTCTCCCGGCATGATACCTCCCTCTGCCTCCTTCAATAATTTTCATTCACACAGGTGATACAGAGGAGGTTTTTGTTATTGTTTACATTACTTTTACGAGTCAAGAAAAATGTGTCTATACAAATGCAACTCCAATGAGTATATACACAAGTAACAATGTAAATCTTGTATTTAGAGGGAGATATCATGACCATCCTTCAACCTTCATTTCATCACAGAAAATACACAAAACCAAATACTGCCATCTTCATTCTTTTCTTTCAATTCACAAAGATTATGTCATATACAAAAAGGATAAAATCAAGTCATTCTATGAATTCTATGTGCTATTTACTTCATACTATATGGCAGTCCATAACTAAGCTAAAGGTAATTTATTAGTTCTTATAATATTCCGGAAAAAGGAATGTGCAAAAATACAGACATTTAAATAATAATGCATTAACCCATTCACACCAGTTGATGTCCTATCATGTGGTTGAAAAAAATCTCCAGACACAGATGATATCCTGAGACATTGTGCATTTTCTCACCGAGTTCCGGGAGGAGCACTTGTGATATGATGAAACATCAGCAACAGATCCCAATATTGTTCTTAAATATAATAATTTTACATAATTTCTTAGATTCTGTTGATTTAGTTTAAGTGTTTGAAAGTCATAAAATGAGATATGTAAAAAATAAATTACCTCACAGAAAACTGCGTGATACTGTGACATCATGGTAATTTCTGCTTCTTGATCAGTTGAATAAAAAAATCTTAGTCAAAAAACTATTGTAAAATCAAATGTGGTTGGCCAAGAAATAAAATAACGTAAAAAAATTACTAGTGCAATACTACTTTTAATATTTTGATTACCTGTGATATCATGTCATGTCACGTTGCAAGGTATATGTACATACTTATATGTCATGTATGATTATTCATATTGTTCTTTTCATTTTGGTAAAAAAAAAAAATAATAATAATAAGTATAATACATGTTTTTTGATGCCCCACTAAGAGATTGCTTCCACTTTCCATTGGTATTTTCACATGGAAGTGAAGAATATAGGCAAAGTTCAATAAAATAAAACTAAAAAGGCATCCTGTAACATGTTTTTGACTAAAATAACTCCTCTAGGTAAATTTTCCTAATAACGACGCATTGCTAAATACCACAAAAGTGGTATCGATGGATTCCTCTCAACCTCTACTATTCGTATATAGTGGAGATAATGCGCATTTCCACCCCTGGACCCCAAAATCTGGGTACCGATAGTAGGGGAGGGCATGAAGTAGATCAGGGAAATTGCAGGATAAAGAATGAATTCCAGGCCTATTTTGCATGCAAAATCTTAACCAAATTACCTACCTAACTTTGCCTAGTTTTCAAGTTAGCCCTACCCAATGGGGATCTTCGCCCCCACCTGGAACCCCCTTTTTTAAGGCATTTCGTGCTACTTCAGGACTTATTTTGTATGCAAAATCTTAAACCATTGGTCGCGGTTTTACATAAATATTTGTGCAGTAAGGTGGCTGGTTTACATTGTCTGGCAAGGTGCCATCAACGTCTATGACCGAATCTGCCTTTGCAGCAAATCATGCCATCTGCTGCTAATAGGTTAACCCAATTACCTACCTCACTTTGCCTACTTTTGAAATCAGCCTTTCCCTAGAGGGGGCTATGCCCCCCTGTGGATCTGATTAGTTCTGTAGGTGAAAATGCCGCGACCCACCACGAATAACCCTAACACTGTGCCATGATGACAGCAACTGAGACTTCATCTCATATATTCCTCAGGATTGGAAACTAGGACCGATAATGACGCGGCCACTCAATACAGGGCACTCTATAATTATACTGTAAACAATGGGGAATATTGTTCCATCTATCGAGAGAACATAACAGCACATGCAGGTAATTCATTGGGGGTTTCCGGGCCACAGCTTGTCGCTAGCCGTAAATATGTAAACCCATCCATGTCTGAATTTCAGGACGAAGATAGTGGTTTTCGAGGTATTTTGCACAAGGTAATTTGTACGAAGTGCCCTAAATGGGGGGGTCCAGGGGGGGGCAAAACCTTACTTGGCTAGGGCTTAATTCAAAACAAAGCAAAGTTAGGTAGGTAATTGGGTGAAGATTTTGCATAAAAAATATGTCCCAAAGTAGCACGAGGTAGCATGAAGTGCCTTAAGAAAGGGGGTCCCAGATTGTGGGGTCCAGAGGTGGAAGCGCGCATTATTTCCACTATAAATGAACTATAAAGGTTGAGAGGAATCCATTGATACCACTTTTGTGGTTTTCAGTAACATGGCGATATTCAGAAAATTTACCCTCCTCTAAACATGGCAATATTTTTACGTGCCTTTACATATCAATGCATCATGAAAACCATATGAATAGGGTGGGTGAAAAATGCTCCGAGAGGTTCAGCGCAGCGAGAAAACACCCCAGCACGAAGCATCGTGCGCTTTTGAACTTCCCAAGTATGTGGGAGTAGGTGAAAATATGTCTCTTTGTGAATGGGTTAAAAGAGTACCAAATGACATTACTACATAGCTGCATAAACACACATCAAAAATGGTTCACCATGGCAAAGGCCAATAAACCTTCATTACATACATTCTAGCAAACCTCAGCAGGAACATTCCCTTACAACTTCCCAGCAGAAGAAGAACCAGTCCAAGTTCTGACTTGTCAGAATGGCAGAATATACCTAGTTGAGGTTTCTTGGCTCATGGTACAGTTTGAAATCTAAAATCCATAGTAATCACTTGATAGGATCCTATCATGAAAAACTACCTAATCTCATTACAACATCAAGTGTAACATGAGTCACTACAAAACAAGTGTAACTTCCTGAAACTTCAAAATAAGTTTTGAAAAATTATATATAATTAGTAATACAATTGAACATAACCACCTCTCAGTCCTGCGACTTCTTCCTCTCAACTCAAGAGCCCGACTGTTTGTAGCACGCCGGGGGAACTACCAGCTAACGTTATAGGCCTACTATTCAGACAAATAACGGTACATTATTAAACAACTCCCTCTCTTCGAACTTGCTTCCTTCGTTTTCCCTTTTATAAATATTTTCTCTCACTTCAATACTTTCCTACATCATCTTAACATGTTCTCCGATACACTTAGATCATTCCCTCTATCAAAAAATACCAAAAGTGACCTACCTGGAGCGGCCAGGAATAAAATAAGACGAAGTGGTCACGCGTTCGTCGCCTCGGCCTCCGCCACCGTGCTCATCCCTGCGAGGGAATCATTCGCTCCGGGCGGAATCCTGCCTCGGGATATCAATTGGCTCGATTGTGTGCTTTCAGGGATATTGCGCTGTCTTAATCCCTTTGAATAGATTAACGAAAACACTTTTCTTGTATCCCAGTCAGTCCCTCACTGGGCGTTTGTATGAGAAATTAATAATTCAATGTTTCTCAGAATGACAGAAGTATACTTTCGTTTTATAAACGATCTACTGACAAACGTTCGTTCACGTGTCGTGACGCGGGACACGGCTTTTAATCGATTAGGATATTTCTAATAAGTTAATACCGCTTTGCATGCGTGAGAGTCCTTCAATAATTTTTCTTTCTTTTTTTTCTTTTTTTTTCGGAAGCCATATAAGAGCTTGGAATTCAACCGTCCAAACAAACAAATACCACAGTTTTAAACAAAGTTCGGACACATGCATAATATAATGCACAATACAACCAAACTCATGGTTGCCAAGGACAGCAAACACTAGTCAGACGTATGCGACAATAAATCATTTATAATTATTGACTGTTCAAATGTCACACGCGCCTCAAATCGATCGGCGGAACCAATGACCAGAACCCACTGCTGTGTCTGCCAACGGAATTTATTTGGCCTAAGGCTATAGGACAAGGATGTGACAGTCCCACTGACAGTCACTTGTACAGCACCGCTCGGAGATGCTGCTCTAAATGCCAGAAGGGGAATTGATTCAATTATAGGTTGTTTAATGTAGTGACATTACAGTTGATATATTTTTGGATTCGCATGTTGATTTGGACTAAGGAATGGTTCGATCAATGGTGGGTGTGACCCACAAGTGTATTGCTTCAGAGTTCGTACGAAAAATTGCTGATTTGGTACAAAAATAGAGAGTGGATTTATGCTATATTCGCTTTACAAATACCGAGTGCTTTCCGACAAGACCAGTTCTTTAAACGTAGTTTTAAAAACGGCTTCATTTGAAAACAAATGCAAAATACCCTATTGTCCTTTCTATCTGGAGAAAAGTCGGCAAAAATATGATAAAAGGTGCCTAGCCCAAGGACTCCCTTTACCTCAAGAAGGAAGGGTGCGGAAAGGTTGGGCAAATTTGTATGCGCTATTGCCACTGGCTTGGTCGCATGTTAATTCAGACTCATGGTCATAGTCCAAGTTCAGGTGGCTTTAACTCCTTTACATCTGGTGTTATCAATCGAAGCACGGGGTTTCCCTGGCCAATCCACTGGGTTTCACGGTCGAGGTGTGTTTGTATTTTACTTTCACTGAGTTGCTGTCAGTCAAGACACATCACAAAACCAACACAACACTACGCTGTTCTAGATGTACAGTACTTTCTAGTGATACCTTGTTTCCAGAGCTATATTATTTTATAATGATACCTTTTGTTTCCAGAAGTATGGTACCTAATAATGATAACCTGTGTCCAGAAGTATAGGGCTTTACAATACCTTGTTTCCAGAATTATAGTACTTTAAAATAATGCCTTGTGTCCAGAAGTTTAGTACTTTATAATTACATCTTACTTCCAGAAGTATAATACTTTAAAATGAAACATTTATAAAATCTAAACTGGTAATTTAGTTGCCGTATAAGGTATGAATTGCCCGAAAATACATCAATTATGCTCATCCAAAAAGCGTGCATTTTACGGCCTTCAATCGACATGCTGCTCACTCACCCACACTGCCGCAAAAGAAAGACACTGTACCATACCTTGTTTAGGATATTTGGATGAGCAGTTTAGGCGTTATGGTAACGGGTGTCAGCTGAATAAATTTAGCGGGAGAAAGTGTAGAATTCATGGGGGGGGGGGGGCCACAGTGACTCATGAATTCTCCAAAGCTAGCCTCGAACAGGCTGTTAAAAGTGGGAAAGCACAACTGAAGAATGGAGAATGGTTTCCTCTAGTGACTCTTCGAT
>NW_028234412.1:29531879-29539379 GCF_977035675.1 Penaeus japonicus
AAAAAAAGGAAAATCCAGTTGACCGCAATAACACCATATGGGAGTCATCTTAACAATGCGAGATTGATTAGCATCTTTTCAATGATACAAAGAGTTTTACGTCGGCTCTTATGGATAATACACCATTATTGAAAACACCTCAAGCATTTAAACCTATTGTAGACACTGGATAAATGATTTCGTGATAAACTGTATAAGGAAAGGTTTCTTTAAACTACTGATGCCAATATTTTTTTTAACTCAGACCTTTATATATATAATATATATATATATATATATATATATATATATATATATATATATATATATATATATATATATATATATATATATATATATATATATATATATCCACATAACCCTTTACAAAAAAAAAAAAAAAACGTTGCGAAACCTCAATGAATTTGACAAGAGACAAATATGATGTTTACCTCAAGATGTGTAGTAAATATACCAAGCTTGATTTACAAGTGAATCTAATCAATGATATTAGTAAAGTAAATAATAATGATAACAACAATAATAATTATGATAAGGATGATAATGATGATAACGAAAATTATGATGGCAATAGTGATAAAGATATTGATCGTGTTAGTAATTAGAAATATAATGAGAATAATGGTTATTATAATGATGAGAAGGATAACACCATTAGCATTATTGATGGTGTCAGAATATTAGTTATAATGATGACAAAAATTGCAATATTTATAATTAAAAGATAATGATAATGGTAATGATGGATATGATAACACTGATAATGATAAGGATGGCAACAATAATACTAGTGATGGTAATGATAATAATAATGATGATTATAACAACGATAATGATGATAACAACATTGATGATTATGATGATAATAGTAACGATGATGATAATAGCAACAACAGTAATAATAATGATAGTAATAACATTGATAATGATAATAATAACAGCAGTTGTAGTGGTAATGATGATAAATACAATAATAACAGTGATGACGATGGCAACCGTAGTAGTGATGATAATAATAGCAATGATGATAACGATGATGATGGCCATGAAAATGACAGTAACAATAACGATACTACTAATAAAATTGATGATGATAATTACACAAATAACAATGATAATGGTAATGATAATGCTGGTGGTAACAATCTTGATAATGATAGAGTAATGACAATATATGTAAGAATAAAGCTATCAGTAATGATCATTATCAATATCATATCATTATTATGATTTATATCATTATTGCTATTTTCAATACTATCATTATCATGATTGTCATTATCATTGTTATTATCATTATTACTGTTTTTGTTATTATTATTATTATTAGTTTTTGTTATTATTAATGTCATTAGTATGATTATGAATATTATTATTATCCTCACGATCGTTATCATTGTTATTAGCATTAATACCATTATCATTGTTATTAACGTTATTGTCATTATCATCAGTATTATCATTATTAACATTATCATTACTATTATCATTGCTATAAACATAATTAATTTCATCCTTAGTATCATCATCATCATTATAGTCATTATAATTGTTATTATCATTATTGCCACTATAAATATTACTATCAATATTGTCATTATGATTGTTATCATCATTATCATTATCATTTTTACCATCATCATCATAATTCAACAGCTCTCTTCTCAACATTTAATTCCAAAAATATAAATCGCCAGTGTGTCCACAAGCCACACAAAAGACTAAAGAAACAATAGTTGCATACACCAAAGTTGCATTGTCAAATATATTATCCCACATACCAGCAGCTGCCATGCCTCCCTGTCAGTGCCTCTGGCTCTTCAGGAAAATTTTTGTGGACACCGGTGTTTATCATTATTATTATTATTGTTACTAATGCTGTCATTGTCATTATTATCATCATTATCGTTATTATCATTGTCGTTATTATCATTATCGTTGTTATTATTGTAATTTATTATTATGATAATAATTATTATCATCATCATTATTATTAATAATGATCAGTTATCATTATTATTATCCTCATCCTCATTATTATCATCATCATCGTTATTATCATCATTACCATTAATGATAATGATTATCATGATCATTATCACTGATATGGCTAACATTGTTATTATCATTAACACAATTGTTATTACTATCATCATCATTATTATCATCACCAATATAATTATTGCTATTACCAGTATTGCCTTTATTATTATGATTACTCTTGTTATTGCTATCATCACCATTATCATTGTTATAAATAACATTCGTGTTATATTCATTCTAATGTTAATAACAATAATGATAGGTCTCATTAACATAATTACTACCATTATCAGTAAATGTGTTGTGATAATTACATGTTACCATTATCATCATCATTGTTGTTATTGTTATCATCATGAATATCCTCATCATTATTCTTTTCGTTGTATTACGATTATTTCATTATCATAATCATTATTTTCATCGTATATCTTGTCATGATTATTTTAATTTAATCATCACCGATTAAGATGCTATAAGTAGCGGAATTTAACTGACATAATCATATATGTCAGCAGTCCTCAAGGATCCCGGATGTATTAAGAAAAGTTATATTTATGATTACTCATGGTAGTATATATGCTGGCGCTGATATACCGTACGTTTATATAAATATGTAAGGCAATCCAAGTGGCTTATAACTGTACAAGTCGCAGAAAATACGGGTCCGCTCGTTTCTGCTTTTCGCTTTGTTTTCCTCTTCCGGGAGGAAAACATGGCCACTTGTTTGGCCATCTATAAGCTTCTAAATGATAAGCTTCACACTTATAAGTTACATGGTATTTACTCTCGGAAGCACCGCTCTTTCTGTTACAAGATCTAGCAGCTGCTTGTAATAGCCAGGCGAGCAAATTTGAGTTTCTCGGTTGTTAGCCATCGTGCGAGACCCACCTCCAAGGGCTGCCATGAGGCTGTAATCATGCGCGTGGCTCATGATAGGTAAGGGCGTGGGGACTGAGCTCAACAATGCTTAGTTTTAAGTTATTCGTTTGCCATTGGACTACCTAGTTCTATTATCATTTAGCTTAAATAGACAAAGTATTGGCAGAATTCTCAAGACATTATGCTTCAGAAAGACATTATGCTTCAGAAAGACATGGGTACAGATGAACTGAATACGATTTCATGATACATTATCCCAAAATGATTCTTATTTCTTTCTTTCTTAATTTGCAGAACCTCTCCTAGAGTGAGCAGGATCTACAAAGCTAGCATGACCGTCAGCAAGTCTCAATCCAACCGAGACTCGTACGTGTTCGCGAGAAAGAAGTCCTCTCTTTTAACGGTCATCAGACGTGTAACGAACTCTTGCTCTCCCCTTCCACGTCATCTCCGTTTTCTATGTCCGTGACTAGGCGTTATTCTTAGGGAGGATGTCATTTTTATTTTTAGCTTATTAGGGACGCAATGGATTCATAAGTGATGAAGATAAATGTATGAATGGGGTCGTGTTTTAGGGTAAAGGTCGCAGCTTATTCCATCGAGACAAGGAGGTTATGCAACTTCAGTAATGATACTAATATTGATAACAGTAATGACAGCTTTAATCATTGTAATAATGCCTATGGTAAGAATAATGATAACATTAATTATAGATAACATTATATATAAGAATAACAGCAATAATGATGAAAATGTAATGATAATAATAACTGCAATAATAGCAATAATCATAATCATGAAGTTAACATTATGATGATAAAATAAAGAGTAAAAAACTATCATCAATAAGAAGAGAGACTAATGCTAATGATAATAATAACGATGATAATGATGATGAGGATGCTGCTGATGATGATGATGCCGACGATTACAGCATCTAATGCCACAAAAGCAGCAACATTGATAACAAAATGATAATAACAGCAACGACAACACCAAAAACAATAATTATTATAAAATAAAAACTATAATAAAAATGAAGGTAATAACGATAACAATAATGTTGATTAAGATCATCATCATTATGACTATGATTATCACTATCATTATCATCATCATAATCACAACAATAACTATAATGAAAGTATTGATGATGATAATAATGATAATTACATTATTTATGATGATAATGATGGTGATGGTAATGCTAGTATTAATAACAACAATAATAATAGCAATAATGATAATAGTATTAGTAATAGTAGTAAAAACAATGATGATAAGAACAACAGTGATAATGATATTAATAGTCATACTCATCATGAACACTGACATCATCATAATTATTATAGTCCTCCCCGTAACAATCATAATAATAGCAGTATTGATAACAATCTATAGATATTGACGATAGGCATCATTACCATCCTTATCATTAGTAGCATAATTATTATCTTAGTCATCGCGTAAAGTAGATCGAATACACTTTAGTCACAAATTGGGACACCAGTTCTGTAAGCACACTTGGAGGTCACAGTGGTCTCTTTAGAGTCGAAATTTCGCAAGTCATAAGACGTCTTTATGTAAATGTAATAGCAATTTATCATATTTGTTTATAAAGAGAAAGGGAGATGTGTCTTAGTGTATGTACGAAGTCTTTATCTGGTTTATTAATTAAGATACACCTATGGACAGGAACGCTGATAAAAGTTTTGTTCTCGAACGGTATGAAATATGCATGATTATAGACTATACTCTCACAATCATAATTATCAAAATAATTATGGAGTTTTACAATAGAACTAAGAATTAACACCAAACTGGAAGTAAGCTTTGGTGAACTATGTCTACGACAATATTTCGGTTTCGAAGAACGACAATATTTCGGTTTCGAAGAACGACAATATTTCGGTTTCGAAGAACGACAATATTTCGGTTTCGAAGAACGACAATATTTCGGTTTCGAAGAACGACAATATTTCGGTTTCGAGAAAAAGAAAGAGGTCGCTATCGAGGGATCCTCAATCCGACGGAAGCAGGAAGTCGCCAGGTGCGTAGAGCTCTCTCTTTCGTCCCATCTTGCAAGGTGAGCTGCTTCCGAGAGACATGTGTGTTGAGAAAGATCCAAGGCTGGGCGGAGGTCCTAGCGGGTATGATTCATAGGGAGGAAGAACGGCCGGCCAACTGCCCTCACCCGCGGCTATCCACACGCCCGCGAGAGTCCGGCCAGAAGGGAACTGTGGCTGGGTGATGGATCGCTGGATGTGACAAGAAGCTCCAGAGCACTACTGGAACCTGGAATATGGTCGTACATTATAGGAGCATTATAGGATGGACAGTGCATTGTGACGGCAACATGGGCATTGGGTCATATATCATGTACACTGTATACCTAGTATATGTTGCAGTTTTAGGATATATATGATGTGGATTGAAGGTATGAGTCTGAATATGATTTGGGACAGTGGTTATCAACCTGTTTACCATCACACCAACAAATCCCCTGTTGTAGTTGTTACTTGTCTCTGCCTCCCCTCCCCCCTCCCCCACCTCCCTCATACCTTTAACCACATGATTAATGATATCTCCTAAATTTGAAGGAAGAACTGATTATATGCATTTTATTATTATTTTTTTTTTATTACGCAAATTATTTTGTATAAACAATACGTGTTATGTGAATTTCTAATATCTGAAAAGAAATATACTCACTTTCTCCTTCTGGGCTTGCCTATCCCCCCCCCCCCTTCTTGGAAATCTTTACGCCAAGGTTAATAACCACTGATTTAGGCTGCTTTATGTTAACCAAGTTACGCGTTGTCAAACAAATGCCTCATTTTAGAAATACATACATATATATATATATATATATATATATATATATATACATATATATATATATATATATATATATATATATATATGAGGTTGGGGCAGATGCTACCGGTAATATATATTACATGTATAAAAATCTACATGATCAAATATTGTAACATCGAGGAGGAAGAAACCGGGACAAACTCTACTGTAGACACCTAGACGAATATAGTTTAATCTACTCGAGTTAAAAAGAAAGTCATCTGGGATATGATTGTCTGAACTCTTCCGTAAATGGTTAGTGCAATAGACACAACTCCCAAAACACCATGTTGTCTATGTGATTACACTGTATCAAATCTTGTAGAACGTCCTTTTAGGTTAATCAACAAATTGTATATAATCAGATACACGTAAGGACGCCAGTAAGCACATAGTCATCGCATGCAAGACAACTAAAGTGTGGTTAATGTGATGGCAACATAAAAAAGATCTCTTAGACTTAGGTTATTTTGTGAGAATTACGGCCTTTTTTTTTCAAGGTTGGGCCATTTTTTAAAGTCAAGAACTACATCGCGTGTACTTTAAGGTAATGATATTTTTTTTAAGCTAAATAAAGTTGCTTTATGTAGTTTATGGAGAATCTACTTTAGCCCAGCGACTTCTTTCATGATGCACCCATACCGTGTGTCATTGTTGCATCCTCTTTGTTGATCTAACGATGTCATTAGAATGTTCTCGGTCATTATCAGCGTTTCTGCAACGGTCTCTTTGCTCACTCTCTCCCTACTCCTCAGCTCCTGCACTTGTACCAGCATATTCTCGGCTCGTACGAGGTTATTGTACTTTTTCTTTGACACAATATGAATGGAATATGAACTATGAACTGTTGGGGATTTATCGGATAGTAAAATATTTTGTGTTGGTGGGATGGTAGTAGGGAAGGGAAGGGAAGGGAAGGGAAGGGTAGGAGGGAAGGAAGGGAGGATGTCCCCCAAGCGACGGGCGAAGGCTGTGCCCCTCGCAGCTATTGTTCAAGAGGGCCTCTCTGCTGTTGATAGTGGTGCCTCTCTCTCCCTCTCCTTGTTTCTCTCTCTTTCTCTTCCGCCTCTCTCCCTCTCTTTCCTTTCACTCTCACTATCTTTCTCTCTCTCTCTCTCTCTCTCTCTCTCTCTCTCTCTCTCTCTCTCTCTCATCCTCATCCTCATCCTCGCCCTCACCCTCACTCTCTCCCTCTCCTTCTCACTCTCTCCCTCACCCTCTCCCTCCCCTCACCCTCACTCTCTCCCTCACTCTCACCCTCACCCTCTCCCTCATCCTCGCCCTCCAACCTCACCCTCTCTCTCCCCCCTCTCCCTCTCCCTCTCCCCCTCTCCCCTCCCCTCCCCCCCCCCTCTCCCTCTCCCTCACCCTCTCCCTCCCCTCACCCTCTCACTCTTTCTCACCCTCTCCCTCTCCCTTACCCTCTCCCTCCCCCTCACCCTCTCCCTCTCCCTCACCCTCTCCCTCCCCCTCTCCCTCCCCTCACCCCTCCCCTCCCCCCTCTCCCTCCCCCCTCTCCCTCCCCCTCCCCCCCTCTCCCTCCCCTCCCCCTCCCTCCCTCCCCCCCCCCCTCCCCCTCCCCCTCCCCCTCCCCCTCCCCCTCACCCTCACCCTCTCCCTCACCCTCTCCCTCACCCTCCCCCTCTCCCTCACCCTCTCCCTATCCCCTCTCCCTCCCCCTCTCCCTCACCCTCCCCCTCACCTGCGACTTGCCTC
>NW_028234412.1:29554379-29556879 GCF_977035675.1 Penaeus japonicus
GTGACGTCACCATGTCAAGAGCCACGTCTGTCATCCTGCCTCTTATAATGACGCTGCTCATGATATCATCTCTATTCTCTCACAATGAACTAACCATCGAAGGTGACCTCAACCCGGTTCCTGAGAGGCGATGGGGTTGGGATTGCTTTTCATTCATTACTACGGGGGAGAGAAGGGGGTGGGGTGGGGGGAGGGAGAGAGTGAAGAAAATCGTGGTTTATCTATAAAGATACTATGTGTTCTATACGACTGGTGTCAGCATGTAAGGTGGTACATATTTCGCCTGAACTTTGTCAGATAAAATTGATTTGAGATTTGGGAAGTACATGAATCTGTGCATTCAGCTAGTAACCCTTACGTACGTGTCATGTTTTGGTGTGTTAAGCCTAGAGATTGTTGATGTAAGATTCTAGTCATAAATGCCAACAATACATATCACTGAATTCCTAGCAAGATACTTATTTGTGTTTGGAATCAGATGTTGTCTCCACAGTGCCTAAATATGTCACGTTTAGTCTTTTTGATTATTAATACTATTATATCAGTCATTATTTAATGGACGGGATGCATTCTTTTGATCATATTTACAATTTATATATACACATATAATACACTATATACACACCCTTTAGCTGAATGAACACCATAGAAAATTATCTCTATTAGTATTGTGATGTTAGAAGCTCTTGTAAGGGTTCTTCCGAGTACCACTCAGCCATCTACAGATCAACCTCCATTTCCATGCACTAAAGCAGTGCTCACTCAAAATATGCCTATTCAGGATAAGCACCTTAATTATTCAAACTTCATACGGTGCCTGGTTCTCGAGATTATGAAAATACTGCCACACAGTATTGTGTCTCAAATAAAAAAACACACACGTAATAATTCTTTATCTTAATCCCCGCCCTACGCCCGTTTCTCCTTTTATTTTCCTCTCAACCTCGCTGGTCTAGAACTGTCCATGTAATCAGCTTCATACCCGATCACTATATTTTGTTAGAACCCGATTAATACACCTGCCAGTGTCCATTTCTCGAGATTTTGGAAATGCAGCCATAAACGCACATAATTCCTGATTTATAGATTATTGTGATATCATTGTGCTGTAATCTATCAACTATTCACTTTTCTTCGCTCCAGCTGCATGATCATGCATTTACTGACACTTTTGCAGTTCTTGCTATAAACTCCAATTCCAGGGATAAGGTCTGGTCATACTGTAACACCATAAGATCCATGGATTCAGATCTATTTATTTTTTCTGACTAAAGAATCCTCTTTCTGCTAACACCATCCTTCTGCTCTTTCATTACCGCCATCCTAGAACCACAGATTTCGCTGTTTTCTTTAACCCTACTAAGTCTTGTTATATACCTTTGTATATTTTGTATAAGTCCTCTACAATGCACGGCATAGTGAGTGGTTTCATTAAGCTTCCACAGATTGCGATGGCAATAAGGCCCTTCAATTCTCTATTATGGAACTAACAATGATACACCCTGCATTTTTTTTTCTGGACCGTGAAACAAACTCATTTGATAACGATCATTTATTAACCCATCAATCATCAAAAAACTTCTGCTCACTTCCTTCTCCTCTTGGCTTGTTCAGTCAGGTCCTTATGCCTGTTCTTTCTAATATACTTAGGGCGCTTTTCTGGCTAACTTCCAGCTGATTATAGCGACTTTTGGCAGATACAGAATTTATTTTCTCAGTGCAAGATATATAAGTAATATATTTCGATGCTTACATCTTCATGTAACATCGAAAAGCGTCAATCACATTCTTTTCATTCATACTTTTTCCAAAAAAAAAAAAAAAAAAAAAAAAAAAATCGTACAGCTGTCATTCGAATAGCAATTTCCTAAGCTCAGGTTTAGACGCTTCCATCCCTCTTCTACTATTTTTTTTAGCTAATTCTTACTGTTCAGCTACATCACTAATGCTTATGATGAGTCATATCAAGCCTCTCCTTTTGAACTTACTCTATCCAACCTGTCCTCAATATATCCACCTGAATGCTTGTTGCAAGCATGTTCTTGTTTAGTCTGTCCTAAAAGTCGTACAGAAAGGTGGCCACTCCAATCCCTTCTGCTACTGTCCAACCTCCTTAAATCTCTTCCATAGCAATGCCTTTGAATTTTTTTAACCTTCCCCTTTCTTAAATAATTAAAACAATTCAATTCTTAATCGCTAACATGACTCTCAGAGGGCAAAGTCTGCTGGTGACTTTCTCTTCTGTCTTACACACTAACATCCACATCTGCACTACTGTTCTTGATGTCCCTAAAGCCTTTGACAGAGTCTGACCCAAGACACTGCTGTCCAGGACACCAATTTTCGCCTTTATTCTCTTCCTCTTCTGATATATATCCGCCTTTCTCTCTAGCCACTTTATCATCCGTTGTTGCTGACGAGGAAATCCTCCATTCCTACTTTGTTTTTGTTTTTCTCAACGTCATCATTCCCTATCATGATCAATCTTGTTCTGCCTATT
>NW_028234412.1:29581879-29596879 GCF_977035675.1 Penaeus japonicus
TGAGTGTAAAGGGTAAGGATATCAAACATCTGGTACAAAGAAATTTCAGCTTTGATTTCAGGATAATTATATTTACTGATTATAGTCGCCATCACCCTTACCATGACATCTGTCAGAATTGTCTTTATGATTTATGCGCTATGGTCGTAAGAATTTGAAATATTTAGATTGTATTCCGTTTTTTTTTGCAATGAGATCTGCAACGAAGTAGAATTAGAGGTGTAGATATACATTCACGTAAAAAGGATACTTACGATAGTAATAATAATGATAATGACATGCCCGTAATGTAGAATACACTTCTCAGCAAAGGACATCAGAGACATAATTCATAAAGCCGTTATTGAAAATTATCCATTCTGCCAATCCTACAATGCCATAGACTCTAAGTATAAGTTAGTCACCCCCAGAAGCTGTGCCTGAGGGGGGCGTGGCGACCCCACCTTAAGGCGTGTGTGTTTACCTCACTCACGTCCCTCAAACAGAACGATGAGTCACAGCGTAGATGAAGTCGTGACTGGGTGGGTCACGACTCTGTTACCACCATTAGGAATATGGGGTCAGGGGGATGGGGGGGAGGGGGGGAGGGATAGGCTGGTCTTGTGAAGAGCGTGGTGGAGAAACCTGTATAAGCGCACGCATGAATACTAAGTTTCGAACATAAACATAAATGATATGAGATATAAAAAAAATTATGCCCGGCAATGAAAGCTTAAGACGCTGGCCAATGAATACTTCATGATGTTTGCGATACATTTTCATTGCTCAATGCTCGGGTGTTATACGAGATTTGGCTTTCTCATGCATTTGATGGCATATGCAGTATATACGATGTATCATCGTATACATTATATATATATATATATATATATATATATATATATATATATATATATATCACATACATATGTGTGTGTATGTGTGTAAATTTGATAAAATGGATATGCATACCCCCTCTCTCTATCTAACTCTATATATCTTTCTATCCCTCTGTCTCTATCTCACACTCTCTATCCCTCTCTCTCTATCTCACACTCTTCCCTATCTCTCTATCTCACACTCTCTGTCCCTCTCTCTCTATCTCACACTCTCTGTCCCTCTCTGTCTATCTCACACTCTCTCTCTCTCTCTCTCTATCTCACACTCTCTGTCCCTCTCTCTCTCTCTCTCTCTCTCTCTCTCTCTCTCTCTCTCTCTATCTCACACACTCTGTCCCTCTCTCTCTCTATCTCACACTCTGTCCCTCTCTCTCTCTCTATCTCACACACTCTGTCCCTCTCTCTCTCTCTATCTCACACTCTGTCCTTCTCTCTCTCTCTCTCTCTCTCTCTCTCTCTCTCTCTCTCTCTCTCTCTCTCTCTCTCTCTCTCTCTCTCTCACACACACACACACACACATACACACACACACCTACACACACACACACACACACCTACACAAACACACACACACACACATAATTTACTATTTATATACACATAAACACATTCTGAACGGCGTGCCCTTTGAAAATGAAGAATGCCTTTTATAATGCGAACGGATTTCATGGCAGGCACATAAAGTGTTCGAAAGAGGCCGCGGCGAGAGGAGGGTCTTATGTGGACTTGAAACACGCTTTGTTGTATCAGAAAGGATAGGTTCATTTTTGTGGGGAAGGATGTTTTTTTTTTTCTTACTGAAGGATAGACTAGCCTTTGTTGCGCCAGGGGAAAGATAAGGACATCCTTCGAGTGTGTGCTTCGTTGTAATGAAAGGATGAGATCCACCCTAGAGCGAATACGCCTCGTCTTATAAACGAAGCTTGCAAGAAGCATCAAAAAGGATCCTGCCAGAGAATTCCTCTCGGGGCGAACAGATGCCGGCCATGGAAGGGGCATTGGTCGGTCGTCGGTTCGGGTAGCAGCAGCCGTGGCTGAAGGTGACCCTGGGAGAGGCACGAACCTCACGGCATGACTCGGGCGAAGGCTCTCGAGCGAACGTGCCCAGAGTGCGATGCCCGCCGAGGGGTCGAATTTTAACGACTCCGAGACGAATCCAAGACGACCTGGATCTGGACGTTGGTCTCGGACGCCTGACTCGAGGCCCATCGATCTGTCTGGGATCCTGGGGGGATTATTGCAACAAGACGCCACTTGCAAAGGAATCGTGCGCCCCTCGAGAGTTGCTTCAAGACAATGGCTTTCCACCTTTATTCATTTCAGTGTGGCTGCTCCCCCCCCTCCCTCCCTTTTACCCTCTCCTCCTCCTCCTCCTCCTCCTCCTCCTCCTCCTCCTCCTCCCCCTCCCCTTCCCTCCCTTTGACCCTTTCTCTTCGCTTTATGTGTGTCTTTGTCAGTCCATCTGTTTGTCAGCGCATCTGCTTGTTTGTGTATTCAAGCATTATCACTACATTGCTCATTCTTAACGAGAGAATGAGAGAGCAGGAGGGTAGGAGAGGAAAGGATGCACTCCTCAAACCCTCTGCCGGAGACTGGTCATTACGTCATCGCTTAGTAGGGATGTGCCGAAGGAAGAAGAGTTGAGAAGGAAAAGAGGAAGGATGGAGGGAAGAGATGCGACAGCCGGAGGATAGGCAGGCAGGCAGGCAGGCAGATGGACTGACAGACTGACAGACGGAGGCAAGACAAGTAGTTGGAAGAGACAGCACAGCACATCCGGCTGTTCACAAATGAGGCTGCCGTTGATGTTGCATGCAGGAGACCGCGCCGGATGTGTGGCATTGTTGGTTGACAGATAGCAGAGGCAAGCGAGGTGGAAGTACGTTACGCAGTTGTAGTCGTGGTGTTAGCTGGCCGTGGGATTAAGTTTACGTACGCGGTGCTGTACCGAACACAGACCGGTTTTTCGCCGCGTCGCTTTAGGGGTCCTTACATCGCATTGCTGCTTAATGACCGAGGGTTTTTATACCGTATTTCGATGCTGCAGACTTTGAAACCATCCGCCTCCCCCATATCTTGTGTCCTTCCCTCAGCGAGTAAATGTCTTACCGGGTGGGGGTGGGGGTGGGGGTAGGGGGCCTCATTGGCACACCCACGGTTAGGTGGATGGGCGTCGTCTAGAGCCTTAGGGTTAACGAGGTTATGTTCAGGTACCCTTGCATAGTGCGAGGGTGACGTCATCTCTCGCCTGAACCCAAATGAACACCTGTGAACATGGTTGCCGCGAGACGAAGCGAGGCGGAGGCGGTTTCATGTGCGCTTGTTGTTTAATTTAAATTCCTATTTTGCTTTCTTCTATCTCTTATGATAGAAAATCCGAGTGAAAGAATGATTTCTCTGCTTGAAAGAGTGTCCTATAAAGACGGGAGCATGAAGAGTGCATGGAAGCGGCCTGGGCCTCACGTCCGCTTCCTTGTTATGGCGTCTGAGCCGTGGCCGTTGTTTCGTTTGCATGATTTTTGCATGAACTGAAACCAAACATTGTCGTTTTTGCTTGAAAATAAAACCAGATCGTCATAACAGCAGTGTTGGGTTATGAATTATACCTGGCGCTGGTGAGTTATTACAAATTAATTTTGTATTCCTAAAGCGCCGTATAGTTATTTTTAGGGGAGAATAGTTTTGTCTTTGGTTTTATGGTGTTCATAGCTGTATCAAGTATATATTTTGTCTAATATTGCTTAGAAGAGCAGTTCCAACCGGAAATGTGAACCCTGCCAACAGTATAACTCGACCGTTGATGTTAAAGGTGCACTAAAGGAAAACAAGGTTAATCTTCCCGTTTGTCGGCAGCCCCTTTGGCTTTGGCTTAAAGCAGATGGAGCATCATCTATGGATTTTCTTCCCGTCCCTAGAATTGTGTTTTGGGTCGACTTCTCTTAATCGCGTTGCTTGCTGCCTGATAAGAATATCTTGGAATTGCAATTGTAATTATGTAAGGCAAGCCTGTCATTATTTTACGCATTTCTTTATTCGTCGACAGACGTGGTAATTCGGTCATCATTGGCTTTCTTCTGTTATCGAATTCCTCAGACAAAAATGTTTTCCTCCCAACAGGTCAACGCAAAGTACAGCGAGGAGCAGGCCGCCGAGTGCTTGGAATGGATTGCCGTAATCACAAGCGCCGACATCAACAAGTCTGGCGACGCCGACAATTTCTACGAAACCCTGAAGAACGGACAGCTGTTGTGCCAGTAAGTTCTCCCGGCGTTAGCGAGTATCACTTTGATTATACGATTTCCGCCGGGAAAGTTTGATGATTCGTGCGCGGGCTTTTAGAGTTTGTCTCTGTAGAAAGACTAATATATATATTTTTTTTTTGCTTCCCTTTTTTGAAAAGTATTCCGTTTAAATTTTGAAGTCTAGTAATACAATTTTACTTTTTATTGGTCGTTATTATTTTCAGTCTATCAGACGGGATCTAACTAATTTCCTTTGCTATTACCAGGGTGATTAACGCCCTCAAGCCCGGCCAGATCAAGAAAATCCAGACCTCCGCCATGGCCTTCAAGTGCATGGAGAACATCAATGCCTTCGTGGAGGGTGCCAAGGCCTGCGGAGTGCCCACGCAAGAGACTTTCCAGACGGTCGACCTCTGGGAACGACAGAACCTCAACTCTGTTGTTATCTGCTTGCAGTCTCTAGGCAGGAAGGTATGTAGGACTGTGTGATGCCTTTTAGTTTTGTATTCTCTGAAGTTTGGTCATCGACTTGTGTGAGAGTTGATGCCGAATGGCTTCACTTCACTTGTACCGGAAACGGAAACGTTATCCTGAGTATGATTTATATTTGTCGGGAATCACACGATGTACATTATATTAATTGGTAATAATAATATTAATAATTCCATGTAGAATTCATATACAAGAGACAAGAATACAGTGTTCTTTTCATCCTATTTCAGGGATCTCAGTTCGGAAAGCCTTCCATCGGCCCAAAGGAATCTGAGAAGAACGTCCGCCACTTCAGCGACGAGCAGCTCAGGGCCTCCGAGGGCATCGTCAACCTCCAGTACGGTTCCAACAAGGGTGCTACTCAGTCCGGCATGTCCTTCGGCAACACTCGCCACATGTAAAAGCAGTCTTTGCAGTCTTTCACTTTCACTTCATTTAAAAATGTAGTTCGACATAATTCATCATGTTTCTAATATGTTCCAATAAAGGATAGCGGGAGAATTTCTTTTATACAAAAAATAGATTAAAAATGAAAAAATGTATTGGCAGTGGTATGCCTAGAACTGTTCCAATCAGAATTTGTAGAACTGCAGAATATTCACCAATAATAGATTAAAGCCGATGAAACGACCATAAATGTAGCATGTATGTAACATGTTGCTACCATTTTATAGCATAGGAGCTGGTCATATTAGATCCAAATCTCAAAGCAAGATGAACTGCTTCAAGATCTGTATGAAGTCCGAATAAAATGCTCTCTTGTTAGGTGATGACTAGCACCATTGGTTCATTCCTATAGTGAGGCATTTTCTAAACACATCACGGTTTTAGTTATCAAAGAATTAAAAGCATAGATACAATATCAAACCATAATTGTCCATCCAGGCTTTTTTCATATTTTACTAATTTGTAAGCTTATTATAGTACAATTTATACAAATATAAGTGTTATACATTATGCAGTATAAAATGTATTTAAATAATGTTATTCTATGAAAAAGAAATTCATATATATGAAAAGTATTCCTTATTTATCATTAGTCACAGCTCATCTGTAGCATTATAATGAAATTTATATAATTTCACTTTTCTTTTTCTTTTTTTCATTGAAATTGTATTCTCTTATTTTACTTTACCATTGTATGTGTGGTATGAAGTTTTATTTTATTTTCCTAATAGAGAAAATATAGTCTTGTTTGAGCTGTCACATTCCAGTTTGAGAGAAATTTTGTATGGAAATGAAATAAAAAGTTCAATACTGTTCAGAGACTAATTATCCTTCACTATATAACCAATATGTTATATCCTACACAATATACCATGTTTTATGTAATATATCATATACAATATATCCCCCTTATTTAATTAAGGGTTATTGTTGGGCCACTCTACTGAAAGCCAGATTATAAAGCAATCTTAAGGGAACTGGTTAACAACATTATAAATTTTTGAAAAATGCATTCTATTCATAATATTTGTCATTTTATACAATAGATTTAAAGAAAAATAGCAGATTAGCTTACTCTTTGAATATTTTAGGGGATCAATCTGCTGTTCACTGATTGTTTCCAGAGTATAATTGGCTTATTTTGTACTTGATTTCCATGTCTTCAATGAAATTTGCCTATTTTAGCAAATTTAAACATGGTACACTACAAAGGTAAATTCTATATGTTAAAGTTTGTTATTCTAATATTAAGTATTGACATTCAATTAGCCTTTTTACAACACTTCTAAAAACAGTTATCTTGCATACTTTTATCGTCAGCATTCGAAGGTTACCCAAATGCGTGTCGTAGTCTACTATGGGGTACGTTCATAGCCTTCGAACTAAATAAGTGGATAGACATTTTTAAGATCCAATGTCCTAGTCATTTTATTTATTTATTTTGTTTTTTTTTTAGATTATTTTTAGATATTCAGCAACATTTCAGGGCCCAATCTTCCAAGATCAAGCTGGCAAGAATGCTTAATCTTCATCTATATTTTGCATTTTAATCAGGTACAATTGTGATTATGATGCATCATAGTTCCAGATATTTATGTACTATTTGAATGTAGAATGGAATGACTGCAAAAGTGAAATTGGATTCAAAAGGAACTATTACAAATCACAGCCACAAAAGATTTAAAATAGATTCTCTACCTCAATCGTACAGTTTACCACAAAACCACATTCTGGAAGTGGAATTAAGAGAAAACACTTTGATACCATGATCTCCAGTTAACGAATGAGAAGTGGTTTGCAGTGATGACCAAAATATCAACAAAATTATCACACAGACTTACCATCACATCACAGCCCTGCAAAACTACCTGCTTTGCAATATCCAATGACATCAGAGCTATTCAGCCTTTGCACTGTCTAATGCATTGGCTGACCATTCTGAAAGGTAGTCTTTCCTAGATTCATGGTACAATTCCTAACAAGAAATTCCTTGCTTTCATTCCATATCACAATTTTTTTTCTGTTACATTACTGCCTGTTTTATTAACAGTAAAACCAAGGTGATTGTACTTATCCTTCACCTTATCGATCAATTACAACATCAATTCCCGAGAGCTTATGGACGAGGAGGAAAAAAAAGACAATGTTTTATAGCACTTCTTTATTTAAGAAAATTTGTTTTTGTAAAGAAATATTTCAACTTAATTTTCCACAGCTTTAAGTGCCCATAAATATAAGGACTGTTTCTGAATTATATTTACTTATGTATATGTATGTACTTTGATATGCATGTATAAAAAATGTATATAATAAATATATAATTGCCAGAAAATAGGTTGAAGAACTCACAAACTTATACTTATGATATAGCTACTTTACAAAAGTAGCAAGTAAAATAAAGCTTATGGCACTTGGTATGTAACTAGTAATGACCTGCTGTATGGAAGTACGGAACAAACATTAAGAACTTATATGCACAAACTATTTACAAAATAGTTAAATAATTTGAATTTCTGTCCTATCTACAGTAAACTTATAGACATAGAATTTTAATCCCTATATATATATCCTATTATCCCTATGCATGGTATAAAAATTCACACACACAAAAAAATAATAATCTGTCAAAATATCAAAATAGGAAAAAGTAGTTCATTTCAAGCATAATAATGAAATATCTATACCAAATATTTATATCTATACATAAAAAAATTCACATATTAAAATCTTTTCTAAGAATAAAAAGAAAGGAACTGTCTGTTTTCCCCACTGAACTAAGAACAATTAGGGGGAAATATATATGGCACATATATGGCAATCAAATTCCTCTATTCTGTAATAAACTATAATAAAAGCAAGATTTAAGTTTTCAATTCTCCTTAAACAAATCTTAAGACATATCATCATAGCACATTGTCAATCAATCTGTTAAAGCTTATTTCTACAAAAAAGATTGTCGATTATAATACACATCGGTAATGTTACGGAGTACATTCTTACATTTATAGATATAAAAAACATGGCAGTTATGGCAACAAGTCATGCAATCAGTCTATGCTTGCCTGTAAAAAAATCATGCATTCTGAGTATTTCATAACCAATACTGAACTTCAACTAATTTTTTGCTTCTCCTACAAAACTTTGACCCATGCAATAGTTTAAAAACCTGGGTTAAGAGAAGAAAAGCATATTGCATCCAAATCCACTAAAAATTTGCAACACCAAAAGTACAAAGGTTGCAAGTGTCCAAACTCTAATTTTCGAATAGCAGTATATCAATAACCGAATAAATAAATTTCCAATCATTCTGGCATGGCTAATACATGAGTAACAGCACTAGTCATCCCACAGGCAGAGCTGACGTTGTGGTACAAAATAACTAAAATTACGGCACTTCCGGCACGTCCGGATACCACAGCGGTAGGACACAGCTTTCCCAGAGTTGTCTCTTCCTTTGCAGTATTTCAGGCCACATGGATACCAAGCAATACATACCTGAAATTGAAAAAAATGATTTTAGATAATCTACATTCAACTTTACCTCAACATACACAAATAAACACCTCAAAAAAGGGAAAACAAAATAAAATTTTATGAGAAGAATAAAACTTAAATTTAAATAGTGCAGAAAAGTTGTCCCTTCTGCTCAAAATGTTACCCTAAGAATATCATTAGTCTTAAAATGTTTCAAAATATTCATTCCTGGAGTCAATGGGGGGTTAAGGACTGTCAATATTATTCTGATGGTTAAATTATTGTCAATCACAAAGCCTTATGGTCTGTTGAAAAACTACTGCCCAACACGCTTGTTATTAATCTAAATCATCTGTCCCTCAGACAGACAGGAACATCAATATCAATGCCATAAAGATCAAGGGAAATATAATGCTACTGCAGGTGCAAATAAAGAAGCAAAAGATGAGAGTGTGAAAAATAGTTGTACATATTTCCTTTTCAGACAAGGAGCTATTCCCACAGATAAGTCTGAACCAAAGTGATTCTACAATTACAGTCTTTTCTGAGAAAATGTGGAAAAATTATCTCCTGATTATGATCCTCACTTGCTGACTGAATGCACTTGATATAACCTAGAACAAATCGTTTCAATAACTTGGCTTGCTTAAATAATATATATATATATATATATATATATATATATATATATATATATATATATATATATATATATATATATATATATATATATATATACCATATGCTATATAGTAACCTACTATTTATGGTTTTGTTTCATTTTTTTGGTTTACACATATATGGGTCTATAGATGTCACCAAGGAACCAATTGCTAGGTCTACCTGACCTACCTTATCTATCTACCCTATTCTTTGAATTAACCCTATGACGACGGTGCGTCACACTCGTGTGACACAGCCAAACTCCCGATGCCGGGGCGTCATGCCAGTGTGACGATTACAATGCAATATTGCAATCGCCCGGCATAGGGGTCTTCTCGTAGCGAGTGCCCCGTCGGGAAAGGGTTAAGAAAAAGAATCTTATAATCATCATGATGATCTTAATGATGATGATGATAGTAAAGGAATGGGGAGACAAGTGAGGCCTAATAATTGACCTGAAATATTGGACAGGTCATGTTTCTGGTATTAATCAGTCAATGCATGATACCAGTTTGAGATCTTTATGTAGCTGAGGAAATAACACTGACTGTCCCTCAAGAACTAGGAATAATAAGTAGTGACATCAAAAGTCATGTAATACCTAAAGTATAAATCCCAAAACAGACACATGAAACACTTAAATAGTCAGTTTAATACTTCAGTGGTGGGAATGATATGAGAACTATCCAAAGATAAGAGTCATATGATATATCTATACTTGAAAAAAAAAATCAAAAAAAATCAAAGAAACTTATTTTTCGTGTATATATGTCACTGAGGCTGTATGTGAAGTGTTTCACAAAATATCTAAATCACAAAATTTGCTAGAGTGTGGTTCTTCGTACTGTAGCCTGTCTTACCTTTTCATCTTGCTTTATACAAAATGAAGGTTCCGCTGATATAAAGGTTTATTTTTTCCTCACTATTACAGATAAGAAATGAGTTTTGTTGTTGTTGTTGTTGTATAGTCTCTTACATACCTTGTCTATGTTACAATCAGACTTATCTTACTCTTGACCTAGGTTACAAATAAATATTACTAATATTGCACTAAATGAACTGAAAAGCTTTAAATATATAAAAGCTCTAAATATATAAAAGCTCCAAATATATAAAATCTCTATAGTAATCATCCCATTTCCAGAATTAACTTGTTTCATGGATATATCTATATATTTTCTGCCATCAACTGTGCAAACTGTGCACATGACTCAAATATAAAAATATTCAGGACTGTTCTAAACCAGATAATAAATGTGGATGAAATTAAAGACTAATAAAATTAGTGACTGAACTCTATCTTGCTCACTTGGTAATGACAGGCACAAGGGCTTGAGAGATCTCTGCCTCCATCAGCACAGCGAGCAACACCTCTTGTTGGAAGGTGGTGTGTTGCATCACTGACTAGAGACCAATCGCCGTCTAATTCTGCAATATGAAAAAACTGGTGTTAGAAATGGAAAAAAAAAAAAAAAAAATTGAAAGAGAAATGGATGTTTTAAAGAGAATACAACTTTTAAATACTATCTAGACAATCAAAATTAATATCTATATCTTTTGAGCCTATGTCACAAACATTAAATATCCCCTGAATAAACAGATATTAGTGACAAAAGACTAATATTTGGTTGGCACTTTCCAATGTTGATATTCCTCACATAAAAAAAATAAAGAAATAAAGAAAAATAAAAAAGAATACCAAGCAGCAAAAATGAAAACAAAACAAGGGAGGTGAATGAACTGACAGATAATTGTGATAACTACAGTTATAATAAAAAAAAGGCAACAAGACACAAGTATCAAACAACAGAAAAGATAAAAATAATTAACAGACCTTATCTATGAGACACTATTAAAGACAACTAGGATTTAGTTTGATGGTAATCAACTACTTGGAAGTCTGCTCTCAAGCATTCCTGTCTTTCTTTAACTCTTTGACCTCAGTGGGCACATTGAGAGGTTAAAACTTTTTTGCACTGTATTTTTTTCTTCAAAATACAAGCTATTCAGTTGTGTAACTAGGCCATCATACCAAATGCTCCTTCATCACTTTGCTAATATATCACTATCATTATCTAATGCAAAATTAACAAAACAATCCCTTCTATTTACTCTAATTCAATCCAGACAAGAAAATGAACTGTACATAAATATAGTACAGTAAATATGTCCATATGTACTTTAAGTGTTGATATATCATAAAGGAATCCAACTTTACTTTGCTTCATTTCAAATACAGTATTCCCCTTTTTTTCATTTCTTCTGAATATTTTCTAGTGCAATGTCCTTAAATCTTGCATGGTGTCTTCTTAACCCATTAGCAGCAGATGGCATGATTTGCTGCAAAGGCAGAGTCGGTCATAGACGTGGATGGCGCTGTGCCAGACAATGCAAACCAGCCATCCTACTGCACAAATATTTATTTAAAACTGCGACCAATGGGTTAAAGTTCCTAAATATGGAGAAATAGAGGGTGAAAAAAAAATCCATGAAACCAAGTAAAGGAAACACTCTACCTCCTCTTTGTTTGGCCCAAAGTTTTATATCTCTGTCTGAGGCATATGTAGATGTGCTAGCCAGTGCACACATGTGCGGGATGTGAGGGGACAGAATGCCTGCTCCAGCAACATCCACACTCACATCCATCTCCACCTCTTCAGTGCCACGGTCTTCTTCAGGGGATCTTACTGTGCCAGGATTTTTCTGTTAAATGGAAAGGAAAAACTGATGCAATCTACTTGGGAATATATTCTTGGTACAATTCACATAATACTCAAAGTAATTTTTCTAAACCATTGTGTGGTTAGTGTGGATCAATAATTCCGGTCCATTCTTGAAGTAAATTATCTAATATAAACACACTGGAATAAGATGCTCCCACTATTACAATATGAATCTGTATGAGAATCTTGGAGTCAGAAATTACTTTAGGACACTCCAGTCTTTAAATCTATCAAAGAAATGTCTAGGACCTTTTGCATATACCAGTCCTGTTCTTCCAAAAAAAGATAAAGAAGTAAATCAGAATATGGTACTTGATATGAGGAGCTCAGAAAATGGCTGATTAGCACTGCTTTGTCTCCACCAATCAATGAGGTAAGAAAAGTGAGTGGTGTGAACTAGTTCCCTGATGTGAGGAACGGGAAAAAAACAACAACAAAAAAAAACATATATATACATATATATATATATATATATATATATATATATATATATATAATATATATTATATTATATATATATATATATATATATATATATATAATATATATATATATATATATATATATTATATATAGATAAATATAGATATATATAGATATATAGATATATATATATATATTATATATATATATATATATATATATATATATATATATATATAATATATATATATATATATATATATATATATATATATATATATATATATATATATATATATATATATATATATATATATATATATATATATATATATATATATATATATATATATATATATATATATATATATTTATATATATATATATATATATATATATATATATATATTATATATATATATATATTATATTATATATATATTATATATATAATAATATTATATATAATATATATATATTATATATATATATATAATATATATATATATATATATATATATATATATATATATATATATATATATATATTATATATATATCCAAAGAAGAAAAAGCTATAAAATCTTAACTGTGAGGTCTATGTGAATAAAAGCAGGTTCTTTCTTAAAAGAAGAAAAAAATATATATATAAAATTGCATTAAATTAATAGATTATAATATTTTAAAAGAAGATTTGTATGTTCAGATAATCAACATAATGTTTATCTTTTAAAAGAAAATCTTAATTTTTTCTTCAAATTACTTTATATTTCCAACCAGAGGATACTATTCATAAAGGGAAAAAATATATACTTACTTGTCGCAATTTAGACATGGCATCCGAAGATATGAAATTATTCTTGAAGAACCTCATAATAAAACACATGACCTGGAACTGACTCTGCCCTAATTCCTCCTCTCCCAGGACGATCACCTTGAAGATTTGCAACTCCTACAGAAACGACAGGATAAAAATACATGGAATTATTAGTAATTAATAACATTACTGAGGAAACCTCAGTTTACAAGACCATTGAAATAATGTTACATGTTTCTCCTTCCAGAATAAGGGAAGAAAGTGAGAGATGCAAAAGGAAGCAAGACCTTGGTCTTAGTATTAGTCAATTAGCTTCAGAAATGTATTAAAGCTTGTTTGCTCTTGTTTTTTCCTCAGTGGGCACATTGAGGGGTTGAATCTTTTTTGCACTTATTTTTTTTCTTCAAATACAAGCTACACATCAGTTGTGTAACTAGGGCATCATACCGAATGCTCAATATATCACTATCACTATCTAATGCAAAAATGTACAAAAATATTGTACATACATCTACA
Organism: Penaeus japonicus; assembly: GCF_977035675.1. Lineage (NCBI taxonomy): Eukaryota > Metazoa > Arthropoda > Malacostraca > Decapoda > Penaeidae > Penaeus > Penaeus japonicus. The sequence goes on from NW_028234412.1 coordinate 29,595,555, forward strand.
TATGTTGAAGTAGATCAACACACTAATGAAATCCAGCAAAATATTTACAGTAGAATAGCCAACATGATGTATAGATATTTTGGGGTAAAAAAAACTATATCTGTGTCTTTGATGGTAGTCTTGGTCTGTATTTGATTGCTTAAAAGGTTAATAAAGAAGAGACAGTAGAGGTACTGTTAAAAAAAAATGGAAAAAGGAACAAAATCAAAATGCATCATTTTGCACTGTAGGTGACTGCTGCTAAGATGTTAAAAGAATCTAAACTTTTTTCTGCTTTTTGGCATATAAAATAAATATACAGTTCTACTTCTATTTTCAAACAATAAAATACGTAACTACAAAGGTAATATGTAACTACTTTTATACTGTTTGTGAATTTCCGTAAACAGGATTTACTTTGAATCGTTATCTTTTAAATTGTTATTCTAAGAAGAAAAGCTTATATATACGATCAATTTACCACCAATCATTATTATCTTAATTCTTTCCCTGAAAAGAAATTACTGACAAAATCTGGGAACGAACTTACCTGCTTGAAGTCAATGAGCTGTGTAACGTAAGTACCATCACTCTGTGGAAACTCCAGCACCACCGAGTCATCTGATATGTTTGCTGTGATGGTTTCTTTGAATACCTCACCACCCTGAGGAAATATATTTGAAACATCAAAAATTATTTCCAAAGAAAAAGTAAGTACAAGACCAACTTAAGTAACTGGAACACATCCTTGAAAAGCCTTTGAAGTAGAATGCATAAACTATGTATTGATACTTACACTTTAATCAATTTTTTAAAATTTATTCCTAAAGACTACCTGTTAAAATACTGTGTATATGAGTGTGGACTCTTATGTTTATATATACTTGAATTTTATATCAGATTTCAGGGAAACAGTCCTATTAAATATGTATATCATAAAGAAAGTTGTAGAATTTTATATCCATTTTTGATACTTAACCCATTGGTCGCGGTTTTAATAAAATATGTATACAGTCATGTGGCGAGTTTATGTTGTATGGCACGGTGCCATCCGCTATCTATGGGTTAAGTTCTTCTACAAATAATTGTTCAAATCCATACTTAGCATTGTACAGTGTCCTAAATGGTTAGCATATGGGGACATCATTTAACTCCACTCTTTTCTTCCCTTGGTTAATTGTGTATGAAGCTCTTGATATATGACACTAAGATAACAGTAAAAAATAAGGGAAATGTGAAAGAAAACAGATACGCCAATTAATTTAACTTTTAAAACCCTGATTATTTACAGCTTAGAAGAAAGGGGGTGGGGTTTAGCGGGGTTATTACCAACTAGGATTAACATG
>NW_028234412.1:29611879-29619379 GCF_977035675.1 Penaeus japonicus
TTAACTCACTCACTAACTCACTCTTCATTCGTGGTCAATCCAAACGAGTTCGGAACATAGCTTTGGTGGACCGAGAGATTTTCCTAACATGCCCGTCAGGAACGATCAGGAGAGAATTTTTAACGCTTAGTACCGCCATCAAGCTTTAGGAATATGCTGAAGAATGATCCAGTAAAACAGTGATTTTTAACGTGTGTTATAACATGGGATTTTTTACTTGAAAGAAACCATTCTGTCTAGAATGAATTATTTATGTCAATATCGATAGTACAAATGATTTGAAGGTAGTATACTTAGGGAAAAGTCAAAATGTCAATCAAAACGTAATTAATTTCGCGTAACGGTATGTGGCTTGCACTGCACTGAAATTTCGAATATGCCACGTGTCATATATCTTCCCCCTTTTTCATTAAAAAACGTAAAAAACGGCATGGATGAAGATGAATATTTTCACAATGTAAAAAGGGAGTGACCGTTAATTTGCATATGAAACTATTTGTGGAATTATTCACGGTGGAATAATTTATGATCTGTTCAAACTTCAAAATAAAATACAATGCAGCTAATTCATACATATACATTATATACATACATACATACATACATACGGGGTCGGTAACCATGACCAGAATTTTGGAATACAAAATTAAATGTTTGTGTTCACTTCGAAATACACTGGAAAACAAAAAACAAAAACGCATCGAAATACTAGTCTAAACAAAGAGTCCAAAGATCGTGTAAAACGGGTCGTGTGGACGCATATTTTTAGACTCAGTTATTGTTACAGTTAAATTAATAGAAATGTGAATATCACTTTAAATAATATAGGGAATACTTGTTGAGTCTGTGTGTCTCATGACTATCATTAGCATTATTGTTATTCCTAACGTTATCATGATCGTGTTATATCATAATTTTTTTGTATCGATTATTTCTTATACAATCATTTTATTCCTAGAATCGAGTTATCGAAATACAGATAGATTATGTTTATGTATATAACATAATAGAGAAATATTCTTCATAATGATTCACCTGGCGCGTGTACTTGTATAATGTAATTATCCAGTTTAATGTAATTATACCGGATGGATATTACGCGGAAACTACTAAAATTTGTTGATTATGATGATTTACTTGATGTGAATATTGAAAACGGTGTTAGAAAAAAATTCGTGGATAAATCTCTTAACTATGACCCTCCATCATATTACTATTAGAAAGAGTCGCCGGTTTGGCATGTGCGTCTTAATTAACTGGCGATTTACGGTCGATTTATAAATACTCAAGTAAAGGTAGGATTTATTACCGTGATGATCGGACAAAAACTGATAACGGTATTCCGTATTCTAGATATTTAATTAAAGCCGAGAATATGAGGGCTAAGTACGAGCAACCATTGCAGAAAGCGTAACGTATGTACAAAGTTGAAATACAATCGTAATAATAGCATCTATTCAATTCAGAGAGTCAATTATATGTTTAATGCAATTTGCATCCTGGCTCTTTAACAAGTACATGTTTTATTAATCTGAATCGCAAATTACATTCCTTGGACATTCACAGTAATCAATTTTTTTACTTAATTTTTTCCCATGGATAAATTCATCAATGAACAGAATCTGCAACATAATATTTCGAAAGTACGGATTTTATGAATGTCTTTTATGCTCTATGTAGAAAAAAAAGATGTCCCCTTCTGTTAATTTGTAACTCTTTTCGGTTGGTCCTGTTATGTGAAATGCTTGTTTATATGTTTTAAGGTTTACTTTATGAGGTGACGTATGGAATATGTCATGTTCATTTGCATGTGTATATTCTTTTTATTATGTCTAAAAAAAAAAAAAAAAGATTATGGTTAGCATTTTTGCAAGGAAAAATAAAAGCCTGCTTTATTTAAGGTCTCTATTAACCACCATTTACAATCTTAGCATGTGCAAAATAGCTGATTGTCTTTTAATTTAATGTACATTTCAACAAAGATCTGATTCGCTTACAGTATAATGTACAAGTCAAACAGCTGTAACATCGTTTTTAAAACATTATAAGAGCACTTTTAAAATCTATGTCTTTTTATATATTTGTGGTTCTCTAAATCAAGATCTAAATCTAGTATTTTCTTGTTATACAACTCCGTTCTCTTAAGTTTTTGTAACTAACACATTCTTTATACATAATTCCTTTGTATAGAAATGCTTGACATAAATTTTTTAATAGGGTAAAAGGGAGATATTATTTAACAGTTTTACTAACAACTCATCAAATTTTGGTTGTTATTTGAATACAATCCAAATCAACAGAAAAAAATGCATCAGGATTTTTATTTTATTTCGTCGAATACCAGACACAGGAAGACCTTATGCCAAATACTCTGAAAAGGTATAGTTTATCTGCATACATTTTCTATATGATCAATCATACATTTGATAATGGCGGAAATAAAAATATCATATATACACATTTCTTTAAAAATCCCTACAAGAAAAAGTAACAGGGATACAGAGTCTAAGATGAAAGTGCGAAATGAAACCAGCAGGAGGGGAAACGAACACTACATCATGGCGATGTTCAACAGGGGAGCACGTAGTGTGTCGTCGAACTTTCGTTCCAAAGAGCTCAACGAAGTCACCTCGTCACACACAGGATTTACAGAAAGCGAACGAAGAACGGGAGGGCGAGAGCGAGGAGAGGGGCGAGGGAGAGGGAGGGAGACCCGTTGCACAAGTCATCGTCGCACTGGCACACGTCGACGATGTAGTCGTCAGATCGCTTCTGGTAACACTCGCGGTCATCTCGCCTCTCGTAGCCACAGTCACGGGAGATGCGGATCTCTTCATCCTTGTAGACTGGAAAATAAAAGCGAAGGATTAACGATCACGTGTCAGGGTGCGGGTTTTCGAAGCAGGGACAGGCGACTGGGAATGCAGTGGCTTGAAATAGGATGGCATTGCTAAGGTGCAGATGCTGTGCAAAATACCAGTGATGGAATCGAGGGTATGGAGGAGGGGCATCTTCAGTGAGATTATAATGCATGGCAAAACTACACAAACGGGGGATCATTAAACAATCAACAAATGAGAGGTCAAGATGCAATACTGACCATCATGCCAACTTATAGACAGGGCTAATAATGCTTTCGTTGTAGTCGGTCAATGGAATGTTAACAACACATCAAAGGAAAAGAATCAATCAGCACAAAATATACAAGAAAATAAATAAGTATAAATGTACGTATGTATATATATATATATATATATATATATATATATATATATATATATATATATATATATATATACATATATATATATATATATATATATAATATATATATATATAAATATATAAATATATAAATATATAAATATATAAATATATATATATATATATATATATATCCATATATACATATATGCATATATACATACATCTACATACATACATTATATATGCATATATATATATATATATATATATATATATATATATATATATATATGTATATATGTATATATATATATATATACATATATATATATATATCGAAATAGGGGTAAAGTAAAGCAAAGCTGACAAGCAAATATCTTCACGTTTGCACCGACAAAGGCTTTTGGGTTTTCCGAATTCAATACCAATCAACTGGTGTAGCTCTTCTGACCCTGACATTTTTTGCTTCTTTTTTGGGGGGTGGGGCTGGGGGAGGAAGGATTATAACATTCGACGTCTCAGAACAAAAAAGCATCCATACAGCATTCCTGGCCCTTTAATTCCAAACTTATGAATACTTATCTCCTTGACGTTTGAAACTCACCAACTGAAAAAAATAAAATGACAACTGTCAAATCAATGGAGAATGGCATACACAGTGTACCACCTCTCTACTGTGCCTCGAACAGAATATAATGAAACCCCTCGAGACTTCAAAATCAGCTGATCCCAAAATCAGCTGATCCCAAAATCAGCTGATCCCGAGAGACAGAAATTACTCAGGATTTCTGTTAGTTCGTGAGATGTTCCTGTTTTTTTTTTTTTTTTTTTTTTTTTTTTCTTCTTTTCGGTGAATATAACAACACATTCTGGCACTGTAGAGAGGCTGACCATCAGGGAATAACGGAGTAATGTCATGCATACTCATTTATCTATGACTATAAAATGAGCTGCTCATCACATGGATGTGAATAAGGATTCTACAGAGATACATTTCGCGTCTATGGCGAACATGAAAGGTGATTGAAATTATTATCAAAATGCAAAATTATCTGTGATCTATAATTTACATTCACCAACTAAGTTTTTTAAAATTCTATACTATTACTAGAGTGCATTTAGTATGGCATGGAAAACATCTATTTAAAATCGAACATGGCTTAACAACTAAAAGTTATCATGACGGTATATATTTCTCGGTGATAGCAAGACATGCACAACTCTGGCCAAAATCAAAACCAAATTACTGTAAGCACAAATAAATAAAATGATCTAGGCGTACTGATTAACTCCAAAATGAAGTTGCTTAGTAAACAATATGAATCATAAAGTTTAATAAAACATTCAGTAAACATATATAAAAATGTGTGCGTTTTTAAAACTGTACGTACGTGTCTCTGGATGCGTATGTAAAACGGATGCTCTTATTGATTAAGATAAAGTCAATGTTTATTGTTTTTGTTTACCCACTGATCTATCTACAGGGATCTGCCCCTCTAGATTCTACGTGTCTAGTCAATGGAAGCAGAATATTGGCCGCACGGACAAAAAAAAAAAAAAAAAAAAAAAAAAAAAAAAAAAAAAAAAAAAAAAAAAAAAAAAAAATATATATATATATATATATATATATATATATATATATATATATATATTGTCTTTGTATCACGACAAATAAAAGCTGGATATTTGTTACACGTGAGTGATTCGGTCTTTGTGTTTCTTTAATGTTACTAAATGGTCTGATTATTGTTATCATTATTTTTTTTTGTTTAGTCATGCACTACACAAAATTTTATTTGATGACTCGAATCTAATATTTAGTTGGTGCTTTAGATATAAGATCATCTAAACATCATCGGTAATCATTCACATGTTAGGTACTAAATTCTAGAATCTTCTTAAACTGTTAGTTTTTAGTGTCTGTATATACATGAACTGGTCAGAGTAAACAAAAAAAAAATACTATACACAACAGAAGTTCATCACGCATAGTATTTTTTTCCCCCCGCCATTTTATCAACACAATAGTTTTCGTTTCCTCGATCGCCCGAGTTAATGTAAATGTCATTCATCTATTCATCCGAGCGCTGAACTTACTGTACATCCTCATCTTGCGGCAGAAGGGGCTCTTTTCCTTCTCTTCACAGGTCTTGATGAAGGCATTCTGGAGGGCCGTGGAGTTGACCTGGAACTCGTCGGCGCACGCATGGTCCTCGTAGGAGTTGCACACGAAGCAGTCCAGCGCCGTTGCTGCAAGATAAGGATCGTGATAATAATGATAATGGTGGTGGTGGTAGTAATGATAAAAATAAGAATAATAACAATAGTATTTAGGGGGTAATTAGAGCAATAACAGCAGCAGAGCAGCACTTTAAAAAAAGGAAAGAATAGTCTACAGTTCTCCGTTGCTACAAACGTTTAATAGAGATGAGTTTGGTGACAAAATTGCAGAGCTTTTATTAATTTATAGTCTTGGCAAAGATAATTTCCGAATCAAAATTAAGACTGCAACTTTACTTGTTATCAAATTATTATTTTTTTACTAATGCTTAAGGCATGCATTCTCCATCCCCCCCGAAATATATGAATATATATTACACCAGGTGAAACACTGACCAATCATTGTCCCTTTCAAATGAGCGAGATTCTCAGCCCTCTCGCTTTAAGGACAAGCAAAATGACAAATCATTCAAAAATTCAGATGACATAATCAGTACTAGTACATGACAAGGGTGAGTTGGAATCCCTTGACAGGGTGTACTTTGACAGGCTCTTTGACAGGGGACTGACGTTACGTGTATGGTCCTTATGACACATGGCGGAAGAACAGGACACTGATTGACAGCTGACAGACAATAGAGGTCTGTTACCATATAAGTAACACAAGTGATTAGAAGAGATATACAGTGATATAAAAAGTTGCTGATATCACAATCGATGCGAAAGTAATGAAATGCAGTAAAGCCAAATTGGAAACTTAGAAAATACTAATATAAACTAAAAAACTGATAACGATTTGGAGATGACCAAGTCAACATTACAGAGCACCTTGAACAGATCAGTCCGAATAGAGAAATCTCTCGGAGCGGCTAGCGGGTCACTCTTACAACACCCAATCCAGTGACCTATGAGGGCGACCATTCGAGACTCGGACAGATCTGGCAGACACACAAGACTTGCCGCAACTCAACCGTAATTCAACATTAATATCAATCTTGGGTGGTAACTTGGAAAAAAACAAGTAAATAACAAAGATGTTCCCAACCACTAACCACTAGGTCTACCATGAAAAGTTTCACTCCCACCTTGGCAATGAAACCCACAAGACGAGGAACTTTCACTCGCGCGCACAACCACCAGACCGTGAGGACTCTCGACCAAATAAGGCAATGCTGACATTATATCAGTATTGAAAGTTGGCTAAAATAGGAACCTACAATTGATTTACATCAAAACCGACAGTGGCTCGTTTTTAAAAAGGTCAGATCTGTATAGTTAAGCACCATACATGATGAAAAATATTCCCCTGACTATAACGGGAACATCGACTTAAAAACAACAAAAATAATAAAACGGTTTGTCTTGCATAAGGTGTTTTGACAAGAAATTGACTTCTGTTCGCTGTTAGCCAATGACTGTTTGCTTAATGGGGTTAACTAGTTAAAAGTCGCCTCGCCTCGTCCATTCAGAACAAATGTTGTTACAAAGTTTGAGAGGAGTTTGTGACCACCAATTAGAAATGTGTCTATCAGAGTTTCCTCACGGTCTCTGTTCCTTGACTTTTCTGATGTTTCTTTGAAGTTACCGTTTTGCTTTACACATATTGTTTGATAAAGTATAATTGGACAGCGATTTGCTTACGTATTGCTAGGAGATTTGTGTTAGTATAGGTTTATTAACTAGAAATCGGTCATGCTTTGGCATCCTTAGTTTGAATGGATATTAACCCATTTTCTGATATTTTATCAATAAGTGAAGAGTTTTTGTTTTTTGTTTTTGGATAAGTTTTTGGATACGCCTCTTTGACTATTTGCGGTTTCTCAGGCAACAATTAGCCAATGTTCAAGGATACAAACTTCTGGGAAAGTTACGGTGTATGATTGCAAGTGCTCATAAAAAGAAATATACAATACCAATGTCCGCATGTTCGTGGCAAAATAGATTCAATGACTGCAGATGGATGATTTTGAAAAAAAAAAAAAAAAAAAAAATCAGTTACTATCAGCATATATATATATATATATATATATATATATATATATATATATATATATATATACATATATATTTCAC
>NW_028234412.1:29624379-29629379 GCF_977035675.1 Penaeus japonicus
CTTCTCTTCCTTAAAATACATTTTCGTTCATAATACTGGATTTCCCTCTTGTTTTTCGTTCAGACTGATCAAACACGAGCTTAAAGAAACGGTCGCGTTGAAGTCTCCTTCAGCTACAACGACGCGGAAGATAAAACTAAAAAAACAAACAAACACCTAAATTACGTTCAGAAAAAAGCCACTACGACCTATAATGGAAACCGCAGCGACGAGCACTAACTAAGCCCTGACGTGACGTTCTTTCATCATATCATAAAAGAAACCTTTGAGAGTCTACTATGGATTTCTCAATCGCCGACCGACCATGGGCTTGATCAGAATATCAACTCCGCCGCCCAACTTTCACTCGAGACCTAGTAACGAAAGGTCTCCGGCGCGGCACTCGTCTCCCGGCAGGTCCTCCTCTCCCCTCCCCTCCCCCTCCCCCTCCAAAGGGCTCGAGCCGGGAGCTTATTCAGAAGGACATCCGAGACACGTGATCAGCGCAAGACTCGCACACAAAATTTCCATTACGAGAAAATAGACTGACGCAGAGAGGGAAACTCAAATTAGAAAGAGGATATAACAAATAAATGGCTGTTTATGTGTATGTACTCACATCTTTCTTTCTTTCTCCCTCCCCCCCTCTCTCTCCCTCTCTCTTATAAACACACACACACTCACACACTCACACTCACACTCACACTCACACTCACGCACACGCACACGCACACGCACACGCACACGCACACGCACACGCACACGCACACGCACACGCACACTCACACTCACTCACACCACACGCGCACCCACACACACACACACACACACACACACACACACACACACACTCACACTCACACTCACACTCACACTCACATCACTCACACTCACACTCACTCACACTCACACTCACATCACTCACTCACCACACACACACACACACACACACACACACACACACACACACACACACACACACACACACACACACACACACACACACACACACACACACACACACACACACACACACACACACAGGATATCGTCAATAATCACGTTCCTTCCCTACACTAATACCACACAATACCATCTGCTCTCGCCCGGCCTTGAGTCCAGATGAATTTGGGGGATGATCCAGCTGAAGGCGATGACGCTCTCGTGCCTCATCGTGTTATTTGTTTATCAACATGGCATAAGGAAATAATGGTACACCTGGGAACTTACTTCCACCAGGCACAGCGGCTTAATTAATGGTTTTGCTTTTAACATCAACCCCCCCGCCCCCCCCCCCCTAAAGATTGAGAGAAATGTAATGGAATTATAAGTCTGCTACACCCAGCACAGCCTCCCTGTTATGTTATGACCAAGGCTGTCACACTTTAGGAAAAATAACATCACGAAATCTCGTCCTCAAAAAATGCCGAGTCACAGCACATTGTTCCTGGAATAGCGAGTAAAAGCGAGGTGCTGAGAGGAGGGGAGAGGAGGGGAGAGGAGGGTAAGGAAGAGGAGGCTAAGGGAGAGGAGAGGAGGCTAAGGGAGGGGAGAGGAGAGGAGGCTAAGGGTGAAGAGGGGAGGGGAGAGGAGGGGAGAGGCACGGAGAGGAGGGTGAGGAAGAGGAGAGGAGAGGAGGCTAAGGGAGAGGAGGGGAGGGGAGAGGAGAGGAGGCTAAGGGAGAAGAGGGGAGGGGAGAGGAGAGGAGAGGAGAGGAGAAGAGGGGAGGGGAGGGGAGAGGAGAGGAGAGGAGGGGAGAGGCACGGAGAGGAGATAGGAGGGTAGTTGGAGGAAGGGTGGGGGCGCTGGGTAGGGAGGGCAGGAGGAGGGGGGGAGGGGGGGAGGGGGGAGAAGGGGAAAGGTAGGGAGGAAGAGGAGAGGGCGAAGAGCAACGAAAAATGGGAGGAGGGAGGAGGGGGTTTGAAGGAGAACAAGAGGAGGGCGTAATGGCGGTGGGGAAAGAGAGGGAAGAGGGGGAGGGAGGGAGGCGAAGGTGGGTGGGGGGGGGGGGGTAAGAGTGACACTGAATATGATTCTCGAGAAATTCCTTCCAGTTTTGTCTCTGATCTCTGTTCCTAAATTCCCTTGAAGTTTTTCCCTCTCCCTGTCTCTCCCTCGTCCGCGTTCGTTCCCTGTGTCTGGTTCAATATTCGTCTGGTATCTGTTAGCCTCGATACTTGTCTCACTATGGTTCCCTGGTTGTCTGTAACTAATATATGTGTCTATACGATTTTCTGTCTGTCAGGAAGTCTGTATTTTCGGGTAAATCCACAGGGTAAATTGTCCTATTATTCCACCAATTGTACGTGTCACAGCCATAGAAATTAAACTAAAAAACAAAATAACAAAATTAGCGTTTATGCAACAAGTCGACGAACCTCAAAAAAATTTAATTCAATCGAAATTACGCATTTCCTGACACAAAGAAATCGCAAACCCCTTCTTTGACGAAAGGCATTGCGAGTAGTGTTCTGATCCTCACTGAAAGCAACCGATCCACACAACCGATCCACTCGCTTGACGTATCCACACAATCCACTCGCTTGACGTATCCACACAATCCACTCGCTTGACGTATCCACACACTTCAAATTAGACAACTTTTAAAGACACATTTTAAAGATCAAGTTTCTAAACAGGTCTCCCGGGCGGACGACCTTATTGTGAAGAAGCAAAGTACATCAACTCACGAAAGCCTCTTATTCACTGCGATTTTGAATAGCTTATTCACTTCCCACTTATTAAGGGGTGATTAAAAAAAGGTATTTTCAACAACAGTTACACGTGTGCGCTCTCTCTCTCTCTCTCTCTCTCTCTCTCTCTCTCTCTCTCTCTCTCTCTCTCTCTCTCTCTCTCTCTCTCTCTCTCTTTCTCTTTCTCTTTCTCTTTCTCTTTCTCTTTCTCTTTCTCTTTCTCTTTCTCTTTCTCTTTCTCTCTCTTCTTCTCTCTTCCCTCTCTTCTCCTCTCCTCTCCTCCCCTCTCTTCCTCCCTCTCCTCTCCTCCTCTCTCTCTCACTATATATATATATATATATATATATATATATATATATATATATATATATATATTGTTTTTTGTGTTTTTTTGTGTGTGTGTGTGTGTGTGTGTGTGTGTGTGTGTGTGTGTGTGTGTGTGTGTGTGTGTGTGTGTGAGAGAGAGAGAGAGAGAGAGGTGAGGCAAGGTGAAGGTGAAGGAGAGGCGAGGCTGAGGCAAAGGTGAAGCAAGGCTGGTGCGAAGGTGAGGCGAAGCTGAAGCAAAGCTGAGGCAAGGGATAGGCAATGCTGAAGCAAGACTGAGGCAAGGGTGAGGCAAGAGGAAGGGGGTAGAGGATGTATAAAATAACAAGGCGTAAAAAGAGACGGGGTGTGGGAGGGGCAACGAGATGTCAGCCCCAGTGGCGGTCACACGTGTGTCACTCATGGGGAGAGGAGGGTGCAGCTTGGGGCAGGGTAGGGGCAGGGTAGGGGCAGGGTAGGGGCAGGGACAAGGGCAGGGGGAAGCAGGGACAAGGGCAGGGGGAAGCAGGGACAAGGGCAGGGGGAAGCAGGGACAAGGGCAGGGGGAAGCAGGGACAAGGGCAGGGTAGGGGCAGGGACAAGGGCAGGGTAGGGGCAGGGACAAGGGCAGGGGGAGGCTGGGACAAGGGCAGGGTAGGGGCAGGGACAAGGGGCAGGGTAGGGGCAGGGACAAGGGGCAGGGGGAGGCAGGGACAAGGGCAGGGGGAGGCAGGGACAAGGGCAAGGGTAGGGGGCAGAGGTGTGGACAGGGGCAGTGGGGAAGGATGGGGGAGGGGGGAGGATGAGAATGGGGGGTATGAGGAGTGCCGATACTGGACCACACAGGGATGAAAGAACGCAGAAAGAAATAGACGACAGAATAAAAAAAGAAAAAAAAAATAATCACAAGGCCACAAGAAAATGGTAGTCCACGCAAGAGAGAAGGACAGTAGAGGCAGGACTGAAGGATAGAGGATTACAAATGAATGGCAAAGGACAGAATGCAACAGCTGGAGGACGGGACGCTGGCCATGGGCACAATGCTTGCATAAGAGGGCACGCACGACCGGCTATGACGTGAGCAAGGAAAGATTGCGTAAGTTAAGGACAGGGGAGAGGAGTCCATGCAGGGACGAGATGGGAGGGGAAGTCCGGAGGGGAGGGGGGGAGGGGGGAGGCGGAGGGGAGGGGAAGGGGGAGGCGGAGGGGAGGGGGAAAGAGGGGGGAGGACCGTGGGAAGGGGATCGGAGGTGAAGGGGAGGGAGCAGGAAAGGTGGGGGGAAGGGAAGGGAAGGGAAGGGAAGGGAAGGGAGGGCAGTCCGGAGGGGTAAGGGAGAGGAGGGGGGACAAAACCCAGAAGGTAAGGAGAGGGTAGTAGGTGGGGAGGAGGAGGAGGAGGAGAAAAAGAAGTAGAAGAACTAGAAGAAGCAGAAAAAAAGAAGAAGAAAAAGGAGGAGGGGGAGGAGGAGGAGGAGGTTAGAATCAGCTGACATCAACAACTCTCGACCACTACAGCCTCCAGCTCCTCCACTCTCGTACTTGACGTCACTAATGGTCGAAGTCACTTGAGTTATATTTACTGGGGGGGAAAGGGGGGCGGAGGAGAGGGGGCGGGGGCGGAGGATAGGGAGAGAGGGAGGGAGAGAGAGAGAGAGAGAGATGGGGAGGGGAATGACGAAGACGAAGCTGCTGGGTGATGCAAGCAAGAAAGAAGAAGAAGAAGCAAGGTTGACCGTCGGCCCACTCAGGTTTAATCTGAAGAACCCGGAGAATTGTACAATGCAAAGTGTCACAATGCGAGGTTTCGACATGGGATGGTCGTAATGAAGGGGCCACGGAGTCAGAATGACAATTAATAAAAACGGATACAAAAGGAGACAGGGAGAAAGGGGGAGGGGAAGAGAGGGACAGAGAGAGAGAAGGGGAGAGAAGAGAGATGGGGAGAGAGAGATGGGGAGAGAGAGAGAGAAGAGAGAGAGAAGAGAGAGAGAAGAGAGAGGAGAGAGAGAGAGAGGAGAGAGAGAG
>NW_028234412.1:29634379-29636879 GCF_977035675.1 Penaeus japonicus
GGATAAATAGTCTGTGATCTTCGGCTAATATTAACATCCGTCAGGTGCTGGCCGCCGCCCGAACTGTCGCTTCTAATCAAACGAGGTTAATCGGCAATTGGTTGGTCTGAATGAGGAGAGGAGAGAGAGAAGAGAGAGGAGGAGAGAGGAGGAGAGAGGAGAGAGAGGAGGAGAGAGGAGGTGGAGGTGGAGGAGAGAGGAGGAGAGGAGAGAGAGGAGAGAGGAGAGAGAGGAGAGAGAGAGGAGGTGGAGAGTAGAGAGAGAGGAGGAGAGAGGAGGAGAGAGGAGGAGAGAGGAGAGAGGAGGTGGAGGAGGAGGAGAGAGGAGGAGAGAGGAGGAGAGAGGAGAGAGGAGAGAGGAGGTGGAGGTGGAGGTGGAGGAGAGAGGAGGAGAGAGGAGGAGGAGAGTTGAGAGAGAGTTGAGAGAGAGAAGAGAGGAGAAGAGAGGGGAAGAGAGAGAAGAGAGGAGAGAGAAGAGAAGTCGAGAGAGGAGAGAGAAAGAGAGAAGAGAAGTCGAGAGAGGAAAAGAGGACGAGATAAGGGAGAGGAAAAGAGAGAAGAGAGAGAAAAAAAAGAAGAGAAGAGAAAAAAAAAACCCTAACTAAAATCGAGGAATAAATGACTCGAGTCAAGAATCCCAAAATAACGAACCGGCGTTGCAGTGTGGAAACCGGGCGCTTACGCAACATGGGCTAAGCTAGCTAGTTAGTTAGTTACAAGTCCTGGAATGTGTTCTAGCCAGCGACGCGACTCTTACGATCTCAACCCTTGACGCAGAACTGGATCACGTGAGCGAACCACCAGTTCTTTGGTAGTTAGTTATGTTCCGCTGTGTTGGCGAGCTTATGGCACTGTCGTTTAAACGTCAATCATTTTACTTTTTACTTTTTCACAGATGTGGATGTAGGCAAAGTATCCAGACTGATTATCAAATTTTACCCTTTTCCTTTCTTAAGAACGATAACAATGCTCTTGGGTCTCTTAGCCTTTCCTTTCGCAAACAATTCCATTTCTCGCAAAAAAAAAAAAAAAGTCGGGAGTGTCGGCGTGCGAACGAGGGGGGTGGGGGCGGAGGGGGAGGGGGAGAAGGGGAGAGGGTGGGAGGGGGAGGGAAAGTGGGAGGGGGAGGGGGAGGGAAAGTGGGAGGGAGAGGAGGTGGAGGAGGAGGGGGTGGGAGAGGGGGAGAGGTAAAGAGAGAGAGAGAGAGAGAGAGATAGATAGAGAGAGAGGGAGAGAGAGAGGGAGAGAGAGAGGGAGAGAGAGAGAGAGGGAGGGAGGGAGAGAGAGAGAGCAAGAGCGAGAGAGGGAGAGAACGAGCGAGAGAGGGAAAAAGAACGAGCGAGAGAGGGAGAGAGAGCGAGCGAGAGAGGGAGAGAACGAGCGAGAGAGGGAGAGAACGAGCGAGAGAGGGAGAGAACGAGCGAGAGAGGGAGAGAACGAGCGAGAGAGGGAGAGAACGAGCGAGAGAGGGAGAGAACGAGCGAGAGAGGGAGAGAACGAGCAAGAGAGGGAGAGAACGAGCAAGAGAGGGAGAGAACGAGCAAGAGAGGGAGAGAACGAGCAAGAGAGGGAGAGAACGAGCAAGAGAGGGAGAGAACGAGCAAGAGAGGGAGAGAACGAGCAAGAGAGGGAGAGAACGAGCAAGATAGGGAGTGGGATAGATGGATACAGAACGGTGAACAGCAGACTGTATGTAGGAAATCGAGAGAAACGAAGACAGACAGGAAGGAAGAGGAAACAAGCACACCGAGACAAGGCGAAGCGTTATCACCATGCCAATCCTCAATATGCATGCAAGACAACGACTCGGCGTGCTCCAAAGTACAGCGAGTTTGTACGTCATTACTGAAAGTTGCGTGTCGTAATTGCCAGTCCCGATCTCGCAGGCGTAAGGAACAGTTTATTCCTGGGTGATGGAACGAAGCCAGGACGGCGGGGACGGTGGTAGGAGGGGAGGGGAGGGGAGGGGAGGGGAGGGGAGGGATGGGGAGGGGAGGGGAGGGAGGGGAGGGGAGGGGAGGGGAGGGCAGAGAATGGGGAGGGAAGAGAGGGGAGGGCAGGGGAGGGGAGGGGAGGGGAGGGGAGGGGAGGGGAGGGCAGGGATGGGGAGTTAAATGATGATCATCAACGCGGTGGCGATAATCCGAATGACGTGGGAAGAGAAGAAAAAAAAAAGGAAAAGGAAAAAAAAAAAAAAAAACTTGCATGTATGTATACAGGCACGCAAGCGTGTATGTGTGTATGTGTGTATGTATGTATGTATGTATATATGTATACATACATACATACACACATATATACATAGGAGAGAGAAGAAAGTAAAAGAGAGAGTGTGAGAAGGGGAAAAAGTGACAGAACCAGACCAAAGGAGAAACTGACCGAGAACGAGAGATATTAACGAAATAGAGACTGAGTTATCGATATATATACACATATATATCATATCTATATACATATATATTATATATATATACATACGACAATATATGTATATATATAGA
>NW_028234412.1:29649379-29651879 GCF_977035675.1 Penaeus japonicus
ATGAAGCTCTTGAAGCTCCGTCCAATGAATGAGGTCGACGTAAAACTATCGATTATTTGTTATCTAACAAGTACGATCCAGTATGCACTCGGATCAAAATCAGTCTCGCGTATTGAACTTTGTTTAGATTCTAGAGCCTCTCTCTCTAGCGTGGACTGAGTAGCGTACTAGGTGAACGTGCTAGGAATGATATCTCCAGGAAGGGCCACCGAGAGTGAAGTGGAGCCCCTGGGCAAGCCGTGGATGCAAGCCCGAGATTGACGTTGTATTATGCATAAAATGACCGAAAAGCCTTAAAGTTGAATATGACGTCACTCTGTTATTTGGTTCGGGATTAAAACTCCCATGACAATAAAGTAATGTTGTAAATGAAAGAAAATCGATGATAGCCAAATAAAAAATCTAAGCTTCGTTTGAGCCCTGGGCCTCTGACCTGTCTCTATAAACTTGTCAAAGTCAAAGTCGGGGTCAGTCCCCACGTACACTCCCTTCTCGGCAGTTTGCTAGGTTAACCTTCGAGATTCGTAGTGTGAAGATGAACACCTGGTAGAGTAAAACATGGTAGACGGCAATGAACAAGAAGGCTGGATGGATGTAACTAATGGTAAAGCAAGGAGGCTGGTCACTCACTATCTTCTCTCTTCTCTCCTCGCTCCCTTTCTTTTTTTCTCTCTTTCTCTTCCCTCTCCCTCTCTCTTACCCTCTTTCCACGCTTCTATTTCTGTCTCATTCTCTCTTCTGCATCCTCTCTCTCTAACTTTCGAGGCAGTGAGGTGGAATTACGACGTGGAAGTATTTCCGGAAGGCCTCAAGAAAACCCGAGACATGTTCTGCAATTCATTAGTTAAAGTTGCAAGAGGGTCAGCTCAGAGTAATGCAACGACCACTGGCATGTGCTTGCAGGATGGGGTTAGGGAATACGTGTAAAGCTGTAGGACGAACGGCAGTAGCAAAAGTACTTGTAGAAGAAAAGGAGACGTGGTTTGTATTTGGCATTGTTTGTGTGAGGAGTTCCTTCTTCTCTCGTGAGATTGTGAACTTTTGTCTCTCTGATACGCTCATTTCGAAAAGGGTTAAAGAAAGGAGGCATGGGCTCTTAATTACCTTCCATGATCTCTAACTACAGAGTTATTAAGATGTTTTTTTTTTTACACAGAATATATTTATGTATATGTCAGCCTTAGGTTACCACGCTGACGATGATGTCCTTGCCTTGATGAGCCGAATGCATGAGGTACTGCAGACATTGATGATCATAAAGATAGATGTAGATTTGATACATGACGCTTCCCCATCATCAAATATGTTTTATCCCGAAACATTGTGAATTAAGAGTATAATCCAGTGTTTATTATATATGATACCAATAGGAATGATACATGTTTGAAATAGAATAATAACATATATGCGATGGGATGATATATATGATGGATGGCATAAATTGGATGATAAATAAGGTTATGAGTCTTACGAAGAGTAAGTCGGTGATATATCGTGAGATCATTCGAACGAGCCGTTTTCCTAACACAGGTCTATTTAACCTTGCGTGGCTTTCTTAATTAACACGGGTAAATAAATCACACCGTGTACGTTTTTTTAAAATGAATGAATGAATGAATTATCATTCTTTGTAACACAGGTCACTCTAACCTTCCGCGGTTTTCTTTGCACGCTGTATTCTAACCAAGCGCGGATTTCTAGTTTGCGCGGATTTCTAGTTTAGGATACGACGGTCATACGGCGGATATTGGGTCCAACTTGGGTTCCGGCTTCTGCAGCTGCATAACCAACTTTGAAAGCAAGATGGTGCCGTTTGTGAGTTCGCTCTTGGTTGGCAAGATGGGGGAAAAAAAAAAACATACATGTAAGCTAAAGGTCCTGGTCGTAACTCAAAAAACGTTCCGCGGGGGAAAAAAATAGATGCAAATAGAAAATAAGACCAAAGATAAAGTATTACAACATATCTATAATGAAATATACCTAACCTAACTGAAAAAGCATATGCAATTAAATGTTGAATTCTTACTTCTCTATAAGTAGACTATACATTCTGTTAGGTTAGGTTAGGTTAGGTCAAGTTACCACAACTGCCGAACAAGTACGATACGGATCAACAATCTTCAGGTTTCGAGGATTAGAGACAATGGCAAATCTGATATCGCCTTGCTGAGATTTGCACATATTTGCGATCGGAAAAACGCTCGTGTGACAAGCTAGACTAGACAGGAACTAACACGAGATTCTAAAAATGAATGTCAGATCGGTAATGTTGTGTTGGGTGTCTGTGTAGCAGCTCACTCTGTCAGTCACCACACGCACCATATCCACTAACTATGATCATCATATTCTCTCACTGTCAGGATAATATTGGTGAACAAACTAACGTAATATCGAGGAGTACACAGTCACGAAATGTGTCTGTCTTTACTTGAATTGAAACATATTAAGAAGAATAATTTTATATTTGCGTTTTGCAGCTGTTTGAAAAGGATAAGGAGAT
>NW_028234412.1:29659379-29681879 GCF_977035675.1 Penaeus japonicus
TATTTGGTTATCCTTCAACATGAGTATATAATATATTATGCATTCTATATCACAGTTATTTTCCCAGAGAGAAAGAGAGAGAGAGAGAAAGAGAGAAAGAGTGAAAGAGAGAAAGAGAGAAAGAGAGAAAGAGAAAGAGAGAAAGAGAGAAAGAGAGAAAGAGAGAAAGAGAGAAAGAGAGAAAGAGAGAAAGAGAGAAAGAGAGAAAGAGAGAAAGAGAGAAGAGAGAAGAGAGAAGAGAGAAGAGAGAAGAGAGAAGAGAGAAGAGAGAAGAGAGAAGAGAGAAGAGAGAAAGAGAGAAAGAGAGAAAGAGAGAAAGAGAGAAAGAGAGAAAGAGAGAAAGAGAGAAAGAGAGAAAGAGAGAAAGAGAGAAAGAGAGAAAGAGAGAAAGAGAGAAAGAGAGAAAGAGAGAAAGAAAGAAGAAGAGAAAGAGAGAAAGAGAGAAAGAGAGAAAGAGAGAAAGAGAGAAAGAGAGAGAGAGAGAGAGAGAGAGAGAGAGAGAGAGAGAGAGAGAGAGAGAGAGAGAGAGAGAGAGAGAGAGAAAACTGGCATGACTGCAACCCATCGAGAGAGTCTATAATGTCCCAAGTCATACCGTATTTATTAAACACTCTTGCCTCTGAATCCTAATCCTTTCCTAACCATTGAAAGAGTATAAAAAGTATAGACGAAATTTTCTTCTTTTGGAGTTAATTTGGAATCAGGGTTTCCATTTTGTACCCATTTTACGAAGCAATCCAATTATCGTTTCTGGACAGTTCAAGCTAAAAGCACAAGTTTTAATCCTAAATAAGAGATAAAATTGATTTGGCAATATCGCCAAACTTTGTAGATCTGGTACTTTTATTAGGGCGCACTAACTTGACCCGATTTCCGTTACGCGTCAAGTAGTACCGCTCATGTGCCGTTTTCTTTCCCCCATGACCTTCTCTGCGTTGGCAAATAGCAGCGACGTCATGACCAAGACAACGCACGTAAGGTCAAGGAGAGGTCGTCACTCCTCTCCTCTCCTACTTCTGGCGAGATGTATTGCGTCTTAATGAATAAATCTATTTCCTTATAGATTAAGAATGATAAATAATTTAAGAGATGAATAAAGCCATGAATAAAGACACGAATAGTGAAATAGATAATGAAATTACTTGTGACTTTGGTAAAGAAATTGATAAAGATAAAAAAAACGTGAAAAATATTGAATCAAGATATGAAAAATGAATTAAAAAATATATAAAATCACAATAGAAAAATAATAAAGAAAGCAAATGAACAAATATATATGAATAAATAAACAAAGATAAAGAAAATGGAATCCACTTGGGCAATCGGTTTAGCTTAGTTATCCCTAGTCGAGCTTAACAGAAAATGAGCGATTATTCAACCTAAATATTCGATTTTTCTTTTATCATTTCGATTACTTCTCATTCTACCTTATTCACATTCTGAATCTTAATAGAAAATAAATTTGTCATTGGATTAGGGATAGGACATGTAATTCATCGAACTGAAAGTGTGCTGGAATAAGCTTACCAATCAGCTGTTTGGTTGTTACTCGTTTTTAGGTTTTCGCTTTTACAGAATGGTTCTTAAAGTCAAGTTTTAAAAATATCTGATAGATGTTGATGTGTCCAGAGGAATTAAACAGTTCACACTGGCCTGATGGGTTGTGAAGGTGGATATGAGATCAATATTACATTCTGTGGAATTTGGTCTGCCACTGATGAAGAGTACTAATATTTGTAAATTACTCCTGAGCGCCATATACAAAAATTCCAACGCCAGTTATCTTCACTATTGTATATTTCATCAATCATTTTCAATGAAAAATTACCATGATGGGATATTTTTTTCCTACCCTTACTCATACCCTAATGTTGATCTCACGACTAGGATGCACCATTGTTAAAGCCGGCATGTTATATATCCATATCAATATTCACCGTATTAATTAGTTTACTTAGGTGTTAAATATTATTCGTTTACATTAACAAAGTTTGGGCCGAGTTGACCCATGTTGAATCTTTCCCAAAACAGACACGAGATCGGTTTTGATTTTGGACTTCAATGCAGCTTCTTTCTTCGTTCTCGCTGGAGGTAAATCTTAAGAATGGGAATACCTTGGAAATATAACTTTCTAATGTAAGGTTGGTATGTATGTATATATATATATATATATACATATATACATTCACATTCACACACACACATACACACGTGCGCGCGCGCGGGCGGGCGATAGCTGGCTGGCTCGTTGTGTTTCGATTACTTTTAGAAATTTTCAGGCAGTATTTTAAGAACGGTCTATTAGTGTTTACCAGTTGTAGAAGGGGAAATATTTGCTCGACTGGGCCCTATGTCGTGCACCAGTGCCACCAGCGAGGCACCTCAGATGTTTTGTTTCAAAACGAGGGAGATTCACCCGACGTGGCCCAACCTTTTGAGCTCTTTCGTTTTTGTTATATTATCTTGTGAGATTTATGTGTGCCATCTGGCAGAGTTTATCAATAGGTGTAGTATATCAATATCGTAGTATGGGGTCCATATCAGCTCATTATGTTACTGAAAGTGTGATATAGGTATTAAAATTTTATGAGAACAAAAATAACTTTATTTTCACATTAGTGTTCTTTCGCAAACAAATACAATAAAAATAATCATAACAAATGAAGACATGAAGAGATAGGGAGGAGGATGGAGACCTGTGCTTACGACTGCGAGTACCACAGTACAAACCAGCCATATTGCAAGGGCATATTACAGACGCTGCACATGGTTTGGATCACCTTCCTCTTCTCGTTCTACCTCATTCACATTCTGAATCGCCGGTGCCTTATAGCAGGTCATCTTAATGTGTCTGAAAATGGATGGGTTCCATTCAAGGCTTCCTTTCCTGCTGCTGCCAGGGGAGAGTGGTGCCATCTACAGCTGGGATTTTGAACTAAACCTATTTTAGTGATTGTTACAGTAATCGTAATAATCATGATTACAAATTGGCATCATCAGTCACTACATATAGTTATTATTCATAGTCAAATAAAGAAACAAAGCGATCCTTTTTCCCCTTACATCAATTATGCCAAGACATGCACATAACGCTCCCTTTAGTAGTAGCAATGTGTCGGATAAAATGAACTCTTCGTCACTTTCTCATGTAAATTTCGGGGCATTTTTCGCCTAGAGTCATATACAAAGAAAGTGAATATAATCAGAACATTTTATTTCTTATATGCATGATATTATCCATTTCTTAGATAGAGAAACAAGAACTACTACAGAAACACGCTAATCCTTGCACTACAGTCTGGAACATGATTTTATTTATTCATGTTTGCAGTAGTATAACGCTATACTATATTAGGTACTTATTTAAATACAAAATACATTTCAGGTCACTGAATTTTTATTGCGAATCATAAATTCATTGAGTCCTTATTTGTCAGTTACATTCAGATCAACTTACTTTTAGTGGTAAGTTGAAATTAGATTAATAAAAATATATAAAACGGGGTGATAATGATGACAAAAATGCAACTCGATCAACATATTTCGTTACATATAATTTGTATATATGATGCTGAAAAAAATGGCTTGTTTTTAAACAACACAAAACAGAATGAATCCCTTTAGCAATCCGTTCTACACTTCTGCGTAATCTTAAGAATAAAATACTCCTTTGAAGCTCTCTACTTTAAATCAGGTTTTAAAGTCAGTATAACGAAAGCAGGGTCAGCAACCTATGGAACTAATGTAACTCTTAAGCTAATGCTTCAACGCAAATCAATATGGACAAAGACGATAAATGAATAAATAATAAATGAATCCAATAACAAAACAGAAGCGAGTACGATCGGAAGGAACTCGACACTGTTCCGAATACCGACAGCCGAACAGCAATCAACTGAGAAGCGCTGTACTTGGGAGATAATACCACCTTTAACACTGCAGCAACGAGATCTCACTCAATATGACAGCGAGGAAAGCCAGACACCCTGTCTCACGAGACAAGGGGAGAGCAACGAGGCTGAGGATTCGCCACATGTCGTGGTATATATAGGGCTTGGGGTCAGGGATACGGTAATGGCGTACTGTCTGACGAAATTTCTTGCATCATATGAACGTGTGGAAATGGTCAGACATATTTGAAATTAACGGACACGGGTAAATATGAAATATCTGAGAGAGACTATTTCAAATGTATGGTATTAAGACGACGTAGAAGTTGGCTATTGTTGAAAAAGGGCACATTTCCCTACACTGCCGCACCCAGCAGACACGTAGACATCAAGTGGCATTGGTGTGATTCAGTCGCCTCTGAAAGAAGAGAAAAGCGGTTAGACTTATAAAACAAATCACCCTATACATACACTCGTACAAGGAGCATTTACATCAGGAAAAAAGCGGTACGGCTGGGATAAGCCTCTGTGTATTTGACTTCAATACAGAGGTAAAAAATATAACCCTACCTTCACAAGGCAAGCCGTTTTATGGAAGCTCGCAGATAGTATATACACATTTGTAAATATAGGTGTATATATACATACATACACACACCTATGACAAGTTTTACAAAAACAGAATACATATCACACACACACACACGCACATACACACACACAGTCCCTACTACTACCACACATGAAAAACAGAAGCAACATAGTCCGGTGAAACACATACATGTTAAAGGTGCACTGTGTGGCTCCTACGAAATGCCCGGTGGCTCCACCAGATGATTTCAGACTCATGAAGAAACGTGACTGAGAATGTGTATTGCCTAATAACTTTCATGAGACAAATATATGGCTTAACATGTAATAACATTCTGATGAATTCGATTTTCTATAAATTGTTCTAGTTTCGCTCTAGTATGTACGTTTGTTTCTTTGTATGTATAGCAGGTATGCACGTATGTTTTCTGTTTGATGTATCAAAGTAATGGCTAGAATTGTTTAGACATCAAAGGTCTAAATTCCGCTCATTACTGTCGATATTCATTGCTAATATTGATGCTGCAGTTGGCATTGTTATGCGCGGGAGCATATG
This sequence comes from Penaeus japonicus, assembly GCF_977035675.1. Lineage (NCBI taxonomy): Eukaryota > Metazoa > Arthropoda > Malacostraca > Decapoda > Penaeidae > Penaeus > Penaeus japonicus. The sequence continues at coordinate 29,664,417 of NW_028234412.1, forward strand.
CACATATGGAATAGTCAAAACTACATATTCGCATTTACTGTCTATATTGATTAATCTGTATGAATATTGTCCATAGATTTTGTTTTCTATTATGCACAAATATTGTAATTTTTTTAATCTTCAAAGAAACTGATACGCAAACTACACATTTGCTTTTCCAATTAGGCTATGTAGAAAAAGAAGATTTACTTAGCAAGAAATGTGGCCATTTATAAAACGTGAAAAGTGGCTTTGTTTTAAATTGTTCTGACCGCGTACTGTAATTCTTATTTCTTTTCATGGCAAACACTTCACCATTGGCTCATTTTTTTGCTTTCGTTTTGATCTTGTTTGCGCATAAGATTTAAAACCCGTTTGTTTGTTAACATGGCGAAACGGTTCGGCGTATAGAGTTCTTGTTTATTCAACTGACTGGACGACATATAAATAGGCTTAAACCTCAATGGATTCAATCAATGGAAATGATAACCACATTCAATTCCTGTGGCTGTTTATAGTAGTTGGACACGATATAAAAATTCAATTCATGAACCCCGCTGTCATTAGCCATGCAAAAGCTTGATCTCAACAATGGTAACAAGGATTAAAAAGATGTAATTATGAAAAAAATGAGGCAGTAAGCGACTTTTGTTTCTTCCAAATTGGTAAATGATCCCTATTTTATTTTAGTGGTGTACGACTAGCCGATTTGATAACAGGAAGAACACAATGGAAGATAATAATGACAAAAAAGTGGTGAACTACCATATAGTCTCATGTGTTTTTTTTCCTTCGGATTGGTGCGGTTAAGCTTTGATAACAAGCATAACCATGACAATCTTCATTACTCGTATATCTATGATACGTAATTAATTTACATAGAAACTGTCCCGAACAAATGAGAACTATTTTTATTAGTTACCCTTAAAAGATGAACGTTTTCTGTAATATATTTCAGGAGTAACTACGATAAAAACACGAATATAGTTGCTTTGTTGGTTTATACCGAAAGTAATATGTATTAAAAAAACCAATAGCATAACGAAAGAAACTTACATCTTTTTGTATTTGATATTCATACAAATACGGTAAGAGGATATCTATTAGTAAACAACGGAGTCGAAACGAGGTGTCCAGTCATCTCTCAGTCTACCATGAGTTGCTGGAAAAAAAGAAATATCGGTTATAATCTATCTACCATCCCTTTTATGAATGTTAAAGCATCTATACATACGCGACTTACAAGCTAACCTCAGTACGCCGAATAAAAGAGTTTGTCAAACAATAATTCGTTTTAGTTCCCCAACACCCATACTAAGAGCGAAAAGCTATGCGTTAAAGACCCAGACTAAATAACTTCAATGCTTTATCAAATCATATTTCACATTAGATCTTTCACATTAATCTTTTGAAAAATCGTAGTGTTGAATATTCAGATCACTTTAATTGAACCCCTAAATGACCCGGATTGAGCTCACCTTAACATTTATCTGGGGAATGACCTTCTATGGCGTCCGGACAGGCTAGCTCATGATGTATGCTCTTTAAAGAGAGAAAGATAAAAAAAAACATATATATAACTTTTAGATACTGACATTGACACTTGTTTTTTAATGATTATGTATTCTGTAAAACATTTTGTAATTCTAAACCGGTTAAACTTCTTGTGTATGGCAGACTTTTCTGTCAAGCTCATTTAAGATTGATATACCTCCATGCCTTTGCTAAAATAGAAAAATAAAGAAACATAGCAAAATAAGCAAATAAAGACAGAAGAAAAACAGAAAAAAGAAAAGTAAAACAAAGAAAAAACACAGAAAAAATGAAATAAATAAAGAAAAGACGTACGCAGTATGGCGACAAAGGATCCATTTTCATTTTGGACCGGGTGGTTATTGATGATGCAATGCAGCTCAGATAAGCATGTACAAAGCTCTATCAACGTTTTCCCCCTTAAATCCGTTGTGGATGAAACGATTAACCAAACCTTACCTAACACTGTTATAAAGTGACACGGAGACAAAGAGGGGCACTACTACTACAATTATTACTATTATCATTGTTACTACTACTATCAGTACTACTACTACTACAATTGTTACTATTATTATCAATGTTACTACTACTATCATTACTACTACTGCCATTACTAGTACTACAACTACCATTACTACTAGTACTAGTAATAAAATACATCAACTCAGTCTAAAAGATGACTGTATATATGTATGTCTACTCAATTAACACTATTAAATACCGAATAATAATGAGTAGGAAAATGTATCACTAATGATAAATATAATGAGTAATTTCCTATGGTATCCATGGCATCCCATGGTATAAATATAAAACTTCCCATTACAAATTTGGATAACCCATTTTTGAATAGTCTTATCTTCTTATCATGAGGATTCAGTAAGAATTACGATAACATTCCTCTGTATGATGGTCATGTGATACTATTTATGTGATACTATTTCCTTCCTTTTACATACCGCATAAATTACATTCTCTACCTAATCAGAACAGTAAATTTCCATTCAGAGACATTTGACAGTTGTATTGGTATGACGTATTACCTATAGGCACTTGTCTGAGGGAGAGAGGGAGAGGGATAGGAGAGGGGTGAGAGAGGGAGAGGGAGAGGAGAGGGGTGAGAGAGGGAGAGGGAGAGGAGAGGGGTGAGAGAGGGAGAGGGAGAGGAAAGGGGTGAGAGAGGGAGAGGGAGAGGAAAAAGGTGAGAGAGGGAGAGGGAGAGGGAGAGGAAAAAGGTGAGAGAGGGAGAGGGAGAGGGAGAGGAAAAAGGTGAGAGAGGGAGAGGGAGAGGAAAAAGGTGAGAGAGGGAGAGGGAGAGGAAAAAGGTGAGAGAGGGAGAGGAAAAAGGTGAGAGAGGGAGAGGGAGAGGGAGAGGAAAAAGGTGAGAGAGGGAGAGGGAGAGGGAGAGGAAAAAGGTGAGAGAGGGAGAGGGAGAGGGAGAGGAAAAAGGTGAGAGAGGGAGAGGGAGAGGGAGAGGAAAAAGGTGAGAGAGGGAGAGGGAGAGGGAGAGGAAAAAGGTGAGAGAGGGAGAGGGAGAGGGAGAGGAAAAAGGTGAGAGAGGGAGAGGGAGAGGGAGAGGAAAAAGGTGAGAGAGGGAGAGGGAGAGGGAGAGGGAGAGGGAGGGAGAGGGAAAGAAGTGAGAGAGGGAGAGAGGTGAGAGAGGGAGAGGGAGAGGGAGAGGGAGAGGGAGAGCCAAAGGGTGAGAGAGAGGGAGATGAGAGAGAAAGTGAGAGGGAGAGGGATGGAGGAGAGAGAGGGAGGAGGAGGAGAGGGGAGGGAGAGAGAGGAGAAGGAGAGGGAGGAGAGGGGAGAAAGAGAGGGAGAGAGAGGAGGGAGGAGGGAAAAGGGAGAGGAGGAGGGAGAGGGAAGAGGAGAGAGGAGAGAAGAAAGAGGGGAGAGGTGAGAGGGGAGAGGAGAGAGGGAGAGATGAGAGGGAAAGAGGAGGGAGGGAGAGAGGGGAAAGAGGGAGGAGAGGAGGAGGAGAGGAAAGAGGTGAGAGAGAGGGAGAGAGAGGAGGGAAGAGGTGAGAGAGGGAGAAAGAGAGGGAGAGGTGAAGAGGGCGTGAGAGAGGGAGAGAGTGGAGAGAGGGAGAGGAGGTGGAGGGAGAGAGGGAGGAATGGGAGGGAGGAGGGAGAGAGAGAGGGAAGAGAGGGGGAGAGGGAGAAAGAGGGGAAGGGAGGGGAGGGAAGGAGAGAGGGAGAGGAGGAAAGGCGAGGAGAGAGGGAGGAGAGGAAAGAGGGAGAGAGAGGAGATGAGAGGGAAAGGGTGAGAGAGGGAGAATGAGGGAGGAGGAGGAGAGAGGGAGAAAGAGTAAAGAGAAGAGGGATCGAGAATGAGAGGGAAAGAGGTGAGAGAGGGAGAATGAGAGGGAAAGAGGTGAGAGAGGGGGAATGAGAGGGAAAGAGGAGGAGAGGGAGGAGAGGGAGAGAGGAGGGGAGGGAGAATGAGAGGGGAGGGAGAGAGGGAGCTAGAGAAAGGGAAGAGGGGATAGAGGGAGAATGAGAGGGGAGAGGAGAGAGAGAGAGAGAGGAGGGAAAGAGGTGAGAGGAGTGAGGAGGGAAGGGGAGAGAGAGGGAGAGGGAGAGGGAAAGAGGTGAGAGAGGGAGAGGGAGAGAAGTGAGAGAGGGAGATGAGAGGGAGGGAGAGAGGAGGAGGGAGAATGAGAGGGAAAGAGGGAGAGGGAGGGAGAGGGAAAGAGGTGAGAGAGGGAGAATGAGAGGGAAAGAGGTGAGAGAGGGAGAATGAGAGGGAAAGAGGTGAGAGAGAGAGGAGAGAGGGAGAAGGGAGAGAGGAGGAAGGGAGGAGAGAGGGAGGAATGAGAGGGAAAAGAGAGGGAGGAAGAGAGAATGAGGTGAGAGAGGTGAGAGAGGGAGAGGAGGGAGAAAGAGGAGGGAGAGAGGAGAGAGGAGAGAGAGGGAGAGGGGAGAGAGTGAGAAGGAGAGGGTAAGAGGGGAGAGAGTTGTGAGAGGAGAGGGAGAGAGAGAATGAGAGGGAGAGGGAGAGAGAGGGAATGAGGGGGGAGAGAGGGAGAATGAGAGGGAGAAGAGGTGAGAGGGGAGGAGAGGGTGAGAGGAGAAGAGGAAAGAGGGAGAGAGAGGAGAGGAAGAGAGGGGAGAGGGGGAGAGAGGAGAAGGGAAAGAGGTTGAGAGAGAGAGAAGGAAGAGAATGAGAGGGGCGAGAGGGAGAGGGAGAATGGAGGGGAGGATGGGAGGAGAGGGGAGAGGTGGGGAGGAGGAGAGGGGGAGAGAGGAGAGGAAAAGAGGGAGAGAGAGAGAGGAGGAAGGGAGGAAAAGGAGGGGGAATGAGAGGGAAAGAGAGGAGAGGGGGGGAGAGGGAGATGGTGAGGGGGAGGGAGAGAGGGAGGTGAGAGTGGAGAGAGGAGAGGAGGGGTGAGAGGGGAGAGAGGGGATAAGAGGAGAGGTGAGGAGAGGGGATTTAGAGGGAGGAGCGGAGAGGGAGGGAGGGAGGGAGAGAGAGGGGGGGGAGGGGGAGAGGGAGAGGGGCGGGGGGGGTGGAGAGGAGGTGAAGGGAGAGAGGGGAAAGAGGTGAGAGAGAGAGAGTGGGGTGAGAGAGGTAGAGAGGAGAATGAGAGGGAAGAGGTGAGAGGGAGAGAGAGAGAGAGAGAGAGAGAGGAGGGAAAGAGGAGAGAGAGGGAGAATGAGAGGGAAAGAGGTGAGAGAGGGAGAATGAGAGAAGTGAGGGAGAGAGGTGAGAGAGGGAGAGAGAGAGGGAAGAGGGAGAGGGAAAGAGGAGAGAGAGAGAGAGGGAGAGGGAGAGAGGTGAGAGAGGGAGCGTTGAGAGGAGAAGGAAAGAGGGAGAGAGGAGGAGAGAGAGGAGAGATGGAGAGAGAGAGGGAGAAGAGGGAGAGGAGGGAAGAGGCGAGAGAGAGAGAGGAAAAGGGAGAGGGAGAGAGAGTGAGAGAGGAGAATGAGAGGGAAAGAGGTGAGAGAGGGAGAGGAGAGGAGAGAGGAGAGGAGGAATGAGAGGGAAAGAGTTGAGAGAGGAGAGAAGGAGGAGAGAGGGAGAGAGAGGGAGAATGAGAGGAGAGGGAGAGAGAGGAGGAAAGAGGAGGAGAGGAGAGAAGGAGAGAGGAGGAGAGGGAGAGGGAGAGAGAGAGGGAGAGGGAAAGAGGGAGAGAGGAGAGAGAGAGGGAAATGAGAGAGAGAGAGAGGGAGAGGAGAGAGGAGGGAGAGAGGAGAGAGAGAGGAGAGAGGAGAGAGGGAAGAGAGAGAGAGTGAGGGAAAAGAGAGTGAGAGAGGGAGAGAGAGAGAGAGGGGAAAGAGGTGAGAGAGAGAGAGAGGAAAGAAGTGAGAGAGGGAGGGGGGAGAGGAGAGGAGAGAGAGGAGAGAAAGAGGGAGTGGAAGAGAGGAGGGAGAGAAGAGGAAAGAGGGGGAGAGGAGAGAAGAGAGAGACGGAGGAGAGGAGAGATGAGGAGGAGAAGAGAGGGAAGAGAGAGAGAGAGGTGAGAGGGGAGGGAGAGGAGAGTGAGAGAGGAGAGGAGAGGAGAGGTGGGGGAGAGGAGAGGGAGAGATGGGAGGAGGAGAGAGAGGAGAGAGGGAGAGAGAGAGGAGAGAGAGAGGGAGAATGAGAGGGAAAGAGGTGAGAGGAGAGAGGAAGAGAGGAAGGAGGAGAGAGGGAGAATGAGAGGAGAGGAAGAGGAGAGAGGGAGAGAGAGAGGGAGAAGTGAGAGAGAGAGAGAGAGAGAGGTGAGAGAGGAGAGAGAGGAGAGAGGTGAGAGAGGGGAATGAGGGAGAGAGAGAGGAGAGGAGGAGAGAGGGAAGCGAGAGAAGAAGGGAGTGAGAGGGAGAGAGGGAGAGGGAAGAGGAGAGAGAGAGAGAGGAGAGGGAGAGGGAAAGAAGAGAGAGAGAGGAGAGGGAGGTGAGAGAGAGAGGGAGAGGTGAGAGAGAGAGGAGAGGAGAGGGAAGAGGAGAGAGGAGAGGAGGAGAGCGGAGAGGAGAGTGAGAGAGGGAGAGAGAGAGGAAGAGGTGAGAGAGGAGAGAGGAGAGGGGAAAGAGGTGAGAGAGGGAGGAGAGAGGGGAGAGGTGAGAGAGGGATGAGAGAGGGGAGAGAGAGGAGAGAGGGAAGGAGAGGGAAGAGAGGGAGAGGAGGGGAAAGAGGAGGAGAGAGGGAGAGAGGAGAGGAAAGAGGTGAGAGAGAGAGGATGAGAGGGAAAGAGGTGAGAGAGAGAGAATGAGAGGGAGAGAGGTGAGAGAGGGAGAGAGGTGAGAGAGGGAGAGAGGTGAGAGAGGGAGAGGGAGAGGGAGAGAGGTGAGAGAGGGAGAGGGAGAGAAGTGAGAGAGGGATAGGGAGAGAGGTGAGAGAGGGAGAGGGAGAGGGAGAGAGGTGAGAGAGGGAGAGGGAGAGAGGGAGAGAGGGAGAGAGGGAGAGAAGAGAGGAGAGGTGAGAGAGAGAGAATGAGAGGGAGGGAGAGAGGGGGAGAGGGAAAGAGGTGAGAGAGGGAGAGTGAGAGGGAGAGGGAGAGGGTGAGAGAGGGAGAAGAGAGGGAGAGGGAAAGGGTGAGAGAGGGAGAATACGAGGGAGAATGAGAGGGAAAGAGGTGAGAGAGGGAGAATGAGAGGGAAAGAGGTGAGAGAGGGAGAATGAGAGGGGAGAGAGGGAGAAGGAGAGGGAGAATGAGAGGGAAAGAGGTGAGAGAGAGAGAATGAGAGGGAAAGAGGTGAGAGAGGGAGAATGAGAGGGAAAGAGGTGAGAGAGGGAGAATGAGAGGGAAAGAGGTGAGAGAGGGAGAATGAGAGGGAAAGAGGTGAGAGAGGAGGAGAGGGAAAGAGGTGAGAGAGGGAGAATACGAGGGAGAATGAGAGGGAAAGAGGTGAGAGAGGGAGAATGAGAGGGAAAGAGGTGAGAGAGGGAGAATGAGAGGGAAAGAGGTGAGAGAGGGAGAATGAGAGGGAAAGAGGTGAGAGAGGGAGAATGAGAGGGAAAGAGGTGAGAGAGGGAGAATGAGAGGGAAAGAGGTGAGAGAGGGAGAATGAGAGGGAGAGGGAAAGGGTGAGAAGGGGGGGGGGGGGATTCTAGGACTTTGTTCCACCGACTGAAATATCTCAGATAACCATATCTGAGATAACGCAAACCGAGACTGATGTTACGTCAGATGATGCTCTCACGCATGCCAGGTCTGGCATACTCTCTTTGTTCTTATATCTGACCTGATTTCTGAATGCACTTAAAGAAATAAATCAACGAAAGGAATTTGTATTTTTAAATTAGTCACACTGCCACAGAACCAGAATCAAGGTCTTTGTAATTGATTGACATGTAGTATTAGAAGGTGGCATTAATCGCCAGGTCAAGTCAATAACTTGATATTCTTATTTCCATCCGAAAAATATACGTCCCATGTAAAAAAAAATAAAAAAAATGGAACAGGCAGAAGATCAGCCTTAGTCTGGTGATAGATCCCGCCCTGCTGTCTAGGTAAAAAAAAAAAAACATGGAAGATATTCAAAATAACAGCCTCAGACACCGAGAAGCCTTTCACCATCTAAAGACAGAAATTTCACAGGCGAATCACGATGGAGGAATGACGAAAAAAAAAGAAGCTATATAGAGAATCCGCAGGTTCAGCAGTGGCGTCTAGCTAAATAGATGCAAGGATCTAGAAGAAGACTCGGTCCCTCCTCTTCAATCTCGAGACAAGCAAATATAAAGCAGTCCTTGCAAGCACATTAATGAGAGCGAAAAACTCATTCTCTACTTGCTAAAGCCTGTCCCCACTAGAGCAGTATACACGGTTGGTATATAATGAAACAAAGGTGTATAGCGTTGTACATAATTTGTCATCAGTAATAAGCGTTGCATCACAGTGAGTGACACAGGACACATTTTGTTTATTCACGTGAAGGGATGTGTGATTGTGCACCGACTGATCCACGGAGAAGTCTTTATAATGGGAATTTACCTTACGTTTGCGTTCGTCGCACTTCTAAACATTTCTTCGATAAACTAATCTAATTTCTCGCTTTACTTATTATTCTAATGATCCTCTGTATCAGTCCGATTCATTATAGTATCATAGTTGTGCCGATAATCCCTAATATAACTAGGGTATTTATATGTTATTCATAATAAGGCTAGGGATACACCGAAAGGAGATATTGCAAACAAAACATAGAAAAGAGAAAACAAGAGAAAAGGGAGGAAGTCGGAAGAGACGGAGGGATAAAAAGAAAGGGGGAGGGAAAGAACGGGGACGGGGAAAGGTAAGAAGGGAGGGAGAAAGATGACAAGGGAGGGAGAAAGATGACAAGGGAGGGAGGAAAGTAAGAAGGGAAGGAGAAAGATGACAAAAGAGGGAGAAAGGTAAGAAGGGAAGGAGAAAGATGACAAGGGAGGGAGAAAGGTAAGAAGGGAGGGAGAAAGATGACAAAAGAGGGAGAAAGGTAAGAAGGGAAGGAGAAAGATGACAAGGGAGGGAGGAAGGTAAGAAGGGAGGGAGAAAGATGACAAGGGAGGGAGGAAGGTAAGAAGGGAGGGAGAAAGATGACAAGGGAGGGAGAAAGGTAAGAAGGGAGGGAGAAAGATGACAAGGGAGGGAGGAAGGTAAGAAGGGAGGGAGAAAGATGACAAGGGAGGGAGAAAGGTAAGAAGGGAAGGAGAAAGATGACAAAGGAGGGAGGAAAGTAAGAAGGGAGGGAGAAAGATGACAAAGGAGGGAGGAAAGTAAGAAGGGAGGGAGAAAGATGACAAGGGAGGGAGGAAAGTAAGAAGGGAGGGAGGAAAGTAAGAAGGGAGGGAGAAAGATGACAAGGGAGGGAGAAAGGTAAGAAGGGAAGGAGAAAGATGACAAGGGAGGGAGGAAAGTAAGAAGGGAGGGAGGAAAGTAAGAAGGGAGGGAGAAAGATGACAAGGGAGGGAGAAAGGTAAGAAGGGAGGGAGAAAGATGACAAGGGAGGGAGGAAAGTAAGAAGGGAGGGAGAAAGATGACAAGGGAGGGAGGAAAGTAAGAAGGGAGGGAGGAAAGTAAGAAGGGAGGGAGAAAGATGACAAGGGAGGGAGGAAGGTAAGAAGGGAGGGAGAAAGATGACAAGGGAGGGAGGAAAGTAAGAAGGGAGGGAGAAAGATGACAAGGGAGGGAGAAAGGTAAGAAGGGAGGGAGAAAGATGACAAGGGAGGGAGGAAGGTAAGAAGGGAGGGAGAAAGATGACAAAAGAGGGAGAAAGGTAAGAAGGGAAGGAGAAAGATGACAAGGGAGGGAGGAAGGTAAGAAGGGAGGGAGAAAGATGACAAGGGAGGGAGGAAGGTAAGAAGGGAGGGAGAAAGATGACAAGGGAGGGAGGAAAGTAAGAAGGGAGGGAGAAAGATGACAAGGGAGGGAGGAAAGTAAGAAGGGAGGGAGAAAGATGACAAGGGAGGGAGGAAAGTAAGAAGGGAGGGAGAAAGATGACAAGGGAGGGAGAAAGATGACAAGGGAGGGAGGAAAGTAAGAAGGGAGGGAGGAAAGTAAGAAGGGAGGGAGAAAGATGACAAGGGAGGGAGGAAAGTAAGAAGGGAGGGAGAAAGATGACAAGGGAGGGAGAAAGATGACAAGGGAGGGAGGAAAGTAAGAAGGGAGGGAGGAAAGTAAGAAGGGAGGGAGAAAGATGACAAGGGAGGGAGGAAAGTAAGAAGGGAAGGAGAAAGATGACAAGGGAGGGAGAAAGATGACAAGAGAGGGAGGAAAGTAAGAAGGGAGGGAGAAAGATGACAAGGGAGGGAGAAAGATGACAAAAGAGGGAGAAAGATGACAAGGGAGGGAGAAAGATGACAAGAAGGGAGGGAGAAAGATGACAAGAAGGGAGGGAGAAAGATGACAAGAAGGGAGGGAGAAAGATGACAAGAAGGGAGGGAGAAAGATGACAAGAAGGGAGGGAGAAAGATGACAAGGGAGGGAGAAAATTAAGAAGGGAGGGAGAAAGGGAATCAGGAAGTTAAAGGAAGAGAGATCCTCGCGGCCTTCGTTTCAAAATAAACTCTCTTTTTCAAGCACACACACCGTAAAAAAACAGAATAGTTAGTCCTTCAAACCAACTCGTAAATCGAAGCCGTATATCAACAAATGCAAAGCGCCGATGTTGTTGCATCAGCTATACGGATTGCCACACTTTTTTTTTTCTTCTTTTTTTATCTAAAGACATGGATGTAAACTGAAGTGAATTGGGGAGAGAAAGATAAGGGGCGAGTGAGTTGGGGGGGATAAAGCGGTAAGGAAGAATAAGGAGGGAGATAAGGGGGGAATGTTAGGAGGGAGATAAGGGGGAAATGTTAGGAGGGGGGGGGGGAGAAAGCGAAGAGGACAGAGAGAAAAGTAAAAAATGGAGGAAAAGGGGCTCAGAAAATAGGAGGGAGAGAGGATAGAGAGATGAGAGAGAGAGAGAGAGAGAGGATAGAGAGAGAGGATAGAGAGATGAGAGAGAGAGAGGATAGAGAGAGGATAGAGAGATGAGAGAGAGAGGGAGAAGAGAAGAGAACAGAGGAGAGAGAAAATACTATAAAAAGATACATTCTAACTTGTTTAAAATATATACAGCATAAGAATAACATTATATCACAAAGTAACACACCATAAATCATTATCATATTTGATAATAAAATACAGTAATCAAACATAACGGACTTTTCTAAAGGTGGATTTTGACATATTCAAATATTATGAAAACATGTTACACACAAAACATAATAATCAAATTAAGTATGAAAGAGATGGGAATTAAGCTAATGTTTAAAAGATGACATATGACGTGGTAGGATATTCCATAATTTTGGACCCGTAACTAAAGGAAACTTTGACCCAATACATGTGTTGACTTTTGGGATAAACAGTTGGCTCCGATTCCTTTTAGTAGTGTTTGATACATTATTCATGGAGAGAAAGCTAAGGAACCACCCAGGAAGCGTTTTAAGCATCACTTTCAAGACATTTATGATTTCATATTCGAACTTTTCCTCGATTTTCATCAACTTAAAGTTCTTGTAAGTAAGGCGTCACAAGATCTCGTTTTCTCGCCCCACTCTAAGCGATTTTTGCAGTTGTAGTTGTGTGTCATTAGTAGCTCCCCAGATGCTCATGCCATAGTTAATTAAACTGGTGACGAGTGAGTTCATAACAGTTATCTTGGCATTCATATTAAGGAAATCCTTAATGCGACTGATAAACATTAAGGTGTCATGAACCTTTCTACAGATCGCAACGATGCGAGTGGTAAAACCCATATGATTATCGAAATGGACCCCTAAGTTCTTTATAAGAGTTGCTAGGAATTATGATGCTATCATTAATACGTATTCGAGTGTCAGCTGGGATTTGTGTTAATAATCCTTGAGTGCCAACATACAGTGAGTCCTTTTAGTGTTTAGTAAAAGTTTGTTTTTGTGAAAGTTTTCAACCTTAACCAGTGTCTCCTCGATGTCGCGAATTAAGGCATCAATACCTTCTATACTATCACCTGTGTGGAGACACAGAGAGAGAGAGACAGAGAGAGAGGAGAGAAGAGACGAGACAGAGAGAGAGGAGAGGAGAGAGAGAGAGAAAGAGAGGAGAGAAGAGACGAGACAGAGAGGAGAGAAGAGACGAGACAGAGAGGAGAGAAGAGACGAGACAGAGGAGAGAAGAGACGAGACAGAGGAGAGAAGAGACGAGACAGAGGAGAGAAGAGAGAAGAGACGAAACAGAGAGGAGAGGAGAGGAGAGAAGAGACGAGACAGAGAGGAGAGAAGAGACGAGACGAGACAGAGAGGAGAGAAGAGACGAGACGAGACAGAGAGGAGAGAAGAGACGAGACGAGACAGAGAGGAGAGAAGAGACGAGACAGAGGAGAGAAGAGACGAGACAGAGGAGAGAAGAGACGAGACAGAGGAGAGAAGAGAGAAGAGACGAGGCAGAGGAGAGAAGAGAGAAGAGAAGAGACGAGACAGAGAGGAGAGAAGAGACGAGACGAGACAGAGAGGAGAGAAGAGACGAGACGAGACAGAGAGGAGAGGAGAGAAGAGACGAGACGAGACAGAGAGGAGAGAAGAGACGAGACAGAGAGGAGAGAAGAGAAGAGACGAGACAGAGAGGAGAGAAGAGACGAGACAGAGAGGAGAGAAGAGACGAGACAGAGAGGAGAGAAGAGACGAGACAGAGAGGAGAGAAGAGACGAGACAGAGAGGAGAGAAGAGACGAGACAGAGAGAAGAGAAGAGACGAGACAGAGAGGAGAGAAGAGAAGAGAAGAGACGAGACAGAGAGGAGAGAAGAGAAGAGACGAGACAGAGAGGAGAGAAGAGAAGAGAAGAGACGAGACAGAGAGGAGAGAAGAGAAGAGACGAGACAGAGAGGAGAGAAGAGACGAGACAGAGAGGAGAGAAGAGACGAGACAGAGAGGAGAGAAGAGACGAGACAGAGAGGAGAGAAGAGACGAGACAGAGAGGAGAGAAGAGACGAGACAGAGAGGAGAGAAGAGACGAGACAGAGAGGAGAGAAGAGACGAGACAGAGAGGAGAGAAGAGACGAGACAGAGAGGAGAGAAGAGAAGAGACAGAGAGGAGAGAAGAGACGAGACAGAGAGGAGAGAAGAGAAGAGACGAGACAGAGAGGAGAGAAGAGAAGAGACGAGACAGAGAGGAGAGAAGAGAAGAGACGAGACAGAGAGGAGAGAAGAGAAGAGACGAGACGAGACAGAGAGAAGAGAAGAGACGAGACAGAGAGGAGAGAAGAGACGAGACAGAGAGGAGAGAAGAGACGAGACAGAGAGGAGAGAAGAGACGAGACAGAGAGGAGAGAAGAGAAGAGACGAGACAGAGAGGAGAGAAGAGACGAGACAGAGAGGAGAGAAGAGAAGAGACGAGACAGAGAGGAGAGAAGAGACGAGACAGAGAGGAGAGAAGAGACGAGACAGAGAGGAGAGAAGAGACGAGACAGAGAGGAGAGAAGAGAAGAGACGAGACAGAGAGGAGAGAAGAGACGAGACAGAGAGGAGAGGAGAGAAGAGACGAGACAGAGAGGAGAGAAGAGAAGAGACGAGACAGAGAGGAGAGAAGAGACGAGACAGAGAGGAGAGAAGAGAAGAGACGAGACAGAGAGGAGAGAAGAGACGAGACAGAGAGGAGAGAAGAGACGAGACAGAGAGGAGAGAAGAGACGAGACAGAGAGGAGAGAAGAGACGAGACAGAGAGGAGAGAAGAGAAGAGACGAGACAGAGAGGAGAGAAGAGACGAGACAGAGAGGAGAGAAGAGAAGAGACGAGACAGAGAGGAGAGAAGAGAAGAGACGAGACAGAGGAGAGAAGAGACGAGACGAGACAGAGGAGAGAAGATACGAGACAGACAGGAGAGGAGAGGAGAGAAGAGACGAGACAGAGAGAGAAGAGACGAGACCGAGACAGAGAGACGAGAAAGGAGAGACTGAGAGAAAGGAGAGATTGAAAGAGATTGAAGTTGAGAGAGAGGAGTGTAACCCGATGGAGACGACCGACGTTCTCTCGTCGACGTACTTAATTAGTGTTGCCCAAATTTACAAGTCAGAGCTGTGCGTCTTCCCTCCCTGTCTGTCCCTGTCGCTCTGTCAGTCCTTGCTTATATGACCCGTTTCAGTGGTGACACTAGCAACTTGGGTCACTTTCTCTGCCCAGGGCATCCGGCTAATGGATACAGCTGGAGAGACCGGAAGCGAACCAATACGTGTCACATAGCAAACGGGAATTCAATACAATCAAATGATAGTAAAGAGGGTGACGTCTACAGATGTTTCCAGCTATGGCATAAGAGATAGCTGGGTAAAGGAAGAGAGAAAAGAGAGAAAGATAAAAATGGAAAAAGAGAAAGAGGAAGGAAATGAAAGAGAGAACGAGAAAGAGAACGAGGAGAAAGATATAAGGAGAAAGAACCCGAGAAGGAGATAGCAAAAGAAAATGGAAGAGATGGAGAGAGAGATAAAGGAAAGGGGGGAAGAAATGGAAATAGCAAAGGAGAAATCAAGAAATGGAGAAAAAGGGGGAAAAAAAAGAGAAAGAGAAAAGAGAATTAAAGGAAAGAGACAAGGCAGAGCTAGGGAAAGAGAAACAGTATGTTAAATGTTAAAAATTCATCTCGGAAAAAAGCGAGTAGCCACTCCATTACCTCCCTCTCACTACAAATGAAGCCGTGATCACTATAGTTCTAATCTAAGTATGGCTATAGATCCTCCACCTTAAGCGACACGGTTCTTACCTCGATGCGTCGCGAAGGGGAAGAACCAGGCGGCGAGAATGGCGGTCGATGGAACCACGTCATATGGTCGAGTGCTACCGAGGGGATCCTTGCATTCCGATTGCGTTTATTGTCTCTTGTTCAATTAGTAAAACATTTCCATGGCGATATGGATGTCGCTTATGTAGGTGTATACATATATACCTATTTCAAATGTCAGTAGATAAAAAGGAAAACGGTTATCTAGAATATCTCCATTCGCAACTACGAAAAATAATTATCACTGGTACATGCGAAGTTATACTTCAGTTGAAGAGAAAACATGAACACAAAACCCAAATCGTTCATTCACATCATTTCCTGAGGAAATTCCATAATTGGCACTAAAAAATATCCACGAGTCCTGGACACGCCCCGAGCGGCGGCATCTTCCTTACACAACGGAGTCGAGGCTCCCGAACTTGGCGAAGACGCCGCGACCAACGCTCTTCCACCTCTGCTCGAGGGCCTGAGAGGCAGACAGCGGCGGCGACGCCAGCGGGGACAGCTGCGGCGAAAGCTCCAGCGTTGACGGGTACTCCACTGGCAGAAGGTCCTCCAACGTCAGTTTTAGCTTTTTACTTTTCTTCTGAGACATTTCGAGGTCGAGGTCGTCCTTGGCCGTGAACGAGAGGCACTTCGGCGTGTTGCAAGTGGGCGAAGAGTACAGAGTCGTGCTCATGGCGAGAATTTCCTCCAAGGCCGAGCACAGGTCGTCGGCCTTGGGCGAAGGCTCTCCCCCGTAGGCCTTCGGGGTGCAGTCGACGAAGGGAGAGAAAGAGCTCACCCTCCTGTACTTCTCGGGCACGGCGGTTCCGAACGGCGTAAACTTCGGCGTCGCCACTTTCGCGGTAGAGGCGAAGGGATGGCATCTGAGCGGGGGACTCGTCATGGTTTTGGCGATCTTTTTGCTCTGAATCACATCCACTGGTCTGTAGCGCCGATAAACGTAGCAGGTGAGCGCAATGGCCCAGAACAAGAGCTGGGGCAATATGAACACAAACACTATATCAGACGTAAGGTAATCCATGCTTGCAACGTGCTGTGGACGCGAGTGTGCATTTACGACTGTCCTGTCTCGTTCAGGACCATGTTGTTCAGGCGGTCTCGGGTCACTGTTTCGGCCTCATCAAGCATTGTAAACACACTTGAATTGAAGCTTTGGGAAGTACACTTTTACATGGTTGGATGGTTACAGCGCTCGTTACGAACAATAGCAATCGTTTACAAGTAATTCTAAGAAATTAAATTAATTCTAGAAGTAAGACGAGGTCATATAATAATCGTTATTATAACATAATTATCTTGCAACACATATTTTAGGTTTTGTCATACTAAGACTCAATTACAAACTTATATAATGAAACTGGTGTCAGCAAATCAAAGGTTAGAATATCTCTCTGACACTAGTAATCTTTTGATAACTTACTATTGTTACTACAATTATTAATACTCGTAGTTGTATTGTGATTCTTCCTGTCTGTGCTGATCTTGTTGTCTTTGTCGTTTGTTTTTTTTGTTACCATTATCATCACTACTAATAGTATTGAAATTTCAATAGTATCCTTACTATTATTGTTGTTATTATTATCATCAGTACCTGTCTTGATTATTATCAATCACTATTATTATCAATATCATTGTTATGATCTTTATCAATGTCATTATCATTATCATTACAATCGTTGTCAATATCATTATCATTATTACATTATTATACGATTGTTAACATTATTACTGTTATCATTTTTATTACTATCAGAATTGTTATCATTATCATCAATACTATAATTGCTGTTACTATTATTGTTGGTATCAACATCCTTGTCATAGTATCGTATCATGTAGTATCATTATAATCCATCTTATCATCCCCATCCTCCTCATCATCATTATCATCATCATCATCATCATCAACTATAGCAGCAGCCTCATTATCGTACCGTATCATTACTACACTAATAATATAAGTAATAAGTAATGATAATGATAACAATAAGAAGTTTGAACAATAATAAAAACAGTAGAATTAACAATATAAACAATAATACCACAACAATCTTGCTGCCTTCCCTGTAATAAACCACTCATGATTACACCATGGAATATTTTAAGATGAGATAAGATACGAGCTGATAACGCTAATGAATGCAGCTATTGAATATCAGGGTTTTTTTTTCGATGACGCAATCTATCTCCGGAAGTGCAGCTGATAAGGCTTTTATAAGGATTCATCTCACTTTGGAACTCCAGAAGACGATCGGCAGTCGAAGCGATCACACCAATCCTGAAGCTACAAGGACGTTCTGATAGCATTTCTTTCCTCCATTGCTGAAATACATTTGGTTCTGGACGCTGTTTGATTTCTTACTTTTACCGGGATCTAGCTTCCATTACCGAGGGCGAGACACAAGGGAAAGTCTTCCATCACCGAAGGCGAGACACAAGGGAAAGTCTTCCATCACCGAAGGCGAGACACAAGGGAAAGTCTTCGCAAGACAGCAACACTCATGCCGACGGCGACCATGTCTCTGTGGCCCGCCATTGCCGCGTCAGGAAGGGCGAAGGGCTCGAGGCCGAGTCCCACGTGGACCGAGTCCGGCGCCAACGAGATCGCGTCCGTCCACGCTGGCGACGCGCAGGCGAGACCTTCGCCTGCGCTAAAAGTGGGCAGCGAGGACGACCTCCTCATGGCCAACAGCGGGACGGAACTGCTTCCTCGGACGATCATAGTAAGTGCCGGCGG